>NC_081409.1:325845154-326445154 GCF_030272615.1 Cryptomeria japonica
GCATCTTTAACATTCTTAGTATTTTCATCGATCATCTTTTGCAACATAATTAGCTTAGAATAGTATCATTTAGTATCTAGCACAATGTCCTCCATGATAGTTTTCGTCATAGTTTAGAATGGCATAGAATTGCATTGTTTATCTCATCCTAGATCATAGAGTTGCATTATCATATTCTCATTTCTTGAGTTGTCACTTTGCAAATATCATGCATTTGAGAGCCATCATATGAACAATGAAAGTTCTCAAGAATAGAGAGAAATGAGGCTCTTTGAGGGAGTGTTTTGAATTGTGTTATTTTATGTTTTTACTCTTTCATGTAATGCTTCATTGGATGTTTTGTGTAATTTGATTATAAATGAATTTTTACTAATTTTACACAGCATCACATGTGCAACCAATTAAAAAAACTTCCAATCAATGCAATAATAGTATGTTGTTGCTTTATTAAGATATTGATGTTGCCTTTATTAAATATTTTCCTCAAACTAGCAAATATTTAAAAAAAATAAATTACTAAAAATAAATGAAGAAGGTAAAAAAAGAACATTAATAAATATGTTTATTGGAAGAGCATAGTTCAGTTTTGAGGCCATTGAGTTGTACAAAATATGGAGTACTCAAAATATAAAGAAGCATAGAATGGTTAAGTTTAAAAAAAAATGTTATGGCATGTGGTTTGTAGTGGTAATAGGAATAACTTGTAATCATATAATGTTCAACATTTTATAGATGCTACACAATATTGTAAATTTTAAACCTAATGATTTTGTGGAAAGAAAGCTAGTTCAAACCTATAATTGAAATAGAGAATTTTTTTTGTATTACTTTGATGCCTAGCATATTCAAGTCCCCATTACATAGCTTTAAACCCTACTATAGTAAATAAAGGAAGTTGGAGAGTCTATACTTAAGCTAGTATACTTTGTGTTATTTAAATGCATAAAGTTGTAAAAAAATATAAAATGTTAGAAGGCTTTTATAATGTGCATGATTTCTAGTGTATGATGTGGAAAATGTTTATGAAAATGGTATAGATTATAAGGGGTTAAGGTGAGACTACAAGTTTTATTTTGGAAATTATAATTATCTTGGTAAAGAAAGGTATTGAACATTTAATGGATAGCGTTAAAAATAAAAATAAAAGATGACATTTGAGAATAAAATATACTGGCATTAATTACATCCCAAGTGAGATAATCTACATATATAATAGAAATATAAGGGAAATAACATAAGTGATTCCAAAACATGATAGGGCGTGGAAATTAAAGTGGTTGTAACACATGTAGATTAATGGCTATATATGTAGATAATTTTTTTTTTCACAATCAAGTGGTATTACATCACATTCTATACCAAGCATGCTATATTGTATCACCAAATATAGAGGAACATTTTGTATCACTTTTTCATATATCAAAAACTTTTAACTTTTTTTTTTGTAGGCAACTAAAACTACATTTATTCATTTATCTCACATGTGTGACATAAGCTACTCATTACATATAATTTATTTACTTTTCAAGTTCCTATGGAGCACTCATTCCAAGGAAAGGACAACGCTAAGAATCTAAATTGGGTCCATTGTTTTACATAAACCAGATAGTATTTTTAAATATCTAAATATTACTTTCCATGCATAGCCAAGAATGATCATATATTTTAAAATACCCACTTATAATAGATTTGTATGCATCTCAAGGTGGAGGAAAAATGTAATAGTGAAATAGACATACACGTGTTGATTCTTTTTTAGTTTGGAATGTCTTAATATGATTATGTATTGACAAGTGATAGACTCTTGTGCTAAATTTGGCTCACAACCAAATACCTTTATCTATTTGATTCATCCCTATATATTTGACCTTATTTCATTCCCTTTACACACAATCCCACATATTTGTCATTTATTTTCCATTTATGCATTTCTATTTGTACACATCTCCATACATTTGCTCCAAGCCCCAATAATAGGTTTTTACATAGGCGTCACTTTTATGCTATTCAAGATTGAATCTAACATTGAAACATTTCAAATTTAAAGTATAAAATCATCGCCCCTTTTTGCTAACTATTACGAGCCGACTTGACATATGATTTTGCAACTTGTTATATCATGTTATTTAAAGGCTATTGTTTGTACAATAAAATATACATAAATATTATAGAATTATATGATAATATAGGAGAAAACATAGAGCATGTTTCATTTTGTAAAGGACAAAAAATCTTTGAAATTATGGATTATGGTATACGAAGGATGATGATTTCACTTTGAAATTATATAGACTATTGTTAAGCTTATAAACGACGTCTTCAATCATTCGCTCAATATAATAAACTTGGTTAGAACATGAAGGTTGATCTAAGAAACTTCATCTTAAAGATCTGATGATCTCCCTTAAGATATTTATAAACAATGTCTTGACAATTTCAAATAAATAGATGAAGACAAACAATTTAAAGACTTATATTGTTAGTTCTTGCAGAAACAAACGAACTAATAAGATGGTAGAATTAAAATACTTTGACCAAATTTTGTAATGTATATTTTTTTTAAAAAAATATTTTAAAATATCAAAATTAATCTATCCATTATTATATTAGATAATAGTTGTGAATGGTAATATTGTGTGATGCAAGCTATAATTTTTTTTTTTTTCATTTTGACAAATTAACATTGCAAACTTATTGTCATACCATTTCTTTATTCTATTTATTATCCTATTTAGTATATCAAAATGATTAAATAAGATTTCATTATATTAATAAAATATTGACAATACTTCAAACCAATACATTGCACATCTCACCAACCAGAATCAAATTGATAATTTGAAAAGAACACATAGATAATGATGGAATGCTCATATCTTTATTTCCTTGGGATTCTATATAATGCCAAGGGCTATGCTTTTACATATATTTGATTATAATGCCCATATCTTTATGAGTTTTGTCTTTAGCGTATGGTCACAATCATGTGACCTGAATCATAATGCACTCTTGATTTTTAATACGTTTAATAAATATTTAATCATTTCATGTGATTCCTTACTAATTTGTCACTTTACTTTAGTGGTTCGGAATATTTTTGTTACGTGAATATGCAATTAATTCCCTTTTTAATTATACTCCATATTTCTTCTTTGATTACGTCACCTCTTCTTTAATTTGATCGTACTATAGAAAATCTAAACGCAAAAATCTTGGAGGTGAAAATAATTTTAAGTTATTAATTTAATATAATTAGTTTTTATTATTGTAGGATGTTAAAATTATGGTTAATAATAAATAATTAAAAGTTTGGTGAATATTGACAAAATTATTTTGTTATAATGACATTAATAATTTTTTAAAATTGAATAAAAAATTGAATTATTTACATTTATTTATAATAATAATTAAATATTATTGAAATATATGATAGAAATATATTATTTGTATAATATTTAAAGTAACATAAATGATGTTTTTGATTGAGGAACAAACAAGTTTTGAGGGGACCCAACACTCCTTACAATAGGTTTTGAAGGGACCTAACACCCTTGGATTTTATATCACTGATTTTATAATATTTAAAGTACGTAAATGATGTTGATATGGCTAATTTTATATCAATTTTGACAAATAAAAAATGAATTAATAATAAATGCTTTAGATACTAATAATTTATAACAAATAATAGATGATAGTAATAGTATGATATTTAAATGGTGATATTGACTTTTCATGATTCACATTATCACAATATCAATTAAAAAAATATTTGAGATACTTATAATTTTTGTATTGTATTGTAAAAAAAATCACTAGGAATACTTATGCATTCACCCAAATTTTTTTTATGTCAATGCATCAACTAATGAGAGATAAGAATAAAAATAGGTTGACCAGATTTCTTAATGTTTATAATTTTTCAAATTTATTTTAAAATACACAAATTAATGAATCTATTATTCTATTGGTTAATAGTACTCTACAGTACTAGTAGTATGATGTAAGCATTTGGCTATTCATTGAATTCTTTTTTTGGTATTTTTATACAATAGTCTTTTATAATAGTATGTTTTTTTATATTAAAAGCAACAAACCAAGGGTGCTAACCTTTGACACTAACAACCCATCAACACCATTAACATTTACAACACATAAACTAACAACAACTTAACAACAAATATCAAAAACCATATAAAGTCTTAAGCAAATAGTAAAACAAAATAAAAGTCTTAACAACATAAACCAAAAGTCCTAGAGAAATAAAACTGGCCAACCAGTGGCTATTTGGGCACATGCTCCAGTCATCAATAAGGAACTTAAAATGTTCCTTGTAATTCCCTTCATTGTCAACATCATTGCCCAAGACTTTTTTCTGCATCAAGCACAAAGATGTAGTGGAGTTGTGCATCACCCTCATGCTGAACTTGGAGACATTGACCATCTTCTACTCTATCTCTAACACCTTCTTCATTAGGGCCTATAATTCCTCTATCATGGTCGTACAATTGATACAATTGTGCTGCTCTCCCTTGTCGGTTGTCAAACTCTTCCAGCATTGCATCTTGGGTTAGGTCCAAGGATTCATTTTGTTCAGAGTTGTCACTAGCTGGTTTGTCCAAACCTTTTGTCCTCTTCATCTTCATCCTCAACTACATCTTTATTATCGGTTTCGTCCTCCTCCTTTGATTATTCCTCATAATCAATTAATTTTTTGCCTCCAATTTTTTTCACCATGCAGTTGGCCAACCTATTCAAGTGTTTGTGATTAGTGCTTCCGTTCTTACTATCATCTTTGACACCCTCCTCTTCCTCATCACTAACCACTTTCTGAATTATAATTTTATGCTTTTTAGCCAAGGAGAGGATCTTTGGCATTTCATTTTCTTCTCCATATTAGAGGTAAAAGTTAGGAGTTTATCTTTGGCCACCAAGACCAGGATTGGGGTAGCTAGGGAACTGAGGTGAGCAAGGGCTTTAGCAACAAGGAATTTGCAAGTAGTTATTTTTGCAAGTTCCCATGGAGTCAAGAATTGTAGTTGTGGGGAGTGAGTCACATCACAAGGCTTCAAGGGCTTCAGAAATTGAGAGTTGTCTAAGTGGGTAGAGGGCTAGGTGGAAGTGGTATATGCAAAAAATTAGGCCTTGGTGGATGGGAATAGGTTTCATGCCTTGATTTTTGGCTAAGTTTAAAGCATCATAAAAAAACTTTCAAGAGAAGATAGCTGAAAAAACGAAAGAGAAAGCAAGTCAAGGTTTCAAAAATGGTTAAGCAAAGGAAGATGGTAATAATAATAAACTTTGAATCTTCCTTCTAAGGTAAAAAAAAAAATCGTCGGCATTAGACAAATCTCATTCCAAGGGTCTGACAATTTAGCATGAGAAAAACTACCATAAATCTTGACTGGTTCCTTGTCCTCTCTAAGGAATTGGGCTAAGCTTTCGTTGTCTATAACCTTGCTCTACTCCTTCCATTTTCTACCCCTCATGGAGAGACCCATCACTTTCCCAATAGCCTCCTCACCGATTTCATGTATTTCTTTTGATAATGCAATAATTAATAAAGCTCTTTGATTTTTAATAAATTTTTTTTATAAATTTATAAAATAGTAAATATCAAACATATAAAAAAGTTAAATGTGTGGCTATAATTAATCCATTTATATAATGATGAGATAATAATTTCTTCATTATATTATATAAAAATAATCATTAGATAATAAAATAATAATTAATATATAATGTAAAATTAATTTATACATATTAATAAAATAAATATAATATATTAATTTTATTAAATTAAATATATTTTTTATTATATCTAGTATAAGGTAAAAACATCGTACAATATATGTTTATGACATTAGCAGTTCGTGCCTATATCAAGAAAAATCCTTATGAAGCATCCTATCAGACTAACAATGCACTAATTAGAAGTACAAAATTACATTGAATGTATATACATGTGCCCCATATATAAAATATTGACCCATATACAATATACTACCTCATGTATAAAATACTAAATTTGACTATATACATTTGCGACCCATATACTGTATACTATATGCAAAATCTATCAAAATATGTTGTACAAAGTGAGGACATCTAAACATTTACTCCTCTATCCATGTTGTCCATCCTAGGGGTCCTTCCATCCATATGATGTTCATGTTCCAATGCACCATTTTTTCTACAACTACCTGAATGACTTGTTGTTGCCTTTCCACTTTCCTGGCTTCATTTATTTCGTTCATAAAGGTCTTCAGTGCATTCACAAAGGGTGTTCTATCCATCTTGAACCTGAACCACGTGTAGCCATGTGATAACTCTAACAGGTAGACTCTTGTGGTACCATCCTCTATGAATCTTTCAAATTTCTTCTTTGTTAATCACATGACGATGGTGACCTACATGTCAACATTGTAAAGGACGAGTCTTCTCAAAGACTTGGTAAGCAACATGCCCTTACCTTGAAATTTCTCTGCATTCCTTAGGGACCAAATCATCCAAAGTATCTCACAAGATAACACAGACCAAAATAGATTACTATCTTTTTTAATATCAGTTATGAATCCAAAAATAATATTGTGATAATAAAATCCTTCAGAATAACTAATTCCAATGCTATTCCATATTTCTTTAGCCATATCACACTCAAAATATATATGCACAGTGGATTCAACAATTTTGCAAATGCTATAAACATCAGTATCTTGCCACTTATTTTTAATAGGGAATCTATAGAGATAAGATAACCAGTTAAAAAATTTCTTCTTAGGTGTGATATTACTACCCTGTGAATAAGTAAAAACATTTTGCCAATACTTGTTATTGCAATTCATATTCCACACAAAGTTAAGATGATAAATTAAATCAGCATTATTGCATAAAGCTTCATAGATTGATTTGTTGTTCCTCAACAGAGCACCATCAACCCACTTGAACATACTAAATCTATCTTCGTCCATAAAACATTGCTTGGGAAGTTGAAGATATAGATAGGCCTTCCTCAAGATAGACTAAGTTCTCAAACTAGAGGAAGAAAGGTGGTATTTCTGACTGAGAGAATTCTAGGACATTAACTGTCCATTAATATTAATGTCATTAAAATAACAAATACCTCTAAGATTCCATCTTTTAGCAGAACATCCTTGGAAAAGAGAAAGAGGTCTACATTTGTGGGATAAGTTCAGCCAAATGAATCTCTCCCCATATAAGCTATTATTATCACTAATGATTTCATTATGAGAGATCATATTTCTAATACACTCTCATTTCTTCCATATATCCTTGAAGATATTAGAGCCAACCAAGGAGATAGGTAGTATACTAGTAATAAGATCACTAAAGGGGAGAAACTTCTAGGTTTTAGTCTATTTAGGAACAATAAGCCTGATGTTGTTTCTAATGAGAACAATCCATGGTTCATTACCCTCCAAAGCATGAAATATACATTTGGTAGCTAAGGCAATCCCCTGCATCTTAAGACCTTTAAGACCTAATCTACCCATATTCTTGCTTAGGCAACAACACTGCCACTTGACCGAGTGCCACTTCCTATTACCTTTACCTTTAGACTACATGAATTTCCTAATTAGTTTTTGAATGTCATTGATATAGTAGTTTTTGAACATCCATACAGAGGCATAATAGAGATTATATGAAGAGAGGATCTTCTAACACACCTGCATTCTACCAACCAAAGACAAGTATTGTTTATTCCATTTGCCTATCTTATGCTCAATCTTCCTTTTGATCCATAGCCACATATCCTTTAGACAAGGATTAACCACAAGGGGATATTGAGATATCTAACTTACTTTGAGGGGTTTCTCCACTGATAATTGAACTTATTGAGCCACGTGGGAGGGGGGGGGGGGCTTCGTCCCATCCAAGCAATATGGATTTTTCGAAAGATATCTTGGACCCTAAGGATTCACAAAAAAGGTTCAGTTTCTTAATCAAAGATTCCATGTTTGCCTCTTCAATCTCTAAGAAAAGTGCAATGTCATCTATGAAGTGTATGTTGATCAAGTCTTACTTATTAGGCAAGGAAATGCCTTTAATCCTTGGGGAGAAAGTAAAGTCTCTTAGTAGATAGAAGATATAATCAAATGATATAACAAATAGGGTGAGACAAAGTGGGCAACCTTTCCTAATGGATCTCTAAAGAGTAAGAAAATGGGTACAAGAGCCATTAATCTCAACTTGTGCAAATGCATCCTTTAATAGTATATGAATCATTTGACAGAATTGTTTTGGAAAACTGAATGCTTCCAACATCATAATGAGAAAAATCCACTTTATCCAGTCATATGCCTTCTAAAAGTCAATTAAGAACTGTAGACACCTAAAATTGTCATGTCTAATTAAATAAATATTTTATTTATTTAATTATCTAAGCCTAATTCTTCTATTAATTAAATAAATTTTTATTTATTTAATTAATTCATTTATCCTCTTCTAGCCTTATTTCTCATTTAAATAAATACATTTATTTATTTAAATTATCCCTTTCTTAAATTAAATAAATATTTTATTTATTTAATTGTCCTATTTCTTCTATTAATTAAATAAATCTTTATTTATTTAATTAATTCATTAGCTTTTTCTACACATGACACATGTCATTCATCTCTTAATTCATACACTACCTACCTCTTTCATTATTTTGGTATTTCTTTTACCTACCCTCTAATCCTAGCCGACCTCTCTTTTTACACCTCTCAATCTTAACCCTTCATTTCTCATTGTGTCTTCTATTTAAGGAGATGCTTTCTTCATTGTCAAACCCTAATGACTAATGACTGATTTTGGAGTACTTGGCTACACTACGATCCTACTTGCAACCACATTCCATTCTTTGTTGAGCTCTTGTGCATATAAAAATCTGAGAGCAAATATATCAAGCAAGATCAATGGAGATAGGAAGAATGGAGATCAAAACCCTATTGGACATGTGATGGTATAATCTTTGTGATTTTGAGTTATTTGCATTGTCTTAGGTAATCTTCATATGTTATGGTGGATCTTTGTTCATTGCTAGGCTAGGGTTTGGTGGTTGAATTCATTATAGCCTTTCAATATTGTTGTTATTGTTATCCATTTTCACCATAAACATTTTGGCACGCCCGGTGGGACTCTTGTCCCTTTGCATTTAACAATTTTTGTTGCAGATTTGGCATTTTTGAAGTTGCAGATTAGACAATTTCGACGATATTTTAGGTTTTTTCGCGTCTGCGAGTGTTCAGATCGCGTTTTTGTGTTTCAGAAGCGTTTGCGATATCGAGAATCGCGTCTGTGTTTCTGCCAATTTTTATTTTTGCAGGTTTCTGGAATCGCGTCTAAGAATTTTAACCGCGTCTGTGCTGGATCTTATCGCGTCTGCACTTGGAAGTCGCGTCTGTGACCTCTGATCGCATCTGTGAACTATAGAACCGCGTCTGTGTCTTACAGATGCGTCTGTGTCTGGTATAAGGGCGTTTGTGCATTCTGTTTTGTAATTTTTCAATTTTTCTTTGATTCGAGTTTTCGGATTTTGTACTTAGGGTTTCAGATCTAGTTTGTTTTCGGCTAACTCTTGCAGATCTAGCTAACCTGGTTTGTGCAGCTTGTTTTGGAGGCAAATACGTTTTTGTTGAAGGCCCCTTTTCACAAAGTCTTTTTGGGTTTTCTAAAATTTACCTAACTTGTGTGCTTGCAGGAAGGGGTTATCATTTGAAACAACCCAAACTATTAACAATTTTGTTGCAGGGCCTTAGCTAGGGTTTTGTAATTTTATTGTGTGCCTTGTTTTCATAGCTTAGCAAACACTTCAATTGGTGCACTAAAAACTGAATCATTGTCTTTTGTGTCTTGAGCAATAGGCTCTTTTTGTTTACTCTTTAGAGGGCCTGTCTTCCCGTGTGGTCATTAGGACTACTAGTGAGAAGAGAACGACCCAAGTGGTAGCGAGGAAAACCCACCTCATCCAAACCACTATAATCAAATGTATTCATGGTGAAAACTATGAATAACGTGTGCTGATTAGTTCATACCGACACCATGTCTCCCCATAAACCCGTTTGATCAAATTTATTTGATCATTTGTAGGGCGTAAGCCCTACTGGCTGGGAGCCTTCTGTATTTACAGAGCTGAAAGTGCCGCATGTATGGCCACATGAGCGGATGCCCTTACTAGCACCTCTTTGTTTTAGATGCCCAAATCCTTCTAGTTGTTGAGGCAGGAGGTCGGACCTCTGGTAGCGGCCCACACACATACGGTTCTTAGTAGAGATACAAAGTTCGCCATGGGGAGTTTTCATGGGGACTGATGCTTGGCTGACCTGAGAAGTGAGTGCCGAGGGTGGAGCCAATGAGGTCAAGCATCTAAGTATCCGCTCTGAATAGCGTAGCCTCGGGGGTAAAACCCTATGTGGGATCAACAACTATTGTCTTGGCCAGCCCTAAGATTTGTGCTTGTCTTATGCTAAACACTCAAACATTCAAGACAAAACAACAAAACATTGTGTCTTTTGTGTCTTCAAGTGTATGCAACAACTTTTTACATCAAACAACACACTTTTGGGAGTCTAAACAGTCTGCAAACATTGAGTCATCAACATTGTGTCCTCTTGTCACGAAAAACAGTCGAAAAATCAGATTTGGTCACAACAAAACAACTTCACAGATAGAAAAAATTGCACTAAGGTTACAGAAGCGCGTCTGTGTCTGTTAAAACCGCGTCTGCGTCGGATAAGCGCGTCTGTGAAGTACAGAATAGCGTCTGTGTTTTTATCAGCATCTGTGTCAAACAGAGAGGCATCTGTGTCTGGAAAACGCGTCTGTGAAGTATACAGAGGCATCTGTGTCAGGATTTGAAAACTTTAACAGTCAAGCAAACAAAGAAAATCAGTTTCGGCATACTTGAGCTTCCTAGGTTGTCTCTTCAGGTTTCATCTAGCATTCAGCCTGTTCTAAGGTCTCATACAGTCCATCATTGCTTCACATCTCATTTTACATCCACAATTGTCTAAACTTGAGTCAAAAGGTCACTTGCTTGTCCTCATCATACTTTGTCAACACACTACATACTAGTACACTTTGCTAATTGGTCCCTCATCAAGGTTTCTTACCTTTGGGTCTCATTTGGTCTTACTTAGGGTCAAGGTCAGCTTACCTCATCAAGAGAAACTATCCTCTCTTTGGAAGTCACACCTACTCTACTACTTACATACTTGGTCTTACACTTTGGACATTGCAAGTACACCTCAAGATTCATTTACACTCCATACAACTCTTGGTCTTCCATACTCTTGTCATTTTTCATCTAGTTTCTCACATATTGGTCTAACACCTAGTTCATGGTTGAAACCCGCCTTCAAAAATCTAGGAGAATAGCTAAAGAAGCTCAAGAATCCGTAAACATGAGTTCTTATGAGTATGACAATGATCTATTCTACAATCCTGAGCACACTACATTACCAGACATGAATGTTTATAGACACAATCCAAATGTGGAAAACACAAACACTATAAACAACAATGCTACACACAATGACACAGTGGACAATTCTTCAATACTATCAGCAGACATACAAGAATCCATAATGGATCCTCAATTCAATAGATTGGTTGAAGAGATAATGAGGAGAGATCGTCAATACTTTCTAAACATAATGGCACAAAGTGGAGCTAAAATACCGCCTGATTTTGACTTATCTCAACTTATGGAAGGTCGACCCTCACAACAAACTCAACCTAACATGGATCAAAGGAGACCAAATAGTGGAGGAAATAGAGGACCGAATAATATGATGCTGGAGTCACCATCAGTTTTGCTTCAAAAACTAGCAATCCCACATACACAAGCTCAAACATATGATATTTACACTCAAGGACCATCATGGAGGCCTTATGCTCAATCACATGCTCAAGGTATGAATCAATCAAAACAAGTGGATACTCAAGGACATCCTCAAAATTTTGACACAAGGAGACCTCATGTCAAAATTGGGGGCAACACAATGGAAAATGAAAGGCCTATTGAATATGGTATATACACACAAAACAGATATGGAGTCCCTCAACAAGAAGTTATGCCAAGTGCTCCATATATGTCACAACAATATAGACCTCCATATGGACATGTCTACGATCAGTATCATCCATACATGCAACAAGCTCCTCCTCAAATGGGTGTTTCAAACATAGGGTATGCTACAAGAAATCCATCTCCTCCCAAGAATAATTTGGAGCAACAAATTAGAGATCTACAAAAGAAAGTGGAGGACATGAGTACATCAAAACCTACATACACTATGAGAGATATATGCCCTTATCCCTTCGATAAGAGCATTCCAATGCCTCCATTTCCTCCACATTTTGTGACACCAAAATTCAACAAATATAGAGGGAGAGGAGACCCCAAGGCACACATAAGACAATTCTTCACAGCTTGCATTGAGGTAGCGGCAGAAGAAACATCCTTAATGAGGTTGTTCCCACAGAGCTTAGGAGATCAAGCTATGGAATGGTTTTCTCAATTACCTCCTGGTATTAAGTCATGGGGCGACTTAGCAGAGGCATTCATTCAGCATTTCTCTTACAACATTGAAACAGATGTCTCAGTTACTACCTTGTGCAATACGAAACAAAAGGAAGGAGAATCTTTTGCAACATTTTTACAGAGATGGAGAAACCTAGCTAGCAGATGCTCTTGTGAAATCCCACAAAAACAGATGGTGGAGATGTTCACTCAAAACGTTAATAAAGCTATTGGCTATGATCTCAGAAAAGCTTGTTTGTCTACATTCAAGGATGTTATTGAAAAGGGCCTAGCAACAGAAAAGGTCTTAATTGAACAAGGAGTTATCAAACTATTCAAAGAAAACAAAGAGGACTTTAAGGGAAAGGACAAACCAAAATTTTGGAACAAGAACAAGAACACAGCTAATGATGGCGTTATTGATGCCAATACAGTGAGACCAAAGTTCATCTTTTCTGGATCAAGTTCTACCAACAATCAAGTGAACAACCAAACAACTTCTAAACCTCGAAGGAAGTACACTCCATTGGGGGAACCACTTGAATCAGTATTCAAAAAGCTTGTGGCAAACAAAGTAATTACAGTTCCAGATTTTCCTCCATATGAACCAAAGGTCAAACCAAATTGGTGGAATGATGATGAGTATTGCGAATTTCATAAGAGTAAGGGTCACAAGATAGGTAATTGTCATCGACTGAAGAACATCGTACAAGATCTCATTGACAGAGGAGATATTGAGATTGAGGGACATTCATCTAACCAAGAACATGAGGTGTTTAAGGAACCATTCCCAAAACATGACAAAGGAAAAGGCAAAGTCACAGATGATCAAGCCAATTATACTAGAGCACCTTACAATTATGATTCTACTATCAATCACATCTCAATGGATAATCATATCTCTACTATTACTATCAAGAACAAAAATCCTGAGAATCCTTCTCAGAGACCCAAGATTGTCCTAAAAGGTGTGGGATCTTCATCCGAATCTACCTCTGAATGTCATGTTACAACCCGTCGAGGTAAGATCACGTTGCCAGGTGCCTCCACTAAGAATACCAATCTTTCATTAACCAAGCCTGAGTACGACCTTGTAGAACAACTAGGGAAGACACCTGCACTCATCTCTATTCTTGAGCTCTTACGTATATCTCCTACACATAAAGCTATCCTTGACAAAATCTTGAGAGATACTGCCGTCCCTACTGATCTGAACGTGGACCAGTTTCAAGCCATGGTGGGATACCTATCCGTTCCACACTCCCTCACATTCACAGAAGCCGATGACGCCTCCATAAGTCAGCCACATAATGCACCTTTACACGTTGAAGCCTTCATACATAAACACCGAATAAAGCGAGTCCTGATAGATGGAGGAGCAGGTCTTAATATTTGTACATTGAGCACCATCAGACAATTGGGATATTCTGACAAGGCTGTGAATTCTACAAACCAAATCACCATTAAGGCTTATGATGATGAAGAGCACTCGTCCAAGGGTACAGTCACCTTACCACTAAGAATAGGGCCAGTCACAAAGGATGTGGTTTGTCAAGTCCTAGATCTAGATCTCACGTATAACATATTGCTAGGATGTCCGTGGATTCATGAAATGAGGGCAGTCCCATCAACATACCATCAATGCATAAAGTTCCCTCACAATGGAGTCGAGGTAACGGTCAATGGTGATCCAAATCCATTCATATATTGTAATAACTTGAGATCACATACTGAGACTATCATCCCCAGCAATCGTGAGGCTACTCCTTCTTCAGCATATATTGATCCTGAGTCATTAAAGCCCTCGACATCCAAACAAGGTGAACTTAGAGGCAAGTTTCAAGACAAAGGCATGGGAGAATACACTCTGAATCAGACAATGTTTTTACGACAAGTCATGAGCTCTCCCAAGGAATATGGGAGGCCACATCCTAACAAGCAAATCTCCATCATGATGCTCAAATGGGATCCTACCATCTTTCAAAAATGGGGTGAACTAGAAGAAGAAAATTTATATAAAATTCTCTATAAGGACGTTGAAGAGGACACACATGATCAGATTATTATACCCTGTGAGAACTATGGCAAAGGATTCAAAATTTTGCAAAGATTCGGGTATGATGGAAAAAGCCCTCTCGGACTACGCAAAGAAGGTGTCATGGAGCCCTTACAACCTGAGCTAACTACAAGAAGGGAACGCTCCAAGGGGCTTGGTTTTCTGAATCCCAGACTACATAATAAAAGAACAAAAGAGGTATGGTGAATCAAAGTTGCTAAAGTTCAACAAGAGGATTACTATTCCACAGACTCCAATGAGTGGGAATGGGGTTCAGACAAATCCTCCAGTGACTATGAGCTCACTGAAACATTCAGAGAGCCAGATGAACCCACAGAGGAGGAAGAATTTTACAAAAAGTTCAGAGTTGGTCAAGAACCAACCCATAAGGATCCTGCACAAGCCTCGTTTCAAGGTCCTAGGTCAAAATCACATAGGATGAGGACACCTGTCCCAGAAGGCTCTACTAGTGATGACAATTTGGATTCGCTCACGATCGAAATGGATGAGGAGAGTGCCATCGATGACCTCAACGATTACCTTGACATACCTGAATATAACCACGTCTTCACTATTAGTCCTGCAAACCCTGAAAGCACTAAAGACCTTCCCCTTGTTCATCCTCAACTCATTGACTGGGATTATGAAGGACCAGCACAATTTGATACATTTCAAAATGACGAAGCTATTATCGACTACCTTGGCATTCGAGATGATCTTCCCCCTGGAGACCACAAAGCAGGATACGCCATAGAGCTCAACAACATAGCATACTTTGGTGAAGGTGTCGGGCCTTCTAGTCGCAAAAATGTGAAAATAAAAACAAAACAAGGGTCTTATGGCGAAAACCACACTGTGGCGCTATCTGACTCCAAAAAAGTAAAAAGAAAGGATGTATCTGAGGGTGAAAACCTCTCTGAGGCGCCCGAAGATGGAAGGCTCGACATTCTCCCAGCATCATACGAGGAAAAATCATCCATGTTGGTAGAGGAGACTATAAAGACAAACATTGGTACAACAGAGGTTCCACACAACATATTTTTGGCTCAATCATTGACAGAGGCCGAGAGAGCAAAATTCATAAACTTCTTTAAGGGACGACAAATCAATTTCGCATGGTCATACGCTGATATGCCTGGGCTAGACCCGGATTTGGTGATGCATCATTTAACAGTCAAACCAGGGGCAAAACCAGTAAAGCAGAAATTAAGGAAAATGCATCCACAAGTGGCATTGCTAGTCAAGGCAGAGCTAGAGAAATTATTGGATGTCGGATTCATACGCCCAATTGATTACCCTGAATGGATTTCCAATTTAGTACCTGTCAGCAAACCGGATCGTATCATCCGAATATGTACAGACTTCAGAGATATCAACAAGGCTTGTCCAAAGGACGATTTCCCATTACCAAACATTGACTTGATCGTTGATCTCACAACAGGCCATGAAATGTTATCTTTAATGGACAGATTTTCTGGATATAATCAGATCAGGATTGCACCTGAAGATCAACATAAAACATCATTCACTTGTCCATGGGGAACCTTCTGTTGGAATGTCATGCCCTTTGGGCTGAAAAATGCAGGCGCCACTTATCAAAGAGCGATGACGACTATCTTTCATGATCTCATGCACATAACCGTGGAAGATTATGTTGACGATCTTTTGGGAAAATCAATAGACAGAGACACACACTTGGACATACTTTCAGTTGTCTTTGATAGGCTGGAAAAATACCAGGTAAGATTGAACCCAAAGAAATGTGTCTTTGGAGTAACCTCAGGGAAGCTCCTAGGATTCATTGTGTCTAAAAGAGGAATCGAGGCTGATCCAGCAAAAGTCAAGGCTATCTTGGACATGCCGCCACCCAAGAATATCAGTCAACTTTGATCTTTACAAGGGAGACTCCAGTCCATACGAAGATTCATAGCACAACTTGCAGATAAGTGTAATCCTTTCCAGCACCTGCTACACAAAAACATCAAGTTCAAATGGGATGAGAACTGTCAACAAGCTTTTCAGGCACTCAAAGACTATCTTTTGAACCCGCCAGTTTTGATGCCACCAATTCCAGATCAACCATTGCTACTTTACATATCAGCTACTCCCATAGCATTGGGGGCACTCCTAGCACAACAAATACTTGATGGCAAGGAAAAAACAGTCTACTATATCAGTCGCACATTGGTGGGATATGAGCTAAACTACACACCAATCGAGCGTGCATGTCTCACTGTGGTCTTTGCTTCACAGAAGTTACGACATTATATGCTCACTCACAAGACTAAGTTGATTGCCAGAATTGATCCACTAAAATATCTTCTCAACAAAGCTACACTTACTGGGCGGCTGGCCAAGTGGGTAATGATTTTGAGTGAATTCGACATTGAATACGTGGACAGAAAAGCTATAAAAGGACAAGCCATCGCAGATCAACTAGCAGATGCTCCCATGATAGATGATGTTCCTCTACAGTCAGAATTTCCAGATGAGTCCATTCTAACAATATCACCTGCAAAGCCATGGCAATTATATTTTGACGGCTCATACACACAGCACGGGGCAGGAGCAGGTATACTCTTTATGACTCCCCAAGGTGATTCTATACCAAAGTCATATCGCTTATCATTTCCTTGCACTAACAATATAGCAGAATACGAGGCATTAACAACTGGGCTAAGAATTGCAGTTCAATGGAAGATCCAAGAACTTCGTGTTTTTGGGGATTCTCAACTTGTCATCCATCAAGTAACTAATGATTATCAAACAAAAGATGAAAAGATAATGCCTTACAAACAACTGGTAGATGATCTAAAACAGCACTTTGCAAAGATAGAGTTTGAGCAGATACCAAGAGAACAGAATCGTGCTACAGATGCCATGGCTACAATTGCTTCGCGCATTGATCTACCGCAAAATAAGACCTGCTATGAATTCCTGGTAGACAACCTGCTGATTCCGTCATATGAGATCACTCCTACGGAAATGATATGTGTTGTTGGTCCTGAATCCTAGTTATATGGTCCCATATTCACATACCTTCGCGACAATATCTTACCTTCCGATCTATCAAACAACCAACGCCGCACTTTCATTCGCCAATCCTCTCGATACGTCATTTTAGCTGATATCCTATACCGACGAGGTCTAGATGGCACCCTTCTTAGATGTTTAGAGAATGACGAAGCTTAGATTGCGTTACGAGAAGTGCATGAAGGGATATGTGGTCCGCATACTAGTGGTCCTACCTTGGCCAAGAAACTCATCAGGACTGGATACTACTGGCCTACTATGGAAAAAGATGCATATCAGTTTGTCAAAAAGTGTAAGCAGTGTCAAATTCATGGAGACCTCATACATGCACCAGCACAGGAACTACAACCACTTGCGTCTCCTTGGCCCTTTTGTCAGTGGGGACTCGATCTCATAGGCAAGATTCACCCTCCTTCTTCCAATGGACATAAATTCATTATCACAACCACAGAGTATTTTACAAAGTGGATTGAAGCCGTGCCTCTCACACAAGTTACTGGGAAACAAATCGCTACTTTCATCCTGAACTACATCATTTGCCGATACGGGATTCCTACTTCCATTATTACTGATAACGGGCATCCCTTCAAAAACCAGGATGTTCGTGAACTCTGTGAGCGCTTCCATATCTCCCATCGTTTCTCCACACCATATTACCCTCAAGGTAATGGCCAAGCTGAGGCGTCTAATAAAACAATTCTCAAAATCCTTAAAAAGACAGTCGACGACGCTGGCCGTAACTGGCATGTCCAACTCAATCCCGCACTTTGGGCCTATCGTACCAGTGTCCGCACACCTACAGGAGCTACACCTTACTCACTTGTCTACGGTGCTGAAGCCATATTGCCTATTGAGGTCGAGTTACCTTCTTTACAGGTCTCCTTAAGAAACATAATCAACGATGAAGACTACAGGGTTTCTCGCTTACAAGAACTAGAACTGCTGGAGGAGCGAAGGCACACTGCTTTTAGTCATCTCAAGGCTTACCAACAATGAATGAGTCGCAGCTACAATCACAAAGTTAAGCCTCGCATATTTGAGATAGGTGACTTAGTCCTCAGAGAGAACCCCAAGAATCAGCAAGACAGAGATAAGAAGGGCAAGTTCGAACCAAACTGGCTTGGTCCTTACATCATTACAACGGTATATGGATCTGGGGCATATCAGCTCTCAACTACAGAAGGTGAACCCTTAGAGGATCCTATCAACAACATGCACCTTCGCAGGTTCTACACATAAGCTCTTCGGAACATCCTAATTCAAAAATACAAAAAAATTATAAAACAAAAAAAATCGTTACATGGTGAAAACCTGGCAAACAGGCGCCTTGTGACACAAAAAACATTGAAAAATCAAAAAAATCGAAAAAAAAGTAAAGAGAAATAATTTTGTCCAACGGTGAAAACCACTTCGGTGGCGCCCTGGGCAAGTACCATGGTGAAAACTGGGTCACCAGCGCCATGCGTAGAGACATTGCTCCTCCCTCCTTCAGGATTCACTTTCATCCTTTCACTTTGCACACACTCACAACCTATTCACGCACAATAAACTTACCCATTCCCATCATGGCTTGTTATTGATCTACCTAATATTGGTTAGCCATCCATAAACCTCCCTTTTCGCCCCCCTTTCCATTCATAATAAATCCGATCCTATCTGTGGCTAAGGCAAAATCCTACGTCTAGTGATGGGTGTGGAACTGAGAACATCACATGTTTTGAGGAGTATAGTTTCTTCCAGCTTTCTTCAGTCTATCTGCGCACAATCCGCAATAAAGCAACATTTGCATCACAGATCCGCAATAAAGTTTCATCTTCTCCGCAATAAAGTATCAGTTTCATGGATTCAGTCAGTTTTAGATGAGACACAACAACAACAATGGGCTTCAACAAATCAAATATTTCAACAGACTCAGACAACATATGGTTCAGTGTTAATCTATCCCTTTTGTGAAAGTGAACATTGTGACCACAATCAAATAAGACTTATACAGGTGACAAGAGACACTAAACTTGAGGACTACAGTGGATGTTGGTGTCGAGTCTTGGTTTTCTTTTGATTTTATCTTTTGGTGACATGTCTTTTAGCTTTTCTAGGATGTCTCTGACTAGAGATTCTATCTCCAGGATGTCTTTGACTAGAAAGGCGAGGATGGGGTATCGTCACCTATTTTGTTTGCTGTCTGTGGATTGTCTCTTAGTAATGCTATGACTTGTCCAAGGATATGAGGACATTGTGAGTCTAGTATGAACTGGGGCATTCCTTGTTTGTGACTGTCTTATCTCCATGCAAACAGGTACAATGACTTTCTGGGCCGAACAAATGCCTCGATTGTCATAACCTATCTTGCCATAATAAGCTCAATGATGATAACGCACAAGAAGCTCTTTCATGTTCATATCTTCTGTCTTCCATCCCCCTTTCTTGATTGACTTCCATTGTCCTTTTCGAGTCCGCGTAGCCCGCTATCACATGACTGAGTATAATGACACACCAAAAATATTTGCATTTTCATATAGTTGCACCTGCATTATCACATATAAGCATTTCATACATACATATAGATATCACAATTGCATCACATCCTGCATACAACACATGTTAGCACATCTTACATTTTTATTATGTAAATAATCATTTGCATTATCATATTCATTTGCATTACATACATTCACATTTGCATCATGCATCACATGTACAACATAAAAGAACAAAAATATATTGCATCGCATCATATAAGCATCCATATCATAAAACATGTATTACATAAGAACATTTCATCACATAAGGTACACATGCATATAGCTGCCGCAAAAATGGACCATCTCTCATATATAATCAAAATGTGTTATGATACAATGATGTCAAAAGAATCATATGGCTACAAAATCACCCGCAGGTGTCTACAATACAAAAATGGTACATATACTGATACAAAGGGGAGCCCTCTATGGATATGATGAACTCCCTCCCTCAGAGCCGCCTGGCCTCGATGGAGTCTGAGCTCTAGATGGTCCCGCTCTAGGATCCCCCTGCCTGTCTGGTGGTGGTGGAGGACCCATGACCCCACCGCTGGATGCCTGCCTCCTACGACTCCCTCTCGTAGCCGTCGCTATGCGCGATGATCTATGGAAGCTCCTTGCCCGCTGATCCGCTGGCATGGCACCATAGTACAGATCCCTCCAATAGGCGATCTCCTCTCCAGCTCGCAGCACATATGCGTAGCCTGCCCCTGCATCCTCTGCTGCCCGCCTCCCTGCCCTCAGAGCTGTCTCAGCCTCAGTATATCTCTGGATGGCCTGGTCCCTCTCCCACTCTGTGTCCCTAAGTCTGATCCTGAGGTGATCCCTCTCCCGAACCAAATCCTCAATCTCATCTGCCTGACCCTGGCAGATCTCTCGCAGCTCCAACAGCTCATCCTCCTCAGGATCTCCGCCCTCAGCCTCTGCCTGTGGCTCCTCCTCTACAGGTGCCTATCCCTGTGCCTCTGCCTGCACCTGTCTAGGTGCCTGAATAGGTACCTGTGCCTGTATCTGTCCCTGTCCCTGCACCTGTCTAGGTCCCTGTCTAGGACCCTGTGCTGCTGGTACCTGCAGGGGCACTCCACCGCGACCCCTCACCACCTGAGCTGCTCTCTCCTGTCCTCCCTCCCTCTGAGGTGCTACTCGCCTCTCTCCCACCACCCCCCTCCGCCTCTGTCGACCCCTGCCTCCATCTCCTCCACCATCATCATCATCATCCCCCCCGACCTCTCCCTCCAGCAGCTCTCCCGGATCTGTCAATCTAGGAAACAGATGCTCTGCCCAATACGCAAAGTACTCTGCGTCCATCCCTGCATCCTCTACCTCCGGCCACATGTCCCATGGTAAGGGCATCATCTCCGCCAGCTGTGTCAGGGCCTGATCATATGATAGAAGCAGCCCAAACTGTACCTGATCTCTGACTGTACGGGCATACATGCCCGAGCCTTGTGGCATCTGCTGAATACGGCCAAACTACCTGCATACCCTGTCCACAAGCTGCCTCTCCAGAATATAGGGCGTCCGCCCAATCAGATACCTGCTCCTGAATGTATAGGGTAGCTCCAATGCGTCGTCATCCCACTCCTCGCACCCCAGGTATGGCCTCCAGATAACCATGTCAATGTCATCTATGATGCGCCTCCAATGCTCTAGTCGCCCAATCCGAGGCTGTGATGTAATTATATCGTACAAATGCACGAAACTCCATCCATGCCCTCTGCCCCTGAAGTGGATCGGCCGTGTGATCGGCAGGTGCTCATATGCCCACACCTGAAGGAGAGTCACTCCGCAGGCCAAGCCCACTGATCCGTGATACACAAACTGATGCAGCTCATAGTATAAATGTGCCAAGACACATGGCCCCCATGCATATCTGGTGTGCTCTATCATCAGCGTCTCCAATGCCCCTCCCCAACCAACTGCTAATCCCCGTGTGGCTCTGTCCGAACACAAGTAACCACTGATGGCTCCTCCAATAACCGCTGGCAAAGCTAAACCTGTGGCGGTCATGGTATCCCAGGCTACGTGACCTGCTCGCATCTCCAATCCGGGATCCTGGAATACCCGTCTCAGTGCCTCCCTGTCACCATCTCGATCGTATGGAATCAACTCTCCATCGATCGGAATATGCAAAATCCTGTAAACATCCTCCAGTGTCACTGTCATCTCACCCATCGGCAGATGAAACGTGCACATCTCAGAGTGCCATCTCTCAGCTAACGCAGTCAGCAAACCCATGTTCGCCCGAAACTCAGGCACAAATAGCACATGTGTAAGACCCATCTCCTCAAAGGAAATCCTATCCTGAATCGATAACTCTGGTCGCAACCTCTGAGTCGATGGGAATCTCTCCCGTGACTCCTACATAGGCAGATACTCCTGCAGTCAATCAATCAATCATGTCAGTTATCGTGGCATTCACTGTTTATCACAAAATGCTACTTGCTATCTAAATGCATATGGTTATCTATCCTAGTGACACTCACTGTTTATCACAAAGTGTTGCTATTTATCCTAGTAGTGCTCCCTGTTCATCACAAAGTACTACGTGTGTGACATTCCCTGTTCATCACAAAGTGTTACTCACATTCGCACTCCCTGTTCATCACAAAGTGCTGCCTATCTTGGTGCTCCCTGTTCATCACAAAGTGCCTTGATCTATCCTAGTCTTCCTAGAGGACCTGCTTGAGTGTATCCTCTCAGTAGCTTATCCAATTGTCAGCGTATGTTCATCACAGAACTGCCGATTTGACCTAGAAGACTAAAACTATGCATTTTGACACACAAACGTGCTTTACACTCCTAAACGCGCTTATAGACTGCACAAACACGCTTCTGCAACACAAACGTGCCTATGCCATGCACAAACGCGACCAGGGAACGCAGACGTCCCTACATGACATAAATGCCCCTACAGGGCACAGACGCTTCTACATTTCACAAATGCGTCCGCATTCAGCACAAACGCGGTTCTAGGCATAGACGCGCCTGGACCCGACACAGACACGCCTGCCCGACACAGACGCGCCTGGCACTAACACAGACGCGGTTGCGCGTTTTTGCATTTTTTAAACTACCCTATTCCTAGCACATTTATTGCTACCTACTGAGCATTTATGACAAAACTTGAAATGCATGAAAGTACGAGGAGGTTTTCGGGTACTTACCGGCTCTCCTGCATCTGCTGGTCACTGGAATCGGTGAACACGGTCGAATCTATGAATGAAAGCCATCGCTGCTGACTGCTGCTGCTCTTTTTTTCGCTCTGCACTGTGATCTTCTAAGGGTGTGGATGACAATGAGGATGTCTTTTGCCCATGGTCTATCTTATAGCCTACCCTAGCCCTCGTCTTCATTTCCCGGGTCAGTATTCTTCATCTCGTGACTTTGTCACTTTATCCGATCAGTCCATTCTATCCCATCTTTCTTATCGAGAGATTGTCTGCAATCTTTTCAGACATTTTCATCCAATCTCTCGAGGGGGCATATCATTCCCATTCTGGGGCAACTCTGTATCAGTTCATCTTATCTTCTTTGAAACAACGCGACAAGCCGCATTGTCTCAAAGAGGGGCAAAATGTAGACACCTAAAATTGTCATGTCTAATTAAATAAATATTTTATTTATTTAATTATCTAAGCCTAATTCTTCTATTAATTAAATAAATTTTTATTTATTTAATTAATTCATTTATCCTCTTCTAGCCTTATTTCTCATTTAAATAAATACATTTATTTATTTAAATTATCCCTTTCTTAAATTAAATAAATATTTTATTTATTTAATTGTCCTATTTCTTCTATTAATTAAATAAATCTTTATTTATTTAATTAATTCATTAGCTTTTTCTACACATGACACATGTCATTCATCTCTTAATTCATACACTACCTACCTCTTTCATTATTTTGGTATTTCTTTTACCTACCCTCTAATCCTAGCCGACCTCTCTTTTTACACCTCTCAATCTTAACCCTTCATTTCTCATTGTGTCTTCTATTTAAGGAGATGCTTTCTTCATTGTCAAACCCTAATGACTAATGACTGATTTTGGAGTACTTGGCTACATTACGATCCTACTTGCAACCACATTCCGTTCTTTGTTGAGCTCTTGTGCATATAAAAATCTGAGAGCAAATATATTAAGCAAGATCAATGGAGATAGGAAGAATGGAGATCAAAACCCTATTGGACATGTGATGGTATAATTTTTGTGATTTTGAGTTATTTGCATTGTCTTAAGTAATCTTCATATGTTATGGTGGATCTTTGTTCATTGCTAGGCTAGGGTTTGGTGGTTGAATTCATTATAGCCTTTCAATATTGTTGTTATTGTTATCCATTTTCACCATAAACAAGAACATTGTCATTTTTTTATTAGTGCACTTAGCCCAATTCATTTCTTCCCAACTAGGGATGAGGTTTTCAAGTATGTACCTACCCTTGATAAAATTAGTATGAGTATTACTCACAAATTTGGGTAGGAAATCCACCAATCATAGTGTAATAATTTTTGGTATAACCTTGTATGACATATTTTTAACAGTGTAATGGGCATCCAATTTTGGGCAAGGGAATTATCCCCATCTTTGGGGAGAATCTTAATCACACCCTTGTTGATTTCAACCCCTAAGCAACCCATATTAATAGCTTCCCAATATACATGAAGTAAGTCCATAATGATCCAATCCTTAGCTTCTTTGTAAAACTCAATAAGCAAACCATCAGGGCTAGGGGCTTTGTCATTATTGAGAGTGATAATGACCTTGATGATCTCCTCTATTGAGATTGGTTTCTTGAGAACCTTAACCTCTTCCTTGGGATGAGTGCTCTATATTTCTCTCTTGCATTCTAACTAATAAGGGAATTCCCTTTAGAAGAGAACAACTTGTAGTAATACAAAAAGAATGCTTCTTTAATGTCTTCCCGATCCACCAATTATTTACCATCTTCCCAATTTCTATCTATTTGTTCCTTGAATTATTTCTACAACCTATTAGAGAAGAAATTGGACCCCTTGTCAACCTACTACAAACAATTAATTTGGGCCCTTACCTTAAGGCCCTAAATATTTTTAGTTTGTAGGCTCCTTAATTGATCTGTAGTGTAGGCTAGAGATTTTGAGTAATATTGGCTGGTGGGATCCATTTGGATGTGGGATTTAAGGACTAGAAGATTCTCCACAAGGCCTCTTTCCATTCTCCTCTCATCCTTGGATTTTTTCCTCACCATAGTTCTAAATAGGATCTTCCATCTTTTAACGTTCCCGCATCCACCTATAAATGGCAGAGGGAGTGTTACTATCCCATTTATTAATTTGCCTAATCATGTAAATTGCACAAATAACATTGCGTTCCTTCAACAGACTATAGTTGAGGATAAAGTTGTCCTCCCTCTTAATAGATAGGCCAGAAAAAATATTCATGAATCAAGGCCTTAATAGGATGATGATCATAGATATTCTATGGGCATACTCTGACCATGGTACCATCATCCTCCTACTTGAATGAGAAGAAATCTTTGTTAGCATAAAAGCTATCCAACCTATAGTAGATCCTATTTCTTTCTTGTTGGAAATTACACCAAGTGTACCAAATGGAATTATAGCTATTATTATTTCCTTCAAGAGGATCAAAAAGTCAGAGCTTCTCTTTCATCCTAGTCCAATAGAGTTTCTCATTATACTTCCAATCTAATTCTGGCCCCCCAAGTTTGTCCTCCTGATGTTCAATCATGTCAAAGTCCTCTCCAATTATCTAGGGGATATCAGGGAGTGTACACAACCACTTTCATAGTTTAATTATTTCTGTATAGTTATTAGAGGAATAAAGAGAGCACACTCCAACTTTAGTATCTTGGTTGTTAATAATGGCCCACATAGCCCTGTTACATGGGGAGGTCCCATTATCAGTGACCTTATTACCCCATCTTCCACCCATTAGGATGACAAACCCACCTTTTCTTTTATCATTATTGGTGAAAAATTGGAGTGCATCTTTCCAGATGTATCTAAGATTAACATCTAATGTAAACTTAGTGGCTTTTACTTCTTGTGGTAGCATAATATTTGTGTGTTTATGTTGGTTCATAAATCTCTTGACTAATTACATGATATATACTTTAATTCCATGGGGCACATTAGTTAGAGGTGTCCATAACATCCTTAAAGCTATCAAAACATTTAGGGAGCTCTTTGTTATTATCTTTCTTCTTTGGTAGGGAAGAGTTTTTTCCTGTAGGTCTCCTTCTCTTCCTCTTTACCTTTGTGAATCAACCATTTCTAGTACGGATTGATACCTCATAGTTATATTTATTTATGCTATCTTGGCCTAGAATTTTCTCCTTTCTAATAACAAAATCACTGGGCATTGACTCGGTTTTTAGGCCTGACTCCAATGGGCGGGTTTCAGAGGTGTTTGTGTTGAGACCCACACTAGTGCTATGATAGGGTAATATGGTCAGGTCATGGGCTCCATTAGAAGCCTCATGTCTAATAAGGGGATCAAAAACAACAATATAAAATAAGGATTCATACTCACAATCCATATTCGCATGTCTAGAGTTATGGATATTGTTGAGGAAGTATGCCTCAAACTTACTTGTTGAAACCTCTCATAAAGGACTAGTTTCAAAAATTTTGGTGTGACTCTTTCAGTGTCTTGGCGAAGTCAAGCTTAGAAGGATATCAGTGTAACATTTGGGTTCGACATGACTCTTCAAGTAGTTTACAAAGATTATTCTTCTTATCGATATCATTGAGACATTTGATGGGTCTTAGCGCAGTTCAGTGTGACATTAGCTTTCGATAAGATTGTCTAAGCAGTTAATCGAAGTCATGTTACTTCCCTGACAAAGGCCAACTTCGATATAACCTTAGGTGAGTCTTGGTGACAAGAAAAATTTTGGTACAACTCATGGTTTCAGTGTGTCTTTCCCAACAGTTAGCCAAAGTTATGTTGCTACACCGATAAAGTTTATTTTGAAGTAGCATTGGCAACGTCTTGGTGAAAATGAATATTTCGGTGTAGCTTGGGGTTTCGATAAGTCATCCGAAGGAGTCCATCGTAGTCTTATTTCCTTGGCGATAAGACCATTTTTGTATAGTTTTGTTCAGTCTGGGAGAAGTCAAGAGTTTGGTGTGACATTAGAGGTCGATAAGACTCTTCTAACTAGAAGTCGAAGTCACACCTCATGTCGATAAGACCATGTTCTGGAGACATTGTTGAGTCTTGGTGATGAGCGGTTATTTTCGATGAGACTTCGAAGTTCGATAAGACATTCCAAGAAAGAAGTTGAAGACAATGTCCATGTCTTAAAGACATATCGATAAGACATGAGGATTGTCTGAGCAATAAAGTTAATGTCGATGAGACTTTAGAGTTTTCTAAGAGAGTTTTAAGGCATTGTCATAGTGAGGAACTCTTGTCGATAATCCATGAGACTATGTGGGGACCATGGTAGACTTGTGTTGACTTGTTCAACTGTTTGTTGGCAATTTGTCCAAGATACAACCTTAAGAATTCATTCAGAGTTTATGTTTGTTTGATAGCTCATGGGTTAGACGATTGAAAGCCATGGGAACTGAATCAAACCAATTTTCTATGCAGGAGATCTAAACTTTTGGAAAAATGGCTACGAGATGATGATGGTCAATTTGTGGTTCAATTGGATGCTGAATGTGATGAGTTGCAGAGAAATTTGAGACTGTGATCTATGGATTGAATACAATCTGATGTTTGTAATGTTTCCTTAATAGAGACTATAATAAATAAATTGGTTTGAATCTTGTATGTAATCAATTTTATTGTAATACAAGTGACTTGCTTTGATGTGTGGGTTTTTCACTCATAAGGGTTTTCCCAATTGAATTCTGGTGTCAAATCTGTGATTGTGAATATTGTTGTTTACTATATTATTTCATTGTATTGCATTTTCATGATTGTAATTAGAATTGAAATACATCACTGCTTCTCTCCTCTAAGAAATTAACATTTGGAAGGCATTTTTTGCACTCTGCTTTCCTTACAGATATAGTTGTTAAGAGCTGTAAAGCGGAAAATCGCGATCGAACCCTAGTTGCCCTCCCCTCTTCCAACTCCGAGGAGAGAGAAGGGAGGTTCACTAGGGTTGATGGTTTTCACTTAGGGGAGAGACTTTACATTCAAAAGAGGGGTTGAAACCCACAAGATCCAATCCCACGCAATGCAAGATTGGATGCTAAATGAGTTTCAAGGGTTATGACAGCAAGGCTACCCTCTTTTGTAAAGAATGTTGATAGAAGAATTAAGCTAAGCATGCATAGAAAGTGACAAAGATTCGCTTATAAACTGAGATAGGAATACAGTATGAAGCTGCGGACCTGGAATTAGTAGTGAAATGTCGATACGGCGCTGTCCTGCAAATTTGAGCAAAAGTCGCCGGGACGATGGCGCCCGACCGCCACGGTCCTCCGAAAAATCCGCAAAACGAAGGGGGATCTGTTCGTCTTTGCACAAGGATTCCAGATCTTCAATTTCAGCCGCGTACCTACAACCTACACATAGAAAAGCAAAGACGATTGGGGGGTTAGGGATTAGGGGTTTTCCTTTAGGTCAAACCCCAGTTTTGGAATTAACCAAGAAATGAGCAAGTGCTGTAAATGTAAATGTATGTAAAACAAGTACTAATACCTTGTTCTAAGGATGTTTGTATCCTTATGTGCGAAGGTATAGATGTTGTATGTTGTATGTTGTAGCATGTAGTATGTGATCTCCTCTTCAATGGTTGAATCCTTGACTTGAATGCAACACTTAGCCTTGAATGGAGACTTGAAATGATCAATTGCTTGAAGGAATGCTTGAATGCTTGAATGCTTGAGTATAGTTTCCACGCTTTTGTACATATATCCTCCTCATGCCAAATGAGAGAGAAAAATGTAGTTTATATACTTGTCAATTAGGGCTAATAGACTGATTTTCCCAACCTTAGGCCGACCAGGAAAGATAATTTTCCAAATTGCAAACAAAAAGACCCGATACCCCTTGGGAGACCGGGCCCAAAATAGGACCCAGGGACCAGGGCGCTGGGCGCCCTGGTCCTGAAGGACCAGGGCGCTGGACACTCTGGTCCCACCTCCCGGGACAGTAGGGTGCAAAGGAGGTTCAGGCCAGGGTGCAAGAAAATGCAGTTTTCAGTGTCATAATTAGGTTTCGGGGTCTCCATTCGGGTTGCATGTTGCGTCGCCATCGTGAAGACCGAAATGTAGTCGAAATTGCAAGTGTCGCAATTTTAGGACGCTACATTTAGCCCCCACTTTAGCGGGAGTATGTATGCTCATACTTCCGGTAAAGTACAAGGAAACAACATTGAAAGACTTTCACCACGTCAAGGAGGCAAGACACACCAAGCCCCCAGTGGACTAAGGATCTTACGACTTCGATTGACAAAGTAAAAGGGAAGATCACGAGGGAGAACCATGACTGTCAGTAATAAGGTTCCCTCACTATGAGTCATGCAAGAAAGATATCAAAAATTTTCAAGGCAAGGCTAAATTTACCAAGAAATTTTCAACTATCTTGAAAAGATATGAACGGGATGTATGCCCCCCTACATTAAAGCGATCACACACACCTCACCGGGGGTGATTGCTTTAAGGTAGTGATACATATAAGAATGAGAAAGGAAAGGAGCATGCTATTGCAAGGATTTAGCCCCCAAGTGTGAGATAAACCCAAGGATAATAGACACAAAACACAAAGCACGAGGTGACTTCGCTTTCCTCGGGGTCAGTATGCTGTATGATAATTCATGTATATCATATGTATGTATGCATAATTGTTCTTCATTCCCCAATCAAGGAAGGTCACCTAGAAGAAGGGAACACATGTGTCTTTTGAGTCAACATGAGAGAGATCGAGAGATCTCAATGCTTTGCATCGTCCTCAAGTAGACAACACTAAGGACAACAAATAGAAGAATGAGAATAACATATAGAAGAAGTAACACAAGAGAGGGGGAGAGAATTTGCTATGCTAATGTAACTAGTCTAGCACGTCATCTACCCCCCAATCTTGCTGATCAATGTTTCAGGAAGGCAGGGAACACGCTAGAGGAGGAACATCCAACATAGCAGATGGAGCTATCACAAGATCCAAACAAGGGCTATGTTCATGTTCCGAGCCACATTGTTCTTGTCTAGGAGCTAGGATAAGTGCTTTAGAAAATTCATTAGATAAATGGTTATCAACATCAACAAGTTCATATTCACTATCAGAAGCAAGAGGAGTAACATTTTCATCATGAATAACATTTTCATCTATATCATCATCAAGATTTATAAAAATAGGATCTTTAACTTGCACAAGATCAAGACCATCATGCATCTTATGTTTTGGAGATTTAGGCTCAACGTCCGACTGAGGAGAAAATGGAATAATGCTTGTTGAAGGTGTTTTTGGAGATTGCAAAGTTTGAGCTCTAAGACGACGCTTTCGCCGGTGTTCACGTGCCGAACGATTTCGTCTAGTCTTAGTAGGAAGTGGAGAAGATTGAGGAGGAATGTTCTCATCCTTAGCACTTGGGTGTTTAGGTTGTGGTCTCTTAGGCTGGATAATAGGAGAAGAAGAAGGTCTCTTCTCTCTATAAAAAGAAGGAGGAGGGACTGCTCCATACAAAGGAGGAATATTTGGTTTAGGAAGAAGACCAAGTCCATCATGACAAGGAGGTATAGGTCTGCTTTTAGGAGGTTTATTAGGCATAGACATAGTCACATCCATGGGAACGGGTTGGGAATCTTCTTGAGGAAAGATATTAGTTTTATCTTTCAAAGGAAGAACTTCCTTCTCAAGAATGATAGGAATATCAAGTTTAGGTGTTCTAGGTTCACTTAGAGATAGGATCATATCTGTTTTCCACTTTTGATAAGATTTGAAAAGATGATCACTTCGCGGAGGAAGAGATTGGAATTGTTTAGGCCAAAAGTAATCAATAGGAACACTAGAAGTTCTTTCAGCTGGTTTAAAGAGACTATGATTGACAGTAACAACTTCACCATTATGGGGAAATTTCAAACACTTGTGAATAGGAGAAGCAATAGCTTTCATGGAAGATAGCCAAGGATAGCCAAGCTTCACACGAAATTGTTCGGATGAAGGAATAATAGCAAAGTTCACATCAAGAGATTTGTTATGGACCTCAATAGGTAATGTAATAGAACCAATTGCAGGAGAAGAAAATGCATCAAATAGTTTCACAACCACATCTGTTTTGTCATAAGTCACTTGATTCAATTGCAAAGTAAAAAGAAATTCTTCAGTAATAACATTAACCATGCACGAAGGATCAATAAGCACTCCACGGCAAGGTGTATTCTTAACTTTTGCTACTATGTATAAAGGACCATCAGGTGCCCTAATGGTTTCACTAGAATCAAATGTGATGGAAGGTTCTTTAGGGTTTTCTTGTTGCTCTACAAAGTTAATCACATTCGGAGTCATAGACACAAGAACATCAGATGAGAGAGAGGAATCATTAGCCTCAATTGCATTAGAGATATGAGAAGGTAATGGATCAGTGAAAATCTGAAGATTTTGATTAGGAGGAGCTACAGATGTATTGCCTTTATCATTCACTCCAGAAACAGAAATAGTGTTATTATCAATCAAATCTTGAATTTTACCCTTTAAAGAAAAACATTTTTCAGTATCATGCCCAGGCTGACGATGAAAGTGACAAAAAGCTTTGTTATCAAAATAAGGTGAAGTAATCTTTGCAGGATCAATTTGTCTTATAGGAGGAAGAGTAAGCACATTTTGTTCCAATAACTTATTCATAATACTATGCAATGATTCATTCAAAGGAGTATACTTTCTTTCTTTCTTGAAAAATTTAGAAATAGGAGGCACACCTGATGCTGCATTCACATTGTTGTTGATGATGTTTTCATTGAATTTGATGGAATCTCTGTTCAGTTTAAACTTCCCAAATGGTTGTTGACTGCTATCACCCTTATCACTCGGAGCCATAGGATGTGATTGTTCCATTTGACTCACAGTCAGTTGATAATTGTGAAGAGTTGCACACAACTGTTGGAAAGAAGTAAACTCAGAAAACAGAAGTTTGTCTCGAATATCTTTTTGTAAATTAGAAATAAAGATTCTTTGAATATCATTGTCAGGCACTGGAAAGGAAATTTGAGCATACAAATGCTTATATCTACCAATGAAATCAGTCGATTTTTCTTTAACACCTTGTTTACAATGCATTAAATTGTCATGCCCACTTTTGGACACGAACGGAAATTTTTTTTTAAAAAATACTTAACTTATTAACGACCTACTTAACTAGTTTAATCAACTAAGCGTAATGATCTTATATAATATAATGCATCTTGGGTTTGGTCTTAATTACATTTATGTCAATTGGGTAGTTAAATTCAATTGGGTGACAAGGTTTACCAATTCATCTACGAGCTAAAATCTCTCCCAAATGAATTTTCTCTAATTTTCATAATTAATTATGATGCTTAATCTCCGTTTAGGCGTTCTAAAATTTTACCTTATCCTTCTTACCCTGCTGGGATTCCTCAGTCAATTTCCACCATAATTTAAATCACCTTATTAAAGCTTCTTAATTAAAAATTAAATGAACTCTAGGTAACGTTACCAACTACAATTTTGGGGTCATCAGACGTCCATAATAATTTGAAATTATTTATATATATATATATATATATATTTATATACACCCGTATTGATGTGTATATAAATATGTTTATAAAAATAAATCTACATATGTATATATTTCCCTTTTTTTTATTTATTTATTTTTATTTATCTAAATCTAATTCACCTAGGTACTTAAATCATTTATAACGTTCCTTCCTCTTAATAACCAAGTGTTCATAATTTACCTTCACATCTATCAATTTTAATACCCATTAATTACCAATTTAATCCTACTAATTTTATATATATACCTAAATATAAAAGTATATATATATATGTATATATATATATATATTTGAATATATATATATACATACATATATATAAATATCTACATATTCACCCATACAAGTACTTATAACTTTATGATAATACTTATTTTTTTTTTGAACATCATTTCCCCCTCCTTTTATATTTTATACTTTATGAGTGTTGCCCTAACCCGAAATTAGGGTTAGGGCGAACACGACATATCCACTTAACCCCCCTTTTTTGCGTTGGTGTGTATGCAGGGTTGGCCGCGGGAGGCGCGCACAGGGCCGAACCCTAGCCACCCTCCCTCCTTAACTATCTGCGAGCTTGGCTGTAAACAGGTTTTGTTCATCTTTTATGTGGCGTGGAGACCTGCGTTTCTTTTTTTTTTGGGCGAAAACATTGCAACGTGGGGAGTGTTACGAGCGGAGCGCGGGGGTTGCTGCCGGCTGCGGCAGCGCCGCCCAGCCTGCGGCCCCCGCAGGCCCTGGACGTCGCCGCCCAGGGTCTGCGGGTTCCGCAGCCTGGGTGGCGCCACTGCCAAGGCCGCGGCCCGCGCTACGTCTCCTGCGTTATTAACTGCGTGCGGTTATATTGAAATTGCACTTCGTGGAGGCACATTGTATGGTGGTTTTCTTTTTGGTTCCCTTTTTTTTGTATATGCAAATATATATATATATATATATATATATATATATATATATATATATATATATATATATATATATATATATATATATACTCTGGTGTATATATATATATATATATATATATATATATATACATACATCTATATATATATATGTCTTTGCAAGTCTTCTGTTTTTTTTTTTAAATTAACAGAATAATGAGAGAGTATATATTTATATATTTATATATATATATATACATTTAGGTATATATATATATATATAAATATATGTATATATCCATATATACATGCTTCAATAAGCCCCCCTGCTTCTTTTTCTTTTAGTAAAACCAGATCTGCCTGAATATCTTTTTTTTTTTAACAGATTCTTTAATGTTTAAAATTGTATAAAAATATATATAAATATATATTTATATATGTATAAAAATATATATATTTATATATATATGAATATCCTTGTGTCTGATTAATTTGTAATTCAAGAAGGCATAATTTTCTATAGAACTAACAGGGCTATCTATCAGCAATTATCATTATAGGCATCAAATACATTAAAATGGGTCTCCAAATCTATATTTTATTTTGTAACAAAATTGATAATGTTAAAAGCTATAAGTTTCCTTTTTTTTTTTGCAAAGGATAAACTTGTTTAATAAAAATTCCTTTCTTGCAATAACCAGAAAATAAAAGACTGTTTTATTAAACTTACAGCAACATGTTTTCACTTATTTGCAGATTACATAAAAGAAATATAATGCATCTACCCTTCCACCCTAGTTAAACACAAAATTTTCATACAACCTAATACACTAATGCTTCCATCTGCAACTAACTAGAATAGTAAAAAAAAACATCATGTATTTCTTTAACAGATTTAAGTACAATGAGCATGGTTACAAGGAAGTATTGAAGTTTAAAAAAAACATCTACATTTCCCCTTTTTTCAAGATAATGGAGTTACATTGCTACATTATTTTTTTTTGTAAATAAATACACAATATCCTTCTCTTTCTTTTACAAGCTAATGATGCATGCAAACATCTTTTTTTTTTTTTCCTTATGAATAACAAAATCTAGCTCCTTTCTTTTTATTTACAACTCCCAAAGAGAATAAAATGTCATAATAACTAATTTCTGCCACATAAACAGCAACATGGTCTTTCAATCCTCCTTTTTCCATTCCCATGCAACCTGCAAAACAACACATTTTGACCATGGGAAGCTCACCTCCCAGCCTAGGCTTACTAGAAGCCACCCCCGAGCTTGGAGAACCAAGCACTAGACGGGTTACATACAGGCAAACCCCACAACAAACATAATAACACATTTACATTCAAATATCCCTTCCCAAGCTTCACATTCACCACTTTCATGGTGACTCTTCCATGGGTGGAAGTGGACCAAGTACCTATGGGGAGAATGCATGCCAAAAAAAAATAATACCACATTAGCCACCTCATGGCAACACAATGCAACCCAAATGCTTTCACAAACCTTATGCCCCCCAAAAGGGCTCAAGGCCATATATGCTCCCCTTATGACCCCCAAATGCATACACAAGGCTATGCATCAAGGGTCACCAAGGACTCCTTGAGAACACTCTCCATAAGGAGAGCCTCTCACCCATGGCTGTCAAACTCCTTCCACCCCAAGATCTTCCTACCCTCCCAAGGATAGGAGATCTTGGACACTCCCAAAAACAACAAGAGAACACAACAAACACATAGAAAGGAAAACTATACATCTTACTTCAACACAAAAACTTCTTAAAACACAATCTTTCAAGCAACTCCTATCTTGTTACAAAACAACATAAACTATCATTTTCAACATGATAAAAGAAAGAAGAGAGTAACCAACCTAATTCTGCCAAAAGGTTTGCTAACTTTAGTTGAAGATGAGCTGCCCAATTTCCCACTATCTTTTCTCCCAAAATTCCACTAAAATGCCAACTCCTACTAACTTTTTCAAAACAAGCAAAATCTCCCAAGAAAGGAGAGTGGGTGATTACTCACTAAGTTTGAAAAATCTTGCCTAAGAAGGCCTCTCACACACTTCCCAACTCCTTGGGTGAGGTGTGAGTTCCCATTGGTTGCCCTTCCCAAACTCTTGCACTTTACTAAAATTGGAAAGGGAAAAGGTGGAAGAGAATGGGGAAGAGAGTTTGACTCCTAAGGGGAAGGTTCACTATTCTAGGAAGAACTTTCTAAGTTCAATTTTCGTGCATCTTGAAAACACCACTTTTTGAAGTGACTTCATAGTCACATGGGAGAAGCCACATGTTGCAAAACACCCCTAACCCATAGGTATACCCTTTGGACCTTTGGAAAAGCCTAAAAACTTACCCTAGGAGTCCATTAAACCCTTTGGAAACCCCACTGAAGTTTACCTACGGGTCAAGCATGAGTTGACCACTCCCATGACTCCCTACCCAAGACAAATTTGGGACCACACTCATGTTTTTGAATGACTTTGGTAGAAACAAAACTCCCTCCAAGAGGCAAGTCAACTTAATGACACTTAATCAGCACATGTGTCAAGTGACACAACAAAAAAAATACAATATAAAATCACACATGGAAAATTGGTCTCTTGAAGGATTACACAATTACATATAAATTAAATTTTTTTACACTCAAGCATTATACACATCACAAATAAAATACATTACAAGGGGAGGGGTGTTGTCTCTCCAAATAGACAACTCCCGGCTTAACAAACGCACATCGGTCTAGGCTTGATTCTCCATAAATTCCATGGTCACATGGATAATTTCCTGCGCATCTCAATTAACACATTAGTAACTCCAAATAATCACAATTATTCATAATCAAATACATGGATTCCATTGCAATTCAAACGCTCATACATTAGGCAACAATAATTCAATATCTCATTTGTTTTCACATTCAATTTCACATAAGCAAACAACATAATTTCCCAAAGATGAACCATTCATAAATATGCATCATTTTTCTTTCATCAAAATAAAATCCTGCAAATGACATTTATCATCGTAATGTAATTCTATTCTAGTAACATATCTAAGGTTCCATTATCATCATGCATGAAATAAAACATCAACAAATGTCAATGCGGTCCAAATCATGGTATCATATGTGTTCTAAGTCCATAATGCATAAAATAAAGCATCCATAATAGTCTCAATATGCAAATAACTGAAAATGTCAAACTGAATCGGGGTAGGGCCTCACATAAATCAATCAAAGTAATTTTAGGACTTATATTGTTTTGAAATTGTTGAATGAAAGCATTTGCAAGTTGTTCGAAAGAAGTAATAGAATAAGAAGGCAACAAGCAATACCATTGTAGGGCTTTGTCTCTTAATGTTCTAGTAAACAATTTTGCAAGCAACCTTTGGTCATAGGCAAAATCAGTACAGATTGTTTGAAAAGTCTTAACATGTGTTAGAGGATCACCCTTACCATTATAAAGCTCCAAATGCGGGATTTCAACATGTTTAGGAGGGATAGCTTGAACAATGTCAAGAGAAAGTGGGCTCGCAACATCAAAGGTGGGCACACTAAACTTAGATTGATTCATAGAGGCAATTTGTTGCTGTAAAGAAGAGACAGTTTGTGCAAGATTGTTAATGGTCGCTTTAGTCAAAGAATTCATATTAGACGTGTTAGATTGAGATGAAGGTGTTATGTTATTGAAAGAAGGTAAAGAGTAAGGTGGTGGGACTCTATGATAATTAGTCATAGGAGATGATTGGACAAGAGGAACACTACAAGGAGGAATGGAATGGTTGAATGAATTGCCCCCTTGCGTCATGTTCATTTGTGAAGATGTAATAGGAACACTCATTGAAGGGACGAATGAAGAAATCGGATTGAATGAAGGAATAGGGTTAATTGAAGAAGAGGGATTGCCCCCATGACTGGTGATCATAGGGGGAATATCTTGTATAGAAGTAGCCATTATGTTTGATGTAAAGGTAGGTATGCTAGCAATAGAAGTTGTCAAAGGAATAGAATGATTGACTTGTGTAGGAGGTTGTGTATAACCTAAAGATTCGACACAACTCTTCATAGGCATCACATTTGAATCCACGATGTGTGCAATACCACGCAAAATATCAATTCCATTCTTATCGCTTTGAAGCATATGTTTTAGACCCTCAATTAAAGGAAGAGCTTGACTATCAGGATACTCATGAGACATCCATTGGTGAAAATTGTCAAATTGGTTATCCAATTTTGAAAGTTGTTCTTCAGAAACCTCATGGAGAGCTTCTTCATCATTAGGAGGATTAGAGGAATTACCCATGTCCTCGTTAAAAAGACCATTCAAATTAGGTTCCATCTCCTCAGTAGTTAAACCTCGGAAAGACTTAATTCTACGGCTTCGTCTAATGGGAATAGTGTAAGTAGGGCTGATTGTTGTAAAACTCATGCACTAGAAAGAGAGAGAAGATTTTGAATTTAGAGGTAGCAATTTTCAGTAAAATCAGCCAATCTTCTGGATTTAAGCTGTAAAATGCAATCACGACAGTCTCCCGAAATTTTGAAAAAAATGTCCGGGACCGTGGCGCTCGGAGTGCAACACGGTCCTTGCAACTTTTTTCGAAATTTGCAGGGATGAAAGGTATGATGATTTTAAAGCTAATCTGAAAAAATTGAGTGATTTTACGATCTGTAGATAGGCCAAATTAAAGTTGCAAATTCAAAATTGAACCCTACCAAGATTGTCGAAAAATGCAAAATTTGAATTTTGAAAAAGAGAGGGAAACTGAAATTTTGAATGTTATGATTTTAGAGGGAATGTCAAAAGCAATGCAAATTTTGAAATTTAAAAATTGACTCAATTTCACGCAAAATTCAATTTTGAAAGCGGAAATTAAAGTTGTTGTAATTAAGCACTTAATTTCAAAAGTCACAAATTGTAAGAATTTGAATAAATCACTGAAATTTCGAATGAATGCAAACACACTTTTCAGATTTAGGATAGTAAGAACACAATTTTGATACAAAATTTCAATTTCAATGATTTTTGAATGATTAGGAGCCCTAAACCAAGCAATCACAAGACCAACTTTGACTGTAATTTTGAAAGTGTTAGATTTGATAAAATCAGCCAAAATTTTGGATTTTAGCAGGAAAATACAGTAAGATCTCGCTCCCGAAATTTCAGAAAAAATGTCGGGGACGATGGCGCTCGGAGTGCACACGGTCCTCGCAACTTTTTTCGAAATTTTCAGGGATGAAAGATATTGTGTTTTTATTGCGGAATCCAAAGTTACAGCTGATTTGGAGATGTTTTGATCAGTGAAATTGTCGGACAAAGGTTGAATCAAGAGGGTTTCAAAAATTAGGGTTTTGACACTTAACCACTTAATTTTCAAAATTAAAGCATAGATATGAACTGATAATTTGTAATAGAAGGGCAGATCTGAAACAAGCATTAATAATTAAACATTTCGCAAGCTTAATTTTCAAAAAGAAATTTTAGGGTTTTTATGCAATCACCTCTAAAATTTTGCAAAAGATCAAACATGGAAATGTAATCAAGGAATCCAATTTTCAGATCTAACTATGAATAATCAGAAAGGATGTTCACGTTGGGTTCACCAAAATGTAAAGCGGAAAATCGCGATCGAACCCTAGTTGCCCTCCCCTCTTCCAACTCTGAGGAGAGAGAAGGGAGGTTCACTAGGGTTGATGGTTTTCACTTAGGGGAGAGACTTTACATTCAAAAGAGGGGTTGAAACCCACAAGATCCAATCCCATGCAATGCAAGATTGGATGCTAAATGAGTTTCAAAGGTTATGACAGCAAGGCTACCCTCTTTTGTAAAGAATGTTGATAGAAGAATTAAGCTAAGCATGCATAGAAAGTGACAAAGATTCGCTTATAAACTGAGATAGGAATACAGTATGAAGCTACGGACTTGGAATTAGCAGTGAAGTGTCGATACAGCGTTGTCCTGCAAATTTGAGCAAAATTCACTGGGATGATGGCGCCCGACCGCCACGGTCCTCCGAAAAATCCGCGAAACGAAGGGGGATCTGTTCGTCTTTGCACAAGGATTCCAGATCTTCAATTTCAGCCGCGTACCTGCAACCTACACACAGAAAAGCGAAGACGATTGGGGGGTTAGGGATTAGGGGTTTGCCTTTAGGTCAAACCCCGGTTTTGGAATTAACCAAGAAATGAGCAAGTGCTGTAAATGTAAATGTATGTAAAACAAGTACTAATACCTTGTTCTAAGGATGTTTGTATCCTTATGTGCGAAGGTATAGATGTTGTATGTTGTATGTTGTATGTTGTAGCATGTAGTATGTGATCTCCTCTTCAATGGTTGAATCCTTGACTTGAATGCAACACTTAGCCTTGAATGGAGACTTGAAATGATCAATTGCTTGAAGGAATGCTTGAATGCTTGAGTATAGTTTCCACGCTTTTGTACATATATCCTCCTCATGCCAAATGAGAGAGAAAAATGTAGTTTATATACTTGTCAATTAGGGCTGATAGACTGATTTTCCCGACCTTAGGCCGACCAAGAAAGATAATTTTCCAAATTGCAAACAAAAAGACCTGAGACCCCTTAGGAGACCGGGCCCAAAATAGGACCTAGGGACCAGGGCGCTGGGCGCTCTGGTCCCACCTCCCGGGACAGCAGGGTGCAAAGGAGGTTCAGGCCAGGGTGCAAGAAAATGCAGTTTTCAGTGTCGTAATCAAGTTTCGGGGTCTCCATTCAGGTTGCATGTTGCGTCGCCATCGTGAAGACCGAAATGCAGTCGAAATTGCAAGTGTCGCAATTTTAGGACGCTACAAGAGCCAAACTATTACAAAATTGGGATGAAGGGGTATTTTGATTCTCCCCAAGGGGAGGTGTAACTTGGGCATCCTCTGAGGGTGAGTAATTTCAAATTCCAATCTCATTATCTTAGGGATTCTAAACCTAAGACTCCACAAGAATACTAAAATTGTTTGAAAGTTTCAAGGAGGCGATTCTCCCATTGGGTTTAACTAGAGTAAATGATTCATTTGGATTTATATTAGCATGCCTCTTTAATTTGATATCTCTAACTATATATTTAACAAGGGAACAATTACCACTTTCAGTCGCATTAACCCCCAGTAGCTGAGATTGAGAGGCATCATCCATTAGAATAGTGGCTATTTAATGCCCACCAAAATACCATAGAGAAAATAACTAAACTAACCAACAATTTTTTTTTAAACATCTACTAATGCAACATAATACAAACTATCATTACTCAAGATCATAGGTCAACATCACATGAGTGCATAGAACATCATGAACATAACCTTAACCATAACAACATATTATGCAAGCATAAATAAAAACATATTAACTATCTCTTGTTGCATACATTTATCTATTCATTCATTCCTTAGGGTATTTCAACATCACTACTTAATGACAACTTTACCTACTATTACATTCCCAATTAACCTCAATCTCTAAGTTCATTTTAAAGCACCAAACCAAATGTTCCTAATACTCTTATCTTTCTTTATCCATCTATCACAACATAAGTCTAAATAACCATCTTCTACAATAGAGATAGATCATTCCTTAAGATTAACATTACATTTCATTAAGATTCTACTCACATACATATTCAAGAATCATAACAACAAATACTAATTTCCTCCCAAAATGGGATTCCATATAAAAAAACAAATTACATGAACTCATATACTACAATAATATATATAAATTATTCATTCATTTTCTAATCCAATATAGAATCCAAATATCTATCTATTACACATTTAACATTTATTACAATATATTACATACAATGATTACAACATCTCACATCTTTACAAAGCCATGATATCAACTACTACATCACGACCTATTGCATACGAATAAATGGCATAAGAGTACATAATCTCCTTTACATTCGCAATGTCTTCATGATACAATATACTATCTCAATACATAAAAATCAGCTCCACAACTATCCACATAATGAAGAATCATAGAATTGATATCCATGCATGCTAGCATCCAATGAAGAACGTCCCAATGGAAGAAGGCATCAAACCACTCGACCATGTGGAACTTAATAGGAGCCAACCCCCCATGCTAGGAGATGACATGGGGTTCCAAATCACACTCAAGACCTATGCTGACACCTAGCAACCAAGGGACTCAACATGACATCCACAAGATAACAACCAAAGAAATAATCATAATCTCATCACAAGGCTAATCATAAATCAAAAAAATCCCAAAGGCATAGAAAAATTAAAGGCATAAGGATCATGGACACATGTAGGGAAGAGTGTAATCACATTCTATCCTCAATATAGAAGGGGCCAAGCCACACCCTGATAGAAATGTGGAATCATCTCCACCTTGGAGCCAAACAAGGGAGTTTAGTTTACCACTCCAACGGTCTTCCCAAGCTCATCTTGGGTCAAAACTCAAGGGCTATGAGGTGAGGCACCAAAAACCAATTTCATTATCTTGATTAAGTGAATTCTTAGTTACCCAAACCCACTAATCACTTATTAATTTTATCACATGCAATTACAATGGAAAAAATTTCATGTGGTTACTTCGTTGGTCTAGACCCTAGCAGTCTATTGCTCATGACCCCGGTCCACACATGCAAGAGCCCACTCCCCCTAACCATGGACCAAGACCTTAAGGTAAAGAACATTCAACAATGACATCATAATAACATCATGAAGGCTCAACAAGAAATGAAACCAATACCACAACAATATTGATGCAAAACTGAAGCACAATTGAACCATTAAGACAACATATAAGAAAGAGCCTTCACCATAAAAATCATAAATATAAACAAGAGTAAGGTATGAATTATTCTTACTCAAACGTATCCAAATAAATCCTCAACAGTGAGGCACATTCCTCTCACTAGAGTTCACATAAAATATCCCTCAACAACAATTCATTTTCCCTCTTGTTGGAGCTAATCAAACACATATGCAGAATCCTCTACAGTAAGGCATAAACCATCTTATCAGAGGTATAAAATACAAATTAAATGATAAAGATAACATCATAGACACTTCTGAGAAACTCAAAGTAATCACAAAATCCTCTGGTAAATGCCCAAAATCCGGAAAAGCAACCACATAGGACAGAACTGACAAAACCCACATAGCAGGGCAGTTTAGTGCATACAAAGACTAGTTTAGCACATATGAAATATACATTAGAGCATATGATACAAAATTTAGCACATATGATTCATACTTTAGCGCATATGATGTCCAGAATAACACATATGAAACAAAGTGCAAAAATGAAGGAAAACAGACAAATTAAGTGACAAAACTGTCTAGTTTCACACATAGTCTCACAAAATGACTACCCAATGCTCCCAAAGGTGCAAGAGGAAAAAATTAAAATCCCAATTAGAACCAACAAGGTCATACAAGAGAAGATCACACCAAAACCGACAATCAAACTCTCTTAGTCATGCATTTGATGATGCTCAAAGATCCAAAAATAGTTCCAAAAGACATTGTATACACCTAAAAATGGTCTGAAGATAATTAATTGAATAAGCAATTATTTAATTAATCTCCCTCCCTAATTTAATTAAATTTAATAAAAAATTTGATTAAATTCCTCCTTTCCATCTACTTATTAATAAATCTAAGGATTTACTTAATAGGTTCATTACAATAATCTCCTTTGATTAATTAATTTAAATTAATTAACTTCCCTCCATCAAATTCATTTCTTCTAAATCCTCTAATTAATTAAAAAAAATCAAATTCATGAGTTGTTGAGATTGATTAGCCTTTTCCTATTATTTGAGATTAATTAGCCTTTTCCTATAATTTGAATTTCTAAATTCAAATTCTCCTAACATTTAACCACCTAACCTAACCATTCCTAAACTTAACCCATTCTACCTACCTCCATGTCCCCTTTCATCCAACCTATTATAGAAGCTTTGTGACACTTGTGAATAAATGTCCCCTTTCATCCCACCTCTTCTAGAAGCCTCTTGATACTTGTCACCATAGAGATGACAGATGTTCCCTTTAATCCAACCCCTTTGCCAACCTCCTCCAATTTAACCATTGATATCTTCAAATCAATCTTGACCATTGATTCATGCCACCTCACCCCTAGCCTTGGGAAATCCTATAAATAGACCTCATTTTGGAGAAATAATGATCCCATCTCATTCTTAGCTTATGCATTGTTACTATAGGCATCTAGCTTCTAGTTTATCATCTTAGCAATGTAATCATGCTCATTTTAGCTTAAATCTTAGCTTATTTCTTAGCATAATCATAGAATCATGTAGCTTAATCATGCTATCATTGCTAGATCATGCTTTTGCATCATTTAAATCCTCCATCTAAGTGTAGTCAAGTCACTGGAATTTGCATACCAAGATCAGGAAGCAAAATTCATACTCGTATTTACTAGGAGGTAATAAGTCGATTAGCTATGGTTTTACATTTCATTGTTTTAATTCACTAACCATTGCTTGTAATTATTTATTGAGTGCATTATGTTTGCAGGTACAGGTACACTTCACAGAGCACGACATGTTGGCGAATGCACACTCCAATGAGAAATTGTAGGTGATTGAAGGTATTGTCATTGATGGCAACCCTTAAAATTATGTGATACTAGCAGGTAGACATAGGCACCGGCACCAACAGACTCTATATCGGCATACAGATCACCGACACCGAAAAAGAAGATTACCAGCACCTTGGCTGACAACATTTTGTATAAATGTATTTTATAATTAATTGTAAAATCTTTTGTAAGCCGACATGGTGGATTGTAATATGAATCATATATGTATGAGATCATTGTAGATCATTTAGATGAGTAAGAGTGCGAAGTATGAAAAGAAGGTAGTAGACCTAATATGCGAATTATTGGATAAGGGTTTATGTATATTACAGAGCTTAAACCGGTACTGAATCTGGCATAGTAGATGCCGATCTAAAGTAGTACAAGACATTGGATTAGTATAATCCATTTTTGTAAGTCAGTTTGACTTCTTTTGTAACTGAGCAGTGAGCTCTAGGCACTTGGCCTTCCTGCATGTGCAGGCCCCTATTGTAAGCAGTAATATTCTCTTATTGGCCAGTAAGTGAATATTGTGGATCACAAATCCCACCAAGGTTTTTCCCACACCAAGTTTCCTTGTTAAAATATTGTGTTATGGTGTGCTTTTCATGTTGTGGTTGTTATTCTTATTTGCTGCATTATTTCTGGTTTACCGGTACACAATTTTAATATACTTTTCATGTTATAAGTTAAGATAATTATTATACCGGTCAGAAACTGATTCACCCCCCCCCTCTCAGTATCTTTGGGAATCTTAAGAATTGGTATCAGAGCTTGGTCCTCTATTTTCAAAAGCCTAACAACTTGAGGAATATCTTGACACCGGTAGAGATGGAAAATTTGAGAAAGCAATTGGAAACACCTCTTTCAGACTATGATGCAGAAAAGGTGAAGAATATCAAACTTGAAGATGATCTGAAGGCCACACAGGATATTATTCGAGGACTTCAAGAAAATTTCACTATAGCAAGAAATAAAAGAAGAGAACTTTGTGAGAAGATGCAGAATGAGGAAGATGAAAAGGGAACTCTTAATGATCTGGTGAACCAACTAAGACAAGATAATTGTATAATGAAGAATGAGATGCAAGATATGACTATGAGATTTTGTAAAGAAATTGAAGATAGAAAGAAGAATGAAGATGATTTGGCTAGAAGACTAAATGATGCTGGAAATGAAAACACAAGACCCAATCATGAAAATGATACATTGAAGACACATTTGATGCACACACAAAATGATAGAACTGAACTCATAAGACAAAAATGAATCTTGGAGAATGAACTGACTACTACAAATCAACACAAGGAGAAATTCAAGAAAAGTTCAGAAGAACTTGTTGACATGCTGAAGAATCATAAACCTAATGGTGATACAAATGGCCTTGGCTTTGAAGTTGGTGAAAGCTCCGGTACTGCAAACAAACATGATCATAGTAAACTGGTAAGACAACCTAATGCTTACAAATTCAATGGGAAATGGTTTAACTGTAACAAGTATGGACATAGAGAAAATCAGTGTAGATCTAGAAATTATCAAAACACTAATACACCCACCGGTCAATGTTCTAAATGCAACAAAGTTGGTCATAATTCAGGAAATTGCAGAATAAATGTAAGATGTTATGTTTGTGGAAGATTTGGACACCTATCTAATCAATGCAGAACACATACTAGCATAGGATATGGGAAAGCTATTCAGAAAAACAATGTGACTTGTTATGCTTGTAACAAAATTGGACATATTGCAAAATTTTGTAGAAGTAAGGCATCATTGGAAAATAACAAAGGTCCTAGTTTGAACGGTAAAGAAAAGGTTGAAGAGGTAAAGAAAGAATTCTCAAAAAAATGGATCAGAAAGTCAGATCAAAATGTTGATGGGAATACTCCTCCACCGGTAGAACAGAGTAACACTCCACCGGCAGGAGACTCTTCATCTAACTGAAGAAAAAATCCTTTGGGGGTTTAGCAACAAACTGAAAAAACATGCTAATATACCCTCGATCGATGGTGAGAAGTTGAATTACTTCTGTACCGACAGAAGAGTTAAGTTGTGACTTAGCCGACAAGCATTAAATGTGGTAGTTGGAGAAAATAACATTATAAAGAAAGTGTTTTGGCTCTTTTTCATTCACCGAGCATTCAAATCTTTGAGAGGGCAAAAAATTCCAAGCGAAGACATCCTTAGCGAAAAAGTGAAGCAGTTCATCCAAGCATTCATCCTTAAGGTAGATTGAGGTATTTATAACTATGGCTTCTTCGTCCACTCCTGAATTTATTGCAAACCCTACTGTTATTGAGGTTATCAAGCACCCTAGACTCGTATTCAAGCTTGTTCCCGAAATAGCAAAGAAAGATGATAACATAGGTGCATTCTCTCAAATTCCTAAGGGAGTAGTATATGCTGTAGACCCTAGGATATACATACATTGTCATATAGAGGAATTAGTTGATGATGAGATCAAGAATATGTATAGGACTCTGATTTGTGATGAATCTAGAAATGTCAAGCCGGAACACAAGGTAGTAGAAACCCTAGGCTTTGTGGATATTCTTAGCATACCTGATTTTCCCGAAGATGTGATAAGAATAGTTCTAAGTAGAGTCCATGGTGAATTGTTTTGTTGGATTTCAACCATAAGATCACCAAAGAAGCAATAAAAGCAGTAATAGGGTTACCTTCCACCGGTAGCAGGCCTGACAGAACAAAGAAGGTCTCAAATGACACAGTGATGAAACTAATTGGTGCAACTTTTGACAAAAGATCTCTAAGGGTAAACGATGTAAAGGACATCAATGTCAAATTTATCAATATGATCTTAGGTTACAAAGCTACACATGGAAATAGGTTGAACTCGGTATCTAGCCTATGTATCAAAAGTGCATATGACATGGTAAATGATAATGCTAGAATAGATGTGCGTGAATGGCTCAAAGATGAATTGTTAGTCAATCTAAAGAGGATTAAGGGAGATAAGAAAGGAACCTTTAGATTTGGAAATTTGCTTGTTTGCTTAATGCTGCATATTACTAAACAAGTACCTGGTATTGGTAGAAGAGATTTTGGCTTTGATATACTGGTAGGAAAGTAACTATTGGATTTATTAAACAATATGGGAGAAAACAAAGAGAAAAACATAAACAAACACTTTCAAGAACTAAAGGCTCGAATGAAAACAAGAATAAGACTGTCACGGGCTATTGTAGATAAATATCAAAAGGAATTTTTTTTTGTAATCAATAAAGATGAAATCTGGATGGAGGTAGTTGTCCCTAGAACTATCTGGGTAACTGAAATGGGATATGAAATAGATGATAATATCATAGAAACTTATGCAAAAGCCCTCCTTGAAGCACCAAAGGAACCCACTGAAAAGGTCTTTGTAAATGCAGAAACAATAGAAAGTGGAATTCAGTCAAGAAAAAGGGTTAAGAAAGTTGAAGAAACGGTAAGGAAAGGAGCCTGACAAGCAAAGGCAATTAAGGAAGATGTTTTGAAACAAATTGGTATAAAAGAAAGTGAGTTAGAAGGACTTCAACCAGAAGCTCATCTTTCACTAATTGGAACTTCCTCTGAGAGTGATATATTGATGGTATTCAAAAGGGTAAAAAGAAAAAGAAAACCCTCACCGGTATCCTCATCCACACCCAGGAAAACAAGGCAAAAGCAACAGGTAGTGAGGCCTCTAGTGATGAAGTTGACTCCTAAGAAGAAGAAGAAGAAGGTAAAACAAGATATTTCTCCACTGGATAAAATTTTTAAGTGAAATAGGAGAGGATGGTAAGTTGAAAAACATCAGCAAACTGTATAACACACTATCTACTGACGACAAAGAAAGCATAGAGAACAATGTAATTCTACACTTGGATATATACAAGAAATTTTTGATGAAATACCAAATGATTTGTATAGAAGACTAGAAGCTAGAAGAGTAGCCATTGTTGAGCTGGACAGGAAGATAGAAATTGAAAAATTACTTGCAGTACATCCTGTAAACTCACCTGATGAGATAGACAAACTAATCAGTGAAGCAAACAACACAATATTTTCAACTGCTCATCGACATGTAGCACTAATGGCAGGAAGAGTGAATGAGGTAACAAAAGAAACTGCAGACCAATGGGACATATTCTTTGTAGAAAAAGAGAAACAAGAAGAGCTACTAAGACCTAAAACCATCAGGGTGTTAGCATTTTCACAAAAGGAGATTGTTAGCATCTCAGTAAGTTTGTTGGTATGAGGATATTGAGAAGGTTGTTGGAGATTGTTGATATAAGTGAGAAAGGATGATTACTATCTTAATGATATTATTTTGTCATTGATGTCAAGCAATTGATTTTTCGATTCAGTATGATGTTGCCATATCTTAATGAGTATGTTTTGATAAGTATAAAGATGTCGGTAAGAGACACATAATGAATGTGAAAATAAAAGGGGAATAAGTTATTCAATGGGCAACTATTATCGAGTTAGACAATGATGAGATCATGTTGTTTTGATATCCTACATATGTTGTTGATTATAAGTTTAATACTATACTATGTCACTGAGCAAAGAACCTAGTCGGTAAACCCTAAGGTACCTAATCGATAAACCCTAAGGTTATTGATATCGGTTAAAGAAGGCAGAATGTCTACCGAGTGAATTTCAGTATTAACCGAGTAACAACCAAGTTATAATAGATCGCATTGGATGAATAAAAGCATTATTTAATGAAGGATGCTGATGAGCTGGAGATGAATAAATGATTGGTATGTTGCGCAAGAAGTTTGTTAAGAATCTACAGCAATGGAAAATCAAGAGGAAGATCTACAACATAGATTGAACCACCATAACCTAGCACAAGTTCCAAGGCAAGGTAAAATGTTTTCAGATCGAAGGATACAATGAACCTAGTCACGTTTTAAGATCTGACGGCTAAGATTGATCATGGGAAATGTGATCAAGGAGATTATGCAGTTAGGTATTGTTCATAAATAAGAAACTATTGATGAACAATGTATGTGAGCAAAATAGAAGAAAAGTGACATGACAGTAGTGATCACCAAGCACAGAAGATTGAAGATCTGATTGAAGAACAGATTGAGAAGCCCAACAAGAAGCAAGATAAGTCTTATGACAAGATTGTTTTGAGCATATAGAATCTGCTTTAGCATTTCAGATGTGAAGTTGCAGATATATTTTATTACTGTTATTTATTTTGTAAGTGACAGGAAATCTCTTAACCGAGTGGAATTAACAGTCTTATTTGTAAACCCTCTAGCAAGGTAACATTCTAAATGAGTGTTTGAAATCCTTTGACAAGGTCACTTCTAAGAAAGTGCAAGACTCTAACAAGTCTAAGGGAAATCCCTTAACCGGGTCACATCTAGCAATGTGTTTTTGTAATCTGTAACTGGATTAGCTTTTAACCAAGCCTACTCTAGAAGGGTATATTTCTTAGTGGGTCCAAAATCCCACAGTGGTTTTTCCCTATTTGGGTTTCCACGTTAAATCTGGTGTTAAATGTGTTATGATGTTTTAAGTGTATCTTTTTATGAGTAGTGAATGATTTACAGTCATAGTTACATATCGATAAAGGCTACCAAGGTTGAATCTAGTGAATATATTGTATAGTGAAGTTTTTATGATTCACCCCCCCTCTCTCATCTTAACTAACAATTGGTATCAAAGCTTTGGACTCCGGAAGAAAAGTTTAAAGGTACTTGAGGCAAGACCTGAAGATGTATAAAAGGGATGCACCAAAGCTGAACAAGTCAAGTTTCTCCACATGGCAGAAAAGGATGAAGCTACATTTATCAGGAATTGGAGAATATGCAACATATTATCTGGAGCATGATTACATAGCACCTAGCACCAACCTGATGACAATGGAAGAGATAAAGGTAAAGCAAGAACATATTCAAGCTATGATTGAAATAACATATGCATTAACTGACTCAGAGTTTAATGATCTAGAAGGCTGCAATGATGCCAAAGCGATGTGGGCCAAGCTTATATCTGTGTATGGTGGTGATGAACATGTTCAAAGAGAAAAAGTAGACAGTCTAAGAGGTCAACTTGAATCCATGAGAATGAATGAAGGTGAGAAAATAACCCAATATAGTACAAGGTTAAAGGAAGCTGTCAATCAAATCAAAGGAGCAAGAGGAACTATTGAAGAAAAGGATGTAACAAGTAAGTTGCTTAGAACACTTCTACCTACTTATGCCATTCGAGTCTCTGCAATCAATGAATTAAGGTCTGTATGCCAGTCTCTTTGGATGCTACTATCGGTAAGCTACATGCATTTGAGTTAATTAATTTTGATAACAGTGGGTCCTCGGTAAATAAAGTTGAATCTGCATTCAGTTCTTTTTATATTGGTGAATCTGATGATTACAATGATAGAATGTATAAGCATACTGAAGGAAATCATAGTGGAGCAAGTGAAATATTTCACAAAAACATGGAAGAGGTACACAAACTATATGAAGAAATCAGAAAGAAAGAAGAGTTTGAAGCATTATTAGCTAGAAGGTTACCGAGAGGCAAAGGTAAGTATAAAGGAAAGTTACCTTTAAAATGTTTTAACTGTGATAGAATAGGACATATGGCTTCTAACTGTCCTGACAAAGAATCTAGTGAAAAGAGAGAATACCAAGATGACAGACAGAAAGACAACCAATACAGAGGACACCAAGACTTCAGAAGGAAAGATAGAAAGACATGCCTAGTAGCTGATGAGGAATCCAACGATGATAAATCTGATGGGACTAATACAGAGGAAGTTGTTTATGTGGCTATCAAAGATGGATCAGATGAAGAAAGGTATGAAGAAAAAGCCCTAATATCTCACATAAATAAAAATGATTCTTGGATCATAGATAGTGGATGCTCACATCACATGATAGGTGATAAACACAAGTTTGTTAAATTAGAAGACTATGATGGAGGATATGTAAGATTGGGTAATGATGCACCATGTTCGATGAAAGGTAAAGGATCTATAACACTTCTTGACAATGCTAAATGTGATGATGTATACTGGGTTGAAGGTTTGAAATATAATTTTTTGAGTGTAGCACAGCTAAACAATATAGGATACCGAATAGAATTCCAGAAGGGATGTGTCAAAGTTCATGACAAATATGGAAAGCTAGCTGCTACCGAGACACAAACAAAAGGTAATACATTTCATCTTGACTCAACTTGGAATAATTGTCTGTATGCTAAACTAGAAGATACCTGGTTATGGCATAAAAGGTTTTGTCATGTAAATTTTGATAACCTGATCAAAATAAGTAAGAAGCACCGAGTAAGAGGTCTGCCAAGCCTAGAAAAACCAGAGAATGCAATATGTTGAGGATACCAGATGGGTAAGATGACAAAGTCAAGCTTTACAAGTAATTCCTACACTTCTAAAGGAATTTTAGATCTAGTGCACTCTGATCTTTGTGGTCCTATGAAAGTTCAAAGTTATTATGGAGATAGATACTTCATATTATTTGTGGATGATTACTCAAGAATGATGTCAGTTATGTTTTTAAAAGAAAAATCAGAAGCCTTTCAAATGTTCAAATGGTATAAGGCTAGAGTTGAAAAAGAAATAGGAAGATAGTTGAAATGTCTAAGAGGAGGAGAATTCATTTTTGATGAATTTAACCTATTTTGCAATGATCATGGTATAAAGAGACAAGTGTCTGCACCGAGGACACCTCAGCAAAATGGGATAGCTGAAAGAAGAAAAAGATCAATTGTAGATTGTGCCAGAACCCTGATGATAGAAAAGAGGGTACCTCAAACATTTTGGAGAGAAGCAATCAACACTGTAGTTTACACCGTGAACCGAGTACAACTGAAGAGAGGAACTTTGAAGACACCATATGAAATCTGGTATGATAAAAAACCTAATGTAAGTTATTTTAAAATATTTGGAAGTAGATGTTATGTTCACAAAGATGACATAAATGGAAAGTTTGATCATAAAAGCGAGGAAGGAACATTTCTTGGCTATTCTTCTAGAAGTAAAGCATTTATATGTTTGATCAAATCATCTAACAAAATACTAGAAAGTGCAAATGTGAAAATTGATGAATTTGCAGAAAGAAATGATAAAGGAAATTCCAAAGAACTAGAAAATTATGAAGAATTTGTTTATGTTCAACCGAGAAATCCTACCAAGAAAGTTGATGAAGAAAATGAAGAAAATACTCAGTTACCGAGTGATGAAGAAGATCAAACAGAGCATAACAAGCCCATATTAGCCAAGTATGTCAAAAGAAATCATGCATCAAGTCAGATTATAGGAGATAAGGATGATCTAGTGATGACAAGGAACAAACTGAGATAAAACACATGTCTGATATCTGAATTTGAACTGAGGATAGTAAAAGAGGTATTTAGTAATGAAGATTGGATAAATGCTATGACAGAAGAAATTGAACAAATCAAGAAGAATGAAACATGGACACTGGTCCCAAGACCAAAAGAGAAAAATGTAATCAGTACAAAGTGGATTTTCAGAAACAAGCTAAATGAAAAAGGAGAGGTCATTCGGAATAAAGCAAGACTAGTTTGCAAAGGATATGCTCAAGAAGAAGGAATTGACTATGGTGAGACTTTTGCACTTGTGGCAAGACTTGAAGGAGTGAGAACATTGTTAGCATATGCTGCTTACAAAAATTTCAAGGTATATCAAATGGATGTTAAATCTGCATTTTTGAATGGTATACTAGAAGAAGAAGTTTATATTGAACAATCTAAAAGATTTATTAAAGACAAGAATAAAGGTCAGGTATGTAAGCTGAACAAAACATTATATGGTTTAAAGCAAGCAGTTAGAGCATGGTATGAAAGACTGCACTCTTATTTGATCAAGATTGGTTTTATAAGAACAAGTGAAAACAACAATATGTACATGAAGAATGATGAGGACAATGGTATACTACTTTCAGCCATATTTGTTGATGATATTATTTTTTGTGGTAATGACTCCTTATGCAAGAACTTTGGAAATAAAATGTGCAAATAATTTGAGATGTCATTAATCGGTGAAATAAAGTATTTTATAGGTTTATAGATACTACAAATGAAAAATGAGATTTTCATTACTCAATCCAAGTATATAAAGGAAATCTTGAAGAAATTTGGAATGGAAGATTCTAAACCTGTAAGTACTCCTATGACTACCAATTGTAAACTATCAAAGAGTGATGAATCTACATTTGTTGATGAGACACTTTACCAATCTATGATTAGAAAGCTGCAATATGTGGTTCACAACAGGCCAGATATAACACATGCAGTAGGTATAGTTGCAAGATTTTCTGCAGATCCCAAAGAAACTCATTTGACAACAATCAAGAGAATTTTTAGATACCTAAGAGGCACTGAAGATTATGGCTTAGCATATGAAAAGAGGAATGATTTTGATTTAAAAGTTTATACTGATGCTGATTGGGCAGGAAACATTGATGACAGGAAAAGCACAAGTGGTGGAGCTTTATTTTTGGGAGATAGACTAGTAAGTTAGCAAGAAACAAAGATGCATTTCACAGTCAATAGCTGAAGCTGAATATGTCGCTGCAACATTGAATTGTACCAATATAACATGGATCAAACAACTGTTGGAAGGTATGGATGAGAAAGTTACTGAGCCAGTAACTATATTCTGTGATAATACTAGTGCCATTAACATTTCAAAGAATCTGGTAATGCACTCTAAGACAAAGCATATCTCTATAAAGTATCATTATCTTAGAGAAGAAGTTCAAGAGAAGAAAGTTGTGCTGGAATATATCAGTTCAAAGGAACAAATAGCAGATATTTTCACAAAGCCATTGCCAAGGGACACTTTTGAGTATCTCAGAAGTCAGTTAGGGGTCCTACGCCTATCTAGTACTCACTGACAAAGTTCAGTGAAAGCATCAATTCTATGAATCTAAAGGATAACTATTTATGAGTTGATGTTGCTTTACACACTTTAGGAGGTTGCCTAAAGTTGTACAAGAAAAAGTGATTGAAGACAAAGATGTTTTGACCGTGAATGAGACTGCAAGGAAATTACTTCACAAATGAAGAAATCATGAATTAGTGTTTTTCTTTTTGGCATTGTTGTGAAAGGGGGAGAAGACTAATTTATAAGAAACTAACATAAGAAGTTGGGAGAAGACTAATGACTGGGGGAGAATTCCAAAAAATTTTAGAGAAGTTTAAACAACAATCCAAATCTGAATCAATTGAAATAAATCATGTTGGTATTGCCATTAAAGTTGGTTTTGCCATCAATGCCAAAGGGGGAGATTGTTAGCATTTTCACAAAAGGAGATTGTTAGCATCTCAGTAAGTTTGTTGGTATGAGGATATTGAGAAGGTTGTTGGAGATTGTTGATATAATTGAGAAAGGATGATTACTATCTTAATAATATTATTTTGTCATTGATGTCAAGCAATTGATTTTCTGATTCAGTATGATGTTGCCATATCTTAATGAGTATGTTTTGATAAGTATAAAGATGTCGGTAAGAGACATAGAATGAATGTGAAAATAAAAGGGGAATAAGTTATTCAATGGGAAACTATTACCGAGTTAGACAATGATGAGATCATGTTGTTTTGATTGTTTTGATATCCTACATATGTTGTTGATTATAAGTTTAATAATGTACTATGTCACCGAGAAAAGAACCTAGTCAGTAAACCCTAAGGTACCTAATCGGTAAACCCTAAGGTTATCGATATCAGTTAAAGAAGGCAGAATGTCTACCGAGTGAATTTCAGTATTAACTGAGTAACAACCGAGTTATAATAGATCACATTGGATGAATAAAAGCATTATTTAATGAAGGATGCTAATGAGCTAGAGATGAATAAATGATTGGTATGTCACGCAAGAAGTTTGTTAAGAATCTACGGAAATGGAAAATCAAGAGGAAGATCTATAGCACAGATTGAACCACCATAACCTAGCACAAGTTCCAAGGCAAGGTAAAACATTTTTAGATCGAAGGATATAATGAACCTAGTCACGTTTTAAGATCTGACAGCTAAGATTGATCATGGGAAATGTGATCAAGGAGATTATGTGGTTAGGTATTGTTCATAAATAAGAAACTGGTAATGAAAAATGTATGCGGGCAAAATAGAAGAAAAGTGACATGACAGTAGTGATCATCGAGCACAGAAGATTGAAGATCTGATTGCAGAATAGATTGAGAAGCCCAGTAAGAAGCAAGATAAGTCTTATGACAAGATTGTTTTGAGCATATAGAATCTGTTTTAGCATTTTAGATGTGAAGTTGCAGATATATTTTATTACTGTTATTTATTTTGTAAGTGATAGGAAATCTCTTAACCGAGTGGACTTAAAAGTCTTATTTGTAAACCCTCTAGCAAGGTAACATTCTAAATGAGTGTTTGAAATCCTTTGACAAGGTCACTTCTAAGAAAGTGCAAGACTCTAACAAGTCTGAGGGAAATCCCTTAATCAGGTCACATCTAGCAATGTGTTTTTGTAATCTGTAACTGGATTAGCTTTTAACCAAGCATACTCTAGAAGGGTATATTTCTTAGTGGGTCCAAAATCCCATAGTGGTTTTTCCCTATTTGGGTTTCCATGTTAAATCTGGTGTTAAATGTCTTATGATGTTTTAGGTGTATCTATTTATGAGTAGTGAATGATTTACAGTCATAGATGCATATTAATAAAGGCTACCGAGGTTGAATCTAGTGAATATATTGTATAGTGAAGTTTTAATGATTCACCCCCCCCCTCTCCCATCTTCACTAACACAGGGTATGCCAAAAGGACAAAGATAAGGGAAAAGGTAAGGTAGGTTGATCTCCAAGCATAAAGATAATTGATAACTTACCCCCACCTCCCTCGGATACTCCACCGGTAGTAACCATTGACAATCAACCGACCACTAAGAGTATGGAAACTCCACTAGAGGATACTAATCCCGAGTCTGAAATTTTGTACACTTTAAATATTGACACTCAAGAGGTAAATGTTGTGGTTGACAGAGAAACCTCTGAGGATAAGAAGGAAGAAGTGACTACTGAGTCATCGGCTACAGATGTTGAGGTTGAGGTTAATGACATTGTAAACATAAGCACAAAAAAACCTACTCAAACAGAGCAACTGGAAGAGGACACCACTGGTAAAACTTCAGGAGAACTAGAAATGGACAATACATAGGTACAAGCAGAGAAACCGGAAGTGCATATAGAGACTACATCTGAGAAACCGGCTATTGAGAGCTCAGAGAGACCTTTTGTGATACAAATGGAGAAACAGGAACAGAAGCAGGTTGAGACACAAGTTCAGACAGAGACAGTGCCACCGTCTAAAAGTGAAAAGTCTAAACCTTTGCTAGTAGAAATGCAAACACAGACTGACCTACCAGAGGTCAAATCAAGAAAGGTGATTACTACAACTGGTAGTATGGATATTGTGAGAATCGTTGGGCAGACATCTAGTACTTCTATAGAAAAATTCTGACCTACAAATATAACAAAGGTCTTATTGGATTCAATAAAGAAAATTATAGAGTGCAATGCACAAGCCTATAAGGCCATTGATGATACAATTCCTATTCTTAAATTGATTGCACCCAAATGAATTATAAATAACAAAGATTCTTTAGGTCAACTAGACACATTGTCTAAATTCATCACCAACAACATTTTGATAGTTGATCAAATAAATGAAGACACATTCAAGGAGAGAATGAATAAGGAGAAAGAGAAATTATTTGAGGAAATTGTGAAGGAGAATAAGGAGAAAATGAAAACCTTATTACCGGAACTAGGAGAGACAATTTTGGATTTTAAGAAAGTGTATAGGGATACTTGCAAAACAAACATCTCGACACAGGATATAGATTCAGAGATCAGCAAAACTCAAACTGAAATAAAGAATATTGTTGACAATCTAATAGGTACATCTGATTCATTTTTGGAGATAAAAAAGAAATTGCAGATCTAGAAGAGAAAATTGAGAAGTTAGAGAAGGACAAAGGGAGAATAAAGGATAAGGCAAAGAGCTTAAAATGTAAACTTGGTCCTAAACTAGATTACCTCATTTCTTTGAGAAATGAAATATCTGAGGCTCTGGTTCCCAGACTTAAGACACCGGAAGAGAAAATGCACATACTCACTAGTACAGTTCAGAGAACACAAGCGGCACTAACAGATAGCAAAATATTCAGCGATAGTTTAAATCTGGTTCTGGCAGATATTTTATAGATTGTAGCCCACCGGTTACAAGAATCTAGGTAGGATCCACACTCCACTGACAATGAATGACAACCTTTGTCATTGATGCCAAAGGGGGAGTAGTGAGATGAGAAAAATGATCAGAATAGGACATCATCAGCTCAGGGAAAGCATACATTTTTGGTCGCACAGTTTTGGTAAGACAATTTTGGCAGATTCTTTTTGGACATCATTTTAGACACTTTTTGATTTTTCTCATGAGTGTTGCCATCAATGCCAAAGAGGGATATTGTTGGCAAATGCACACTCCAATGATAAATTCTAGGTGATTGAAGGTATTGTCATTGATGGCAACCCTTACAATTATGTGATACTGATAGGCAGACACAGGCATCGACACCGATAGACTCTACATCAACATATAGATCAGCGACACTGAAAAAGAAGATTACCGACACCTTGGCTGATAGCATTTTGTATAAATGTATTTTGTAATTAATTGTAAAATATTTTGTAAGCCGACATGGTGGATTGTAATATGACTCATATATGTATGAGATCATTGTAGATCATTTAGATGACTAAGAGTGTGAAGTATGAAAAGAAGGTAGCAGACCTAATATGTGAATTATTGGATAAGGGTTTATGTATATTGCAGAGCTTAAACTGGTACTAAATCTGGCATAGAAGATGCTGATCTAAAGCAGTACAAGACATTGGATTAGTATAATCCATTTTTGTAAGTCAGTGTGACTTCTTTTGTAACTGAGCAATGAGCTCTAGGCACTTGACCTTCCTGCATGTGTAGGCCCCTATTGTAAGAAGTAATATTCTCTTATTGGCTAGTAAGTGAATATTGTGGGTCACAAATCCCACCGAGGTTTTTCCCACACCGGGTTTCCTCATTAAAATATTGTGTTATGGTGTTCTTTTCATGTTGTGGTTGTTATTCTTATTTGCTGCATTATTTCTAGTTTACCGATACATAGTTTTAATATACTTTTCATGTTATAAGTTAAGAAATTTTTTATACCGGTCAGATACTGATTCACCCCCCCTCTCAGTATATTTGGGAATCCTAACACGACAGACATAACATTATAGAGGATCCTAACACCACATAAAAAAAGAAGTAGGGACTCAGAAAATTCATAAGGAAAGAAAAGTAATAATCACATATTTGGAAAACACATAGTTGATGATTCACAACAACACATCCAAACATAATGACTGCATAAAATTCTTATACATATATATCCATTTTCCAATCTCCCCAAAACTTAATAACATAATCAAATAATCAAATAATTATCCCATCAATCCTTGAAAGCAATCTAGATGACATGGAGAAAATGAGTTCTTTCTGAAAACCAAAAATCAAGAATGAAGTCAAGCTCCAACCTGGATAATTGAAGTGATGACCAAGACTATCAATGAAGCACAACAAATCCAATCCAAAATTATAGCAATCCAATTCCTAGCCTAATCAATCAAGAGTTAAAAATCTTCAATCAAAATTCGTAGAGATACCAACCCTGGCAACACACAACAAAAACCAATAAATCAAAAAATTAAACCAAAACTATAGAAATGCACTTACCAGACAAAAAATTCCAATAAACCATATAATATACCTACCATGCATAAAATTGAGGTAAGTAATATTTAATAATATTATTTACTTACCCCCACAAAATCAACCAATGAGATAAAAGGGTAGGTAACAATTATATTATATCAATTAACCATATAGTAACAAGATATTAATATTATAAACATTAGTAAATTAATAACAAATCAAACCCAATTAATAAATAAACAAATTAAATAAATAAAATCCAATTAAATCTAAAATCAACCAACATAAGAAAACATTAATAAACTATAATAATAAATAAATAAATAAATAACCAATAAGCAATAAATCAATAAATTAAATAAATCAAGCTAAATAATCATAAATCTAGCCAATACAAATAAATATTAAATAATCATCCAAATAATAATCAAATAATCAAACTATCAAATAAATCAACTATAGTACTAATACTATATTAATAAAATATTAATCACATACTCACAACACCTCAAGCAACCTGACAAAGGGTTGAATGTCGATACAAGACTCTAACCACCAACTTACACCACGACACAAACTAACAAGGTAGACAACTTAAGCCTAAAGTATGAAGAGGGAAACACATGTCATCTCCAACAACTTGCCATTGGGATAAGACACGCTCAGATCTATGAGACTAGGTGGAGTCAATGTCTAGTACCTGAAATCTTGCAACCACCATTAAACACAATACAACATATATACACCACATATACATCATAAATGATTAGGTATGTGATAGAGAATCACAACATCATATCGTGCTCGCAATGAGTGGTATGACATCGTCCCTATCACGAAGACACTAGAAGAGAATCACAATCAACATAGCATCAACTCAGACATCATAATTATAGAGTAGGGTTAGCATTATCATAATATCATCAAAATCTCATAAGTAATATGATCCATTATAAATAATGAACACATATAAATCATCAAATATAGGTCCATCATCAATATAGTCTAAGGTGTATCAATCATCCACATTAGTCATCAAATAGCATATGTCCATATAAATTAACCAGCATCTTCAATATCTTCTGAGATAGAAATAGAGTCATAAGCATGAATAAAAACATCACATAAGTGTCTATATATGTCTATCGATGCATAAATCAAAATACAAGTCTAAGAGGAACATTACATCCTCACCCCCTTTGCTTAGGCTTACTCTTGAAAGCCTAAGAACAAAAAGGAGTAAAAATTTCTCATCCATGCAACATCCTCCCAAGTCGCTGATGAATCCTCACTTGGGTCCCATTGGACCCTTACCTGCTCTATGTCCCAACACCTCAGGCTCAACCCTCGACACTGAAGAATGCGCATAGACTCTCCAAAAAAATTTGCCTGAATACCATATCGTTGAGGAATACCATGCACTCTCACTATCTCCTCCGTGAATATACGAGCTACTATCATTGATGTGCAGGAAGATATGATCGAAGAGAAGCATGCCACCTTGTTCAACCTATCAATGGTGACCATGATAGCATCATGATGACGTGAAGACATATGCAATCAAACAATAAAATCCATAGATATAATGTCCCATTTCCAATTTTGAACTAGGTTTGACTGCAACAAACTTGCTGGATAATGGTTCTCTCCCTTCACACATTGACACTCTAAGAAATATGACATAAAATCCACTATATCTCTCCTCATTCCTACCCAATGATATATTTGTTGCAAATCCATATGAAGTCCATCAAACTCTAATGAATAACTTGCATATATGCTCCAAATCTCTCCCTGATGCAATCTCTACTCTAATCTCCCTATACCAATCACCTGAAGGAAGGGCACTAAGAACCTTGCTCCTCAAATCTACACTACGTAATCACTGAAACCTCATGCCTCTTGTGATTGAAAGCATCTGCTACCACGTTCTCCTTGCCTTGAATGTATCTCACCTTGAAATCATACTCACATACAAACCCCATCCAACACCACTACCTAGCATTCAAGTTTGGTTGCATGAAAATGTACTATAAACTGCGATGATCACTGTGTAGCTTGAATTGATGCCCAAGAAGGAAATTTCTCCATCAAACCAAGGCATGCACCACTTTTGCTAGCTCTAAATCATGATTAGGATAATTCAAATCATGATCTTTGAGCTTACGTGACTCATATGTTATCACTCGATCATCCTGCATTAGAATTGGTCCAAGACCCTCCAAAGATGTATTTGTGCACATCATAAAATTACCTAAAGGATCTGGCACTCCTAGAATAGGTGTACTAGTCAGAGGCTCCTTGAGGATCCAAAAAGATATCTCACACTGATTTGACCACACGAGCTTCTCCCTTTTTCTCTGAAGAGAAGTGATAGGGTGAGCAATCCTCAAGAAATCTTGAACAAATTTGCGATAATAACCTGCAAGACCCATGAAATTGTGAACCTTGCCCACATTAGTGGGTCTTGGCCAATCCACTATAGCCTGAATCTTTGAGGGATCCACTGCTATACCCTCTCTTGATATGACATGGCCAAGATATCTAACCTATTAGGACCTGAGAGACAACTGAGGGGGGGGGGGGGTGAATCAGTTGTCAATTAATTTCAACCCAAATGTAACTTAATCAAACTTGATGCATAATACCGGTAAACCAAAATTAATGCCGGTTGACAAATTATTAGTTAGTATTAATACCGCTGAAGCTTAATGCATAAAACACAAAGAGAAACAACATCCACAACACATAACACAAAGATTTGTACGTGAAAACCCTGTAAGGGGAAAAACCACGGTGGGAAACTTTACCCACAATTAGATGATACTACTGCAGATAGTATGTGTATACACATGGGGTGTGTACATGCAGAAAGGCCAACCGCCTAGAGCTCATTGCTCAATCACAAAATAGGAGTCACACTAACTACAATTGGATCGTTAAATCTAATGATAATGTACTGCTCAAAGTAGCGTCTTCAATGCTGGATTTAGTACCTGTTAAGGTCTGATAATCACCTTCAAAACTTCCTTGAACCTTCTCTATGGTTTTCTCATATGATCTTCAATATTTGTACATACCATATTACAATACCATAACCTTACTTACAATATTCCACACTTCTTTCTATCTCACAAATGAGATCTTACATATATACCAAAACCTAAGACCAAATGTTTAGGTCGGCTTACTAAGAATATTACAATAAAATCAATTAAAACTAAATCAAGATGTGATGCATCATGTTGGCTCAATACATTTACAACAATATCCAATTAATAAATCATCTTCATAATGTGTTTTGCTGATCTGGAATAGATAATGCATGCCGGTCCATAACCTAGACCAATTTGTCGGTAACAACAAATATGTCAACCCGATTAGACCATTTACCAGAATACCAAAACCAAGTATCCAAACCATGTCTTCAACATAACCAAGTGCTCTCCAGATGATAACAAGTCATCCTTAGTGCCAGTGAACAATATAACCTATGGGTGAACAATATATCGGTGATTGTGCATAAGTCACTGAACATGTCCATGAACACAATGTGCCGATTCAACATAACCAAAGATCTGCAGAATGATAAGTGTTGACATCAATGAAAAAAATAATGCAACACATCCATAATACCAACAATATCCCCCTTTGGCATTGATGGCAACACAAGATGGAAAAACATCTAAGTGCCAAAACAGAATGCCAAAAACCAAAAACCAAAAACCAACAATTATCTCCCGAATAGAATCTCTCCCTCAATGAATAATCTCTCCCCAAAGGATAATGTTTCCTAAATACAAAGTTTTTCCATAGATATCTCTCCCCCTTTGACATTAAATTCCAAAGCAATACAAATACTAGAACATATAGTCAACCAATTATTTTAACCAACTACTCCCCCTAAGAAGTAGCTCTCCTCCATCAAAGCCGGAAAAAGAATTTCTTTGTTAGTTTATGTCGGTTTGATGCCAATCTTTGACTGTCTAAGTCTCTACCTGTGAAGGTATTACCCCAATCTTCTCTCTGAGATATTCAAAAGTTTCCTTAGGCAAAGGTTTAGTAAAGATATTTGCAATCTTCTCTTTAGTATCCACATAAACCAATCTCACTTCTTTTGCTTCAACATTCTGTTTCAGAAAATTATATTTGATAGAAACATGTTTAGTCTTAGAGTGAAATACTGGATTCTTTGATATATCAATTGCTACTGAATTATCATAATAAATGATTATAGGCTCTTTGCATTTTACCTTGATGTCCTTCAACATTTTCTTAATCCATAATACCTGAGTACAATTAGTTACTGCTGAAACATATTCTGATTCTGCTATTGATAGTGATGTACAACTCTATTTCTTGCTCAACCATGAAATCAATCTGCTACCAAGAAAGAATGCTCTTTCAATGGTTCTCTTTCTGCCATCTACATCTCCTGCCCAATTTGCATCAGTGTATGCACATAATTCAAAATTTTTATCTTTAGGATACCATAATCCAAGATTTGTTGTGCCTTGTAGATACCGAAAAATCATTTTTACTGCCGATTCATGATTTTCTCTAGGATTACTCTAAAATCTAGAAACAATACATAGTGCATTCATTATATTAGGTCTTGTTTGTGTCAAATACAATAAACCTTCAATCATAGATTTATATCTTGTCAGATTAACAGGAGTTGAATCATCCTTCAATGTCAATTTATCAGTTGTAGTCATAGGAGTACTTACCAGTTTGGAATTTTCCATACCAAATTTCTTCAATAGTTCCTTCAAGTATTTTGTTTGACATATGATTATACCTTTATCAGTTTGTGAAATCTGCAACCCTAAAAATAATTTTATCTCCCCAATCATAGACATTTCAAATTCTTCCTGTATCTTATTAGCAAAGTCTTTACATAATCCTTCTTCTCCTCCAAAAATGATATCATCAACAAAAACTTCAATAACCAAGATGTCATCATTAGTCACTTTGAAATACAAGTTGTTATCAACATTACCTTTAGTGTAACCAAGCTTCAAGAGATATTTGTCTAATCTAGCATATCAGGCTCTAGGAGCTTGCTTCGATCCATACAAATCTTTCCTTAATCTGCAAACCATATCCTCATTATTTGTCAATGAAAATACATCAGGATGTTGAATGTAAACTTCCTCTTCAAGATCACCATTCAGAAATGCACATTTTACATCCATCTGATATACTTTATAGTTCTTGTGAGCTGCAAATGCAAGAAATAATTTGACTGCCTCAATTCTAGCTACTGGTGGAAAGGTTTCATTATAATCAATTCCCTCTCTTGTGAATATCCTTTACACACTAACCTTGCTTTGTTTCTGATTACCTTACCATCTTCATTAAGTTTATTTCTATTGGCAAATGCACACTCCAATGAGAAATTGTAGGTGATTGAAGGTATTGTCATTGATGGCAACCTTGCAATCCTATGATATCGGCAGGCACCGACACCGACAGACTCAACACCAGCACACAGATCACCAACACCAAAAAGATTGATCACCAGCACCATGACCAACAAGAATTTTGTTTAAATGAATTTTGTATTTAATTGTAAAATATTTTGCAAGCTGACTTGGTGGATTGTAATATGACATATAAGTATGAGATCATTGTAGATAATTTATATAGAAGATGAAAGGATTAATGCAGACCTAATATGCGAATTGTAAGGTAGATATTGGATAAGGGTTTATGTATATTGTAGAGCTTAAACCGGTACTGAATCTAGCATAGTAGGTGTTGATCTAAAGCAATACAAGATATTGGATTTGTATAATCCATTTTTGTAAGTTAGTGAGACTTGTTTTGTAACTGAGCAGTGAGCTCTAGGCACTTGGCCTTCCTGCATGTGCAGGCCCCTATTGTAAATAGTAATATTCCCTTATTGGCCAGTAAGCGAATATTATGGGTCACAAATCCCACCGAGGTTTTTCCCACATTGAGTTTCCTTGTTAAAAATACTATGTTATGGTGTGTCTCTTATGTTGTGGTTATTTCTCTTATTTACTGCATTATTTTTGGTTTACCGATACATAGTTTTGATATGCTTTTCATGTTATAATTCAAATAAATTCTTATACCGGTCAGATATAGATTCACCCCCCCCTCTCAGTATCTTTGGGAATCCTAAAAATTGGTATTAGAGCCTGGTCCTCTATTTTCAAAAGCCTAACAACTTGAGGAAGATCTTGACACCGATAGAGATGGAAAACTTGAGAAAGAAATTGGAAATAGCTCTTTTAGACTATGATGCAGAAAAAGTGAAGAATATCAAACTTGAAGATGATCTGAAGGCTGCACGGGATATTATTTGAGGACTTCAAGAAAATTTCACTATAGCAAGGAATAAGAGAAGAGAACTTTGTGAAAAGATGCAGAATGATGAAGATGAAAAAGAAACTCTTAATGATCTGGTAAACAAACTGAGACAAGAAAACAATACAATTAAGAATGAGATGCAAGATATGACTATGAGATTTTGTAAAGAAAATGCAAATCGGAAGAAAAATAAAGAGGACTTGGTTAGAAGATTGAATGATGCTAGAAATGAAAACACAAGACTAAGTCATGAAAATGATATGTTAAAGACATATTCGATGCATACACAAAATGACAGAATTGAACTCATGAGATAGAAAGGAATCTTGGAGAGTGAACTGGCTGCTGCAAATCAACACAAGGAAAAATTCAAGAAAAGTTCAGAAGAACTTGATGACATGCTGAAGAATCAGAAACCAAATGGTGATGCTAATGGCCTTGGCTTTGAAGTTGGTGAAAGCTCCGGTACTACAAACAAACATGATCATAGAAAATCGGTAAGACAACCTAATGCTTACAAATTCAATGGAAAATGCTTTAATTGTAACAAGTATGGTCATACAGAAAATCAGTGTAGATCTAGAAATTATCATAACACTAATGCACCCACCAGTCAATGTTCTAAATGCAACAAAGTTGGTCACAATTCAGAAAATTGCAGAATGAATGTAAGATGTTATGTTTGTGGAAGATTTGGACATCTATCTAATCAATGCAGAACACAAACCGACATAGGATATGGGAAAGCTATTCAGAAAAACAATGTGACTTGTTATGATTGTAATAAGATTGGACATATTGCTAAATTTTGTAGAAGCAAGACTCCATCGACAAATAACAAAGGACCCAACTTGAAAAGTAAAGAAAAGGTTGAAGAGGTAAAGCAAGAATTATCAAAATAGTGGATCAGAAAGTCAGATCAGAATGTTGATGGGAATACTCCTCCACCGACAGAACAGAGTAACACTCCACCAATAGGAGACTCTTCATCTAACTGAAGAAAAATCCTTTGGGGGTTTAGCAACAAACTGAAAAACATACTAATATACCCTCGGTTGATGGTGAGAAGTTGAATTACTTCTTTACCGGCAGATGAGTTAAGTTGTGACTTAACCGGCAAGCATTAAATGTGGTAGTTGGAGAAAATAACATTATAAAGTAAGTGTTTTGGCTCTTTTTTCATTCACTGAGCATTCAAATCTTTGAGAGTGCGAAAATTACCGAGCCAAGGCATCCTTAGCAAAAAAGTGAAGCAGTTCATCCAAGCACTCATCCTTAAGGCAGGTTGAGGTATTTATAACTATGGCTTCCTCATCCACTCTTGAATTTATTGCAAACCATACTGTGATTGAGGTTATCAAGCGCCCTAGACCCGTATTCAAACTTGTTCCAGAAATAGCGAAGAAAGATGATACCCTAGGTGCATTTTCTCAAATTTCTAAAGGAGTAGTTTATGCAGAGGATCCTAGGATATACATACATTGTCATATAGAGGAATTAGGAGATGATGAAATCAAGAATATGTATCAAATTGTTTTATGTGATGAATCTGGAAACATCAAACCGGAACATAAGATAGTGGAAACCCTAAGTTTTACTGAAATCCTTAGTATCCCAGATTTTCCCAAGGATGTTATAAGGATTGTGCTAAGCAGAGTTCATGGCGAATTCTTTTGGTTGGATTCAATTCATAAGATCACCAAAGAAGTAGTTAAGGTAGTAACAGGGTTACCTTCCACCAGTAACAGGCTTGATAGAACTAAAAAGGTCTCCAATGACACAGTAATGGACCTGACCAGTGCAACATTTGACAAGAGATCACTTAGAGTCAATGATGTAAAGTACATAAATGTTATATTTTTCAATATGATCCTTGGCTATAAAGCCACACATGCAAATAGGTTAAACTTAGTATCTAGCTTGTGTATTAAAAGTGCTTATGACTTAGTGAACAACAATGCTAAGATTGACATCTGTGAATGGCTTAAAGATGAATTGATAGACAATCTGAAGAAGATAAAAGGAGACAAGAAAGGAACTTTTAGATTTGGAAATTTTCTTGTATGTTTAATGTTGTACATTACTAAGGAAGTACTCGGTATTGGTAGAAAAGACTTTGGCTTTGATATACTGGTAGGAAAGCAATTATTGGATACATTAAACAACATGGGAGAAAACAAAGAGAAAAATATAAATGAACATTTTCAAGCACTAAAGGCTTGAATGAAGACAAGAATTAGGTTGTCTCAGGCAATTGTGGATAAATATCAAAAGGAAATATGTTTTGTAATCAAGAAAGATGAAATATGGATGGAGGTAGTTGTCCCTAGGACTATCTGGGTAACTGAAATGGGATATGAAACAGATGATAACATCATTGAAACTTATGCAAAAGCCCTCCTTGAAGCACCAAAGGAACCATCTGAGAAAGTCTTTGGCAATGCAAAAACAATTGAAAGTGGTATTTAGTCATAGAAAAGAGTTAAGAAAGTTGACCAAACAGTGAGGAAGGGAACTAGACAAGCTAAAGCAATTAAGGAAGATGTATTAAAGAAAACTGGTATTAAGGAAAGTGAGTTGGAAGGACTTATACCAGAAACTCATCTTTCATCGATTGCAACTTCTTCTGCAAGTGATATACTGATGGTATTCAAAAGGGTAGAAAGGAAAAGAAAACCCTCATCGACACCCTCACCTACTCCCAGGAGAATAAGATAAAAGCAACGGGCAGTGAGGCCTCCAGCTAAGAAGTTAACTCCAAAGAAGAAGAAGGTAAAACAGGATATTGCTCCACTGGATAAACTTTTAAGTGAAATAATAGAGGATGGAAAGTTGAAAAACATTAGCAAACTGTATAACACACTTTCCATTGATGATAAAGAAAGCGTAGAAAATAGTGTAATTTTACACTTGGATATATACAAGAAATTATTGATGGAGATTGTTGATGAAATACCCACTGAACTATACAAAAGACTAGAAGCTAGAAGGGTAGCTATTGTTGAGCTAGATAAAAAGATAAAAATAGAAAAATTGCTTGTAGTTCACCTAGTGAACTCCACTGAAGAAATAGATCAATTAATCAGTGAAGCCAACCGGACAGTATTTTCAACCGGTCACCGAGATGTTGCACTTATGGCAGGAAGAATGAATAAAATTTCTAAAGAGACTGCGGATCAATGGGACATATTGTTTGTTGAAAAGGAGAAACAAGAAGAACTTAAAAGACCTAAGACTATCAAAGTCTATCAAAAGGACAAGGATAAGGGGAAAGGTATGGAAGGTGGACCCTCGAACCTAAAAATAACTGATAACTTACCCCCACCTCCTTTTGATACTCCACCGGTAGAAACCGTTGATACACAATCGGATACAAAGAGTATGGAGACTCCTCAAGAGGATACAAATCCTGAGTCTAAAGTTTTGTACACTATGAATATCAATACACAAGAGGTAAACATTGTGGTGGACAAAGAGACCACTGAGGATAAGAAGAAGGATGTGGCTATTGAGCCACCGACTACAGATGTTGGAGTTAGTGATATTGTAAAAATAAGCATAGAAAAAACTACTCAGATAGAGAAATCGACAAAGGACACCACTAAGAAACCATCAGAAGAAATGGTAGGTAAAACTGAGAAATAATCAAAGAAACTAGCAATGGACAGTGCAGAGGTGAATAAAGAGAAATCGACAGTGCATATCGAGACTTCATCAGAAAAATTGGCAATAGAGAGCACAAAGAAACCCTTTGAGGCACAGGTTGAGAAACAGGAACAGAAACACACCGAGGTACAGGTTTAGACCGAGACAATGCCACTGGCAACAACTAAAAAGCCTAAACCTTTGCTAGTAGAAATGCAAACACAAACTGACCTACCAGAGGTCGAAACAAGCAAAGTTATTACTACAACAAATAGCATGTAAATTGTGAAAACAGTTGGGCAGACATTTGGTACTCCAATGACAGAGTTCAGACCAATAAACGTGATAGAGGTATTATTAGATTCTCTTAAGAAGATCACTGAGTGTAATGCACAAGCCTATAAGGCTATTGATGACACAATTCACATTCTCAAATTGATAGCACCCAAGTGCATTGTAGGAAGTAAAGATTCTTTAGGTCAACTAGACACATTGTCTAAATACATCACCGATAACATTTTGGCAGTTGATTAGATAAATGAGGACACATTCAAAGAGAGAATGAATAAGGAGAAAGACAAATTCTTTGAGGAAATAGTGAAGAAGAATAAGGAGAAAGTAGAAACCTTATTATTGGCACTAGGGAAAACAATTTTGGATTTCAAGAAACTGTACAGAGATACCTGCAAAACTAATATTTTGACAGAGAACATAGATTCGGAGATCAGAAAAGCTCAAGAAGACATTAACAATATTGCTAACAATTTAATAGGATCATTAGATTCATTTTTGGAAATTGAAAAGAACATTGCAGATCTTGAAGAGAAAATAGAGAAGTTAGAAAAAGACAAAGAAAAGATAAAGGTTAAGGCAAAGGATTTAAAATGCAAACTAGGTCCTAAACTAGATTACCTCATTTCTTTGAGAAAACAAATTTCTGAGGCTCTGGTTCCTGAACTTAAGACACCGGAAGAGAAAATGCACATACTAACTGGTATAGTTCAGAGAACAGAAGCAACATTATAGGATAGCAAAAGATTCAACGACAGTCAGAATTTTGCATTAGCAGATATCTATTAGATTGTAACCCACCAGTTACAAGGATCTAGGTAGGAACCACACTCCACTGACAATGAATGACAACCTTTGTCATTGATGTCAAATGGGGAGTAGTGGAAATGAGAAAAATGATCAGAACAAAGACATCATCAGCTCAGGGGGAGCATACATTTTTGACAACACAGTTTTGGTAAGAAAATTTTGGCAAATCATTTTTGGATACAGTTTTGATTTTTCTCATGAGTGTTGCCATCAATGCCAAAGGGGGAGATTTTTGGAAAATGCACACTCTAATGAGAAATTGTAGGTGATTGAAGGTATTGTCATTGATGGAAACCTTGCAATCCTATGATACCGGCAGACTCAACACCGACGCACAAATCACCGGCACCAAAAAGATTGATCACCGACACCATGGCCGACATGAATTTTGTTTAAATGTATTTAATTGTAAAATCTTTTGTGAGATGACTTGGTGGATTGTAATATGACTCATAAGTATGAGATCATTGTAGATAATTTATATAGAAGATGAAAGGATTAATGCAAACCTAATATGCGAATTGTAAGGCAAATATTGGATAAGGGTTTATGTATATTGCAGAGCTTAAACCGGTACTGAATCTAAGCACTGAGCAATGAGCTCTAAGCACTTGGCCTTTCTACATGTGTAAGCCCTTATTGTAAACAATAATATTCCCTTATTGGCCAGTAAGCGAATATTGTGGGTCACAAATCCCACCGAGGTTTTTGCCACACTGGGTTTCCTCATTAAAAATACTGTGTTATGGTATGTCTCTTATGTTGTGGTTATTTCTCTTATTTACTGCATTATTTTTGGTTTACCGATACACAGTTTTGATATGCTTTTCAAGTTATAATTCAAAAAAAATCTCATACTGGTCAGATACTGATTCACCCCCCCCCCTCAATATCTTTGGGAATCCTAACAATTTCTGAATACCCATTTTGTTCCAATTACATTTTTGTCTTTAGGCTGGGGAACTAATGTCCATGTATTATTCTTTTCAATTTGTTCTAATTCATCTTCCATTGCTTTAATCCAATGTTTATCTTCACATGCCTCAATAACAAATTCCAGTTCAATTTGAGAAATTAAATATACCTCTTCATTTTCTAGTCTCCCTCTTGTCATAACACCTTGATACTTATTCCCAATTATCTGACTTTCAAAGTGATTCAGTCTTACATACCTAGGTGTGTTCACTTGTTGCTATTCTTTAGTCACTGTGGAATTCTTTGATGATGTCCGTGTGAATGGATCCATATTCTGTACTGGTGCACTTTGTATAGGTTCATTTATGATCATCTCAACTACCGGTTCAGAATCTATAGACCTTGAATTTCCTCTAAAGTGTTCATCTATCTTCACATTAGCACTCTCAATGATTTTTTGTATTCTTTTATTAAAACATCTATATGCCTTGCTCTTAGATGAATGACCAAGAAATATTCCTTCATCACTTCTAGGATCAAATCTACCAACATACTCATCTCTCCTAATATAACATTTTCTTCCAAATATTCTGAAGTATTTAAGAGTAGGAGTATTACCAAACCATAGTTCATAAGAGGTCTTACTGGTTTCACCTTTGATGTGAGCTCTGTTAAAAGTGTAAACCACTGTATTCATTGCTTCTGTCCAATACACATGAGGTAGATTTGCTTCTAATATCATGCTTCTAGCTGCATCCAGAATAGCTATTCTTCCTTTCCACAATTCCATTTTGCTGAGGTGTCCAAGGTGCTGATAGTTGTCTTCCGATTCCATTCACTTCACAAAATGTATTAACCTCCTTAGATGTAAATTCTGCTCCTTGATCTGATCTTAAACATTTGATTTTCGTACCGATTTCATTCTCTACCATTGCTTTGAACAGTTTGAATTTTCCAAAAGCTTTTGATTTCTCCCTGAGAAAAGTAACCCAACACATTCTAGAACAATCATCAATAATTAACATAAAGTACCTATCTCTTTGTAGACTTCTTGTTCTTTCCGGACCACACAAGTCAGTCTGAATTAAATCAAGAACATTGTTGGATTTCTTAGAAATACTTTTAAAAGTTGTTCTAACTTGCTTTCCCATTTGACATTCCTTACATACTAGGTTATGAGGTTTCACAATCTTAGGTAAATCCCTTACTGCCTTAGTTGAACTAATATTTACAATTCAATCAAAATTCACATGATAAAGTCTCTTATGCCATAACCCACTTTCATCAATATGTGCAATGAAGCATGTCTTTTCATTGTTATTCAAATGAAAGATATTATTTCTAGTCTGATTACCAGTTGCAATCTCCAATCCAGTTCTATTCCTGATTTTGCATTTACCATTCTTGAATTGTAAGTGAAAACCCTTTTCGACTAATTGACCAACACTCAAAAGATTATGCTTCAAACCTTCAACATAATAAACGTTGTCAGTCTTGTGCTTACCATCAAAAGATATAGTGCCTTTTCCTTTGATCAAATTGTTGGCATTTGTGCAGAGTATATTGACATGATGATATTATGTTGTCATTGATGTCAATATATAGGAGAGTGAACCGATAATATGCTGAAAAGTGAACAGGTATAATGTGTTGAACTGATATATGTGCAAAAGAGTGTACATGTATATTGAAGCTAAGCAACTGGCAAAGAGAATTGGTATAGCGGTATAAACCGGTATATGAGCAATAGGTGAAGTGGTATGTTTGTCCAAGTGAACCGCTATGATGGAATGTGAACCGGCATATGGAATGTTTTCTAGTAAGGCTTAATATGGTATGACTACCAGTTGGTAGTCTTAGCTTAAGGGTTTCTGGTTGAAGTGTTCCAAGCCTGTGTGATTCAACCGATGACATTATGTGATGAGCTAGCATTGTAATCAAGATCAGATCATGTTGCCACGTCAGCCTTGTGCGCGTGAAGGATCTTGCATGAAGGAGATTGATCCTATCTGCCTCAGGAATGTGTGAAGTCCCTATAAATGGTGGAGAACGCGTGATGGGTTATCACCTCCATGAAACAGTGAAGAACAAACAATGGAGAATATCTTGAGATCTATTCAAGACCGTTGTATTCAAATACAAAGTGTTCAATGGCCAAGATTGAACCACCTAAATTGCTTAGCCTAAATGTTTAGGGTTTAGGGTTTAGGGTTTATGCTACCGACCAACCTGTTTCCTATAAGGTCGATGTTGTGTTTCATACTGAGGTTGCTGGCAAATTGTGCATGTGTATCTAAGTGTAGAGATACGTGATTCTTGCCAGACCATATGAGATAAGAGGATTGATTCTTGCATAGTGTGTGTGCAGAAGGAAGGAACTTAAGCAGATCTGTATTAGGCATTGAGAGCTATTATTAGATCATTGTAATACCTGTTGATCTTTAACCACTTCAACAATTGGAAAATCCCTTAACTAGGTAGCTTTAGCCAGCTTGCTCTAAATCCTTTAACAGGGTGAATCAAACTCATTGAGTTCTTGAAATCCTCTAACAAGGTAACCTCTAACAGGGCTTAACCCTTAACCGGTATTTAGCCATCCCTTAACTGGGTGATCTCTAACAAGATCGGTTCCTAGCAGAACCTATTGTAATAGTCTTTAACCAGACTAGGCTCCTAACAGAGCGAACTTCTAAAGAGTTCAAAAGCAGCTTGTGGGTATTCATCCCCACCGTGGTTTTTCCCAGTTGGGTTTCACGTGAAAAATCTGTGTCATGTTTAGTATTTTTCATGTGATGATTTAAGTGATTTGTGTCTGAAGGTAAATCATGCTGAGTTAGCTATTATTATATTTCTGATGATAGATTAAGTATTGATGCATAAGGGTGAAATGGAAGTGTAGTACTAAGTTAAGTGGAAAGCTAAGTGATTAACCGATTAACGCTTGTCACAGTCATTCTTAGCTTTACCGGTTGCACTCTGTTTTAGATCGGTGTTACTATCTGTCAGATATTTGTAGTGTTTGTAGCCAAACCGGTTCGGGAAAAGTTTTTGTGACTGTATTGATTCACCCCCCCTCTCTCAGTACCGGTTTGGTACTTATTGTTCATCATTGAGTCATGAATTGGTATCAGAGCATCCTCCAGGTCCTCTGTGTTGTAAGCTTAACTGCTTGAGGGAAAGATCCTATTGTAATGATGAAGAGGGAAGGTCCAAAGTTCAACAAAGATAACTTCAAAATATGGAAGGACATAATGAAGATTTACATCAGAAGCATGGGCTCTCAACACTGGAGCTATGTTGAGAATGCTTTTGTTATTCCTACCGATACTCTCATTGATGATCAAAAGAGAGAAATACAGGAGAATGGTCAAGTCATGGAAGCCCTAATCAGTAGCTTATCTGACATTGAGTTTATTGATGTCTAGGATAAAGATAATCCCAAAGATGTATGGGACACTCTTGAGAATATCTATAGCGGTGATGAGCATGTAAAACAAGCTAAGGAAGAAAGCCTTAGAGGGAAGTTTGAAGACATGCGGATGGTTGAAGGTGAGACCATTCAACAGTATGGAATAAGAATCAAAATTGTTGTTGGAGATATCAAGAGTGCAGGTTGTAAAATGGAATATTCCACTGTGGTAAGAAAAGTTCTGAGATCCTTATTACCGGTCTATGCAATAAGGGTAGCTTCTATTCAGGAGTTGAGATCAATAGAAAAGACTAAGGTATCACTAGACTCCATCATTACAAAGTTGATAGCCTATGAGCTAAATAGTTTTGATGGCAGTGTTCAAAAGATTGAATCAACTTTTAGAGCTTCTGCTGTACGATCCAGAAAAGGAAAAGAAGCAAGCACCAGTGGTGAACCAAGACAGAGCAGAGAAATGGATGATGAGGAAATCGTGATGAAATTTGAAGCTCTTCTTGCTAGGAAACTTCCTAAAGGAACCGGAAAATACAGAGGTAAGCTCCCTTTGAAATGCTTTTCTTGTAACCGGATAGGACATATTGCTATAAACTATCCTAATGGTGACAAAAAGGACAAACCGGAAAGGTTTAAGAAATTCAAAGGAGGAAACCGGAGAAACTATTTTGTTGCAATTGATGAAGGTGTCACAAATGAGGAATCAGAAGATGAAGAGAATGAAGATATTGTGTTTGTTGTAGTAAAGGAAGATGTGTCAAACAAGAAGGCTCTTGTCTCCCACTTTGATAATTCAAATGACTGGATTATTGACAGTGGTTGTTCTCATCATATGATTGGCGACTGGAGCAAGTTTCTATCTTTGGAAGAATATGATGGTGGTGTGGTTCGCTTTGGCAATGATGCACCATGTATGGTCAGAGGAAGAGGGTCCATCTCTTTGAATGGAAAGAGCAGTGCTGACAATGTGTATTGGGTGGAAGGTCTCAAACACAATCTATTGAGTGTTTCCCAACTGAATGACAGTGGACTCACTCTGGAATTCAAAAATGGAGTGTGCAAAATCAAAGGAAAGAATGGTGATTTGATGGCCACCGGTATGCAGACCAAAGGTAACTTATTTCAGCTAAATGCAAATATAAGCACATGTCTTATGGCAAGGTTTTATGATAGCTGGATATGGCATAGAAGACTCTGCCATGTAAACTTTGATAACATTGTGAAGGCCAGTAAGATCAAGGCAATTAGAGGACTGTCGATGCTGAGCAAACTGGAAAATCCTTTATGTAGAGAATGTCAACTGGGGAAAATGTCTTCCTCAACCTTCAAAGGTAAATCTTTCACAGTTGACAACTTACTTGATCTTGTGCATACTGATTTGTGTGGTCCTATGAAAACTATGAGTGTGCAGGGAGATAGGTATTTTATGATTCTTACAGATGATTGCTCAAGAATGATTTGGGTCACATTCTTGAAGGACAAGTCTAAAGCCTTTGGAAAGTTCAAAGCTTTCAGAGCACTAGTAGAAAAGGAAAGTGGTAGAAGAATCAATGCCTTAGAACTGATCAAGGAGGGGAATTCACTTCCGGTGAATTCAACAAATACTGTGAAGAGAATGGCACCAAGAGGCAACTGTCTGCCCCCCAGACTCCACAACAGAATGGCTTATCAGAGAGAAACAACTAGACTGTGGTTGAAGCGGCTAGAATAATGTTGATCCAAGGAAAAGTTGCTCACACCTTTTGGAGAGAAGCGGTGAGCACTGCAGTCTACACAATGAACCAGGTACTCATCAAAAAGGGAAAGGATAAGACTCCTTATGAGTATTGGACTGGTAAGACACCAGTGGTAAGCTACTTTAGAATGTTTGGTAGCAAATATTATATCAAGAGGAGTGAACATCAGAGCAAGTTCGATGCAAAATGTGATGAAGGAATATTCCTAATATTCCACCAAGAGTAAAGCTCTCAAATGTTTCAACAATAGGACTCAAAGAATTGTTGAAAGCATCAATGTTAGGGTTGATGAAAACTTTGGGAAACCTGAGGAAACCAGTAGTGAGCAAGTAGGAGATGAACCGGTAGTAAGCTTCTGGGAACCGGTTGCAAATCAGCCCAGTACCAGTAATTGTGTTCCTACACTGGTGGATGTTGATGCTGACGAAGATGAGGATGAAGAAGAATCTGTTAAGAACATACCTAAGTATGTCAAACTCAATCTGTTGGTATTATGTGAACCGGTATGAGGACATGATGACATTGTATGTTGTCATTGATGTCAATGTGCTGAAGAGGAGAGAACCAATATATGTGAGAACCAATATGTTACCAAGAACCGGTATATGTGAGAACCAGTATAACACTGTGAACTGGCATTTGTGCCAAAGTGAAGCAGTGTCTTTGTTTAAGGTGGACTGACATGTGGTTATGGGAACTAGCACATGGAAGCTTTGTATGACTATCGATTGGTAGTCTCAACTTCAGGGTTTCCGGTTGAAGTGCCTCAAGCCTGTGTGACTTAATTGGTGACTTTGTGTGATGAGTTAGCATTGTAATGAATAACAGATTATGTTTCCATGTTAGCCTTGTGCGCATGAAGGATCCTGCATGAAGGAGATTGTCCCTATCTACCTTGGGAATGTGCAAAGTCTGCAAATGGTGATAACGCGTGATGGGTTATCAACTGCCATGAAATCGGTCGAAAATGAATGATGGAGAACATCTTGAGATTGGCTCAAGACTATTGCATTTAATGCAATGTGCTCAATGGTCAGGATTGAACCATTTGAATTTCTTAACCTAACAGTTTTAGGGTTTAGGGTTTAAGCTACTGACCTATCTATTTCCTATAAGGTCGATGTTTTGTTTCTTTCTGAGGTTGTTGGCAAAAGTTGTGTGTGTGTATCCAAGAGAAGAGATACGTGATTCTTGCCAGACCAGAAGAGAGATGTGATACCTACAAAGTGTAAGTGCATAAGGTGAAGAGGAGCTAAAGCAAATCTGCATTGGCATTGAGTGCTATTACCAGATCATTGTAATACCTGTTGATCTCTAACCACTTCAAAAGTTGGGAAATCCCTTAACAGGGTAGCTTTAACCGACTTACTGTAAATCCTTTAACAAGATGACTCAAAATTATTGAGTTCTTGAAATCCTCTAACAAGGTAACCTTTAACAGGGTTTAACCCATAACCGGGTATTCTAGCTATCCCTTAACCGGGTGATCCCTAACAGGATCGGTTCCTAACAAAACCTATTGTATCAATCTTTAAGCAGACAAGGCTCCTAAGAGAGCGGACTTCTAAAGAGTTCAAAAACAACTTGTGGGTATTCATCCCCACCATCCAGTTGGGTTTCCACGTGAAAAATATGTGTGTCATATGTGATGTCTTTTTCATGTGATGCTATGTTGTTTTCTGTCAAGTAGTGAATCAAGTTGATCTAGCTTCTTATATATATATCTTTGATGGTAGATTACCTGTTCATGCACTAGGATGAAATGGAAATGAAGTATTAGATTGTATGAGAAGATAAGTGTCAACCGGTTTATGCTTGTCTCAGTTATTCAGGGTTTTGCCGGTTGTACTCTGTTTAAGACCAGAGTTACTGTCTATCTGCCTATGCATGGTGTCTGTTGAAAAACCGGTCTTAGGATTGTGTTTTTGCCTGTACTGATTCACCCCCCCTCTCAGTACCGGTTTGGTACTATCCGTTCATCATTGAGTTATAACAATCATGATCCAAAGCAGATCATAGGAGATAAAGATGCAAGAATTCTTACAAGAAGAAAGATCAGAGAAAGCTCATGTATGATCTCTGAATTTGAGCCTAAATCATTCAAAGAGGCACATAAGGATGAAGACTGGATCAAGGCAATGGAGGAGGAACTTGATTAGATAGAGAAGAATGATACATAGTCTTTGGTACCTAGACCGGAGCATAAAAATGTCATTGGAACTAAATGGATTTTGAGAAACAAGCTAAATGAGGATGGCACAGTAGTAAGGAACAAAATCAGACTAGTGTGTAAAGGATATGCCCAAGAAGAAAGAGAAGACTATGGAGAAACCTTTGCTCCACTAGCAAGATTGGAAGGAGTGCATATGCTTCTTGCATATGTAGCTTTTAAAGGATTCAAGGTATATCAAATGGATGTAAAATCTGCATTCCTAAATGGAATACTTGAAGAGGAGGTGTACATAGAACAACCAGATGGGTTTTCCCTATTAGAAGATAGTGACATGGTGTTTAGGCTACATAAAGCCTTGTATGGACTAAAGTAGGCACCTAGAGCATGGTATGAACGCTTGCACTCCCATCTTGTGAAGATTGGATTTGAAAGAACAAGTGAAGATAGAAATATCTATTTGAAATTAGAAGGAGATCAAATTCTAATCTGTGAAGTATTTGTTGATAACATCATCTTTGGAGGAGATGACAAGATGAGTCATGATTTTGCAGATGAGATGAAAAAGGAGTTTGAGATGTCACTCATAGTGAAATTAAGTTCTTCATTGGACTACAGATTCAACAAATGAAAGAAGGAATCTTTATTACTCAGCCCAAGTATGTCAAAGAGGTGTTGAAGACCTTTGGCATGGGAGACAGTAAACCAGTTGGTACACCAATGGTGACCAGTTGTAAATTATCAAAAGAGGATGACTCGGCATTGGTAAATGAGAAGGATTACTGATCAATGATTGGTAAGTTACATTCTGTAGTGCATAGCAGACCAGACATTGCACATGCAGTGGGTATTACCACTCGGTTTCAGCAAAGCCCAAGAGAATATCACTTGGTAGAAATCAATCGGATTCTTAGATATCTGAAGGGAACAATTGACTATGGGTCATGGTATCCATACAATAATGATTTCAACCTGAAAGTGTTCACAAATGCTGATTGGGCTAGTAATGTAGATGACCGGAAGAGCACAACCCATGGTGCATTCTTCCTTGGTGGTAGAATGGTCTCATGGATGAGTAAAAAGCAGATTTGTATCTCTCAGTCTAAAGCAGAAATGGAGTATGTTGCAGCTTTTATGAACTGCACCTAGACCATTTGGATGAAGCATGTATTAAATGGCTTGAAAGTTCCTGTATTTGAAACGGTAAGCATATTTTGTGACAATACAAGTGCAATTAACATTTCCAAGAATCCATTTTTGCATGCTAGAACCAAGCACTTTGAGCTCAAGTATCATTTCTTGAGGGAGAAGGTTCAGAACAAGGAGGTTGTGTTGGAACATGTTTCTAGTAAGGAGCACTTAGCAAACATATTCACCAAGCCTCTACCAAAGGCTATATTTACCTATTTGAGAGGTGAACTGAAAGTATGTGCTCCACATCAATTAGGTATTGTAGTGTTCAATATTTTTCAGGATTGATGTGTTGAAGGATGCTACTCCTCAGGGGGAGCAACATAGTGGAACAGGAAAAACTTGTGCCTCCACTTTGGCATTGTTGTCAAAGGGGGAGAAGATGTGAAGCAGAGAAGATATCTACAACAGCAGATGTGATGCTAGGTAATATCTTTGTATATTGCCATCAATGCCAAAGGGGGAGATTGTTGGCATTTGTGCAGAGTATGTTGACATGATGATATTATGTTGTCATTGATGTCAATATATAGGAGAGTGAACCAACAATATGCTGAAAAGTGAACTGGTATAATGTGGTGAACCGGTATATGTGCAAAGGAGTGTATAGGTATATGTGCAAAGGAGTGTTGGCAAAGAGATCTAGTATAGCGGTATAAACTGATATATGAGAAATAGGTGAAGTGGTATGTTTGTCCAAGTGAACCGGTATGATGGAATGTGAACTGGCATATGGAATGTTTTCTAGTAAGGCTTAATATGGTATGACTACCAATTGGTAGTCTTAGCTTAAGGGTTTCCGGTTGAAGTGTTCCAAGCTTGTGTGATTCAACCGATGACATTGTGTGATGAGCTAGCATTGTAATCAAGATAAAATCATGTTGCCACTTCAGCCTTGTGCGCGTGAAGGATCTTGCATGAAGGATATTGATCCTATCTGCATTGGGAATGTGCGAAGTCCCTGTAAACGGTGGAGAACGCGTGATGGGTTATCGCCTCCATGAAATAGTGAAGAACAAACAATGGAGAATATCTTGAGATTTGTTCAAGACCGTTGTATTCAAATGCAAAGTGTTCGATGGCTAGGATTGAACCGCCTAAATTGCTTAACCTAAATGTTTAGGGTTTAGGGTTTATGCTACCAACCAACCTATTTCCTATAAGGTTGATGTTGTGTTTCATACTGAGGTTGTTGGCAAATTGTGTGTGTGTATCTAAGTGTAGAGATACGTGATTCTTGCCAGACCAGATGAGATATTAGGATTGATTCCTGCATAGTGTGTGTGCAGAAGGAAGGAACTTAAGTGGATCTGCATTAGGCATTGAGAGCTATTATCAGATCATTGTAATACCTATTAATCTTTAACCACTTTGACAGTTGGAAAATCCCTTAACCGGGTAGCTTTAACCAACTTGTTGTAAATCCTTTAACAGGGTGACTCAAACTCATTGAGTTCTTGAAATCCTCTAACAATGTAACCTCTAACAGGGTTTAACCCTTAACCGGGTATTTAGACATCCCTTAACTGGGTGATCTCTTACAGGATCAGTTCCTAGCAGAACCTATTGTAACAGTCTGTAACTGGACTAGGCTCCTAACAGAGCGGACTTCTAAAGAGTTAAAAAGTAGCTTGTGGGTATTCATCCCCACCGTTGTTTTTCCCAGTGGGTTTCCACGTGAAAAATATGTGTGTCATGTTTAGTATTTTTCATGTGATGATTTAAGTGATTTGTGTCTGAAGGTAAATCATGCTGAGCTAGCTGTTATTATATTTTTGATGTATTAAGTTAAGTGGAAAGCTAAGTGATTAACCGATTAATGCTTGTCATAGTCATTCTTAGCTTTACCAGTTGCACTCTATTTCAGATCAGTGTTATTGTCTGTCAGACATTTGCAGTGTTGGCAGTCAAACCAGTGACTGTACTGATTCAGTCAAACATTTGCAGTGACTGTACTGATTCACCCCCCCTCTCTCAGTACCAGTTTGGTACTTATTATTCATCATTGAGTCATCACAAACAAGCTTTATCATCCCCAAATATTACTAGACCTCCACTTTATTCTTGAAAAGATAAGAATTTACTTTTATCACCAGTTATATGATGTGAACATCCAGAATCTATAATCCATTCATTTATTCTTCAATTTTAGCTGCCAGGGCCTTCTCTACTGGTGGACCAGTAGGTGTCAGTTGATCTTCTTTTATTGCAACAAAATCACATCCATTCTCTCTCGGTTCTTCATCAGAATCATCAGTAACTCCTTTATTAGCATAGTAACATGATTTGTCTCTGTTATTCTTAAATTTGTATCTTTTATATTCAGGGTTAGGCTTATATGTCCTTTTAGATTCTTCTCTCAATCTTGCATGTCTATCAGGACATCTAGATGCCATATGACCAACTTTATTGTAGTTAAAACATTTAAATGGTGCTTTACCTTCATACTTACTTCCAATAGGACCTTTAGGCATTTTTCTTGCAAATAGTGCTTCAAGTTCTTCCAATTATTCATTTTCCTTTTTGATATCTTCAAGTTCTTTTGCATAAAGTGCTTTCCAATTAGATTTCTTAGATGATGATGATGATGTTGCAGATGATGATGCTTTGAAGGCCAAATTTGTTTTAATTGTAGCAACATGACCAAATTCCTCAAGCTCAAATGCTGAAAGTTTTCCAAACAAGGTATCTCTAGATACTGATGTATTAGTCATTGTTCTCAACTCATTAATAGTAGTTACTTTCATTTTGTATGCCGGTGGAAAAGCTCTTAAAACTTTAGAAACAATTTCATCTTCACTTAAGGATCCTCCACAACATTGTATTCCCAAAACAATTTCATTAACCCTTTCCATAAAAGCATAAATCCTTTCATCTTCTTCCATTTTCAAATTTTCATACCTTACTTGGAAGCATTCCAGTTTTGCAATTTTGATAGTGGTATCACCTTCATTTAGTGTCTCCAATTTATCCCAAATAGCTTTAGCAGTAGATCGATCTGATAATCCCATGATTTTCTAATCTGATAATGCGTTTAAAAGTGCTTCTCTTGCTTTGCAATCATTTTCTTGATCTTTACCCAATGTTGGTCGATTAGGTTGATTCAGTGTAGGACCAACATAGCCATTATTTGTAATATCCCATATGTATCTTCCAATGCAATTTAGATGAGCCTCCATTCTGATCTTCCATATACCATAGTTAGTTCCATCAAGTTTCAGACAGTCCTTCCTGAAAAATTTTGTTGCCATAGGATCTCCTCAAGCTGTAAAACTTCTGCCAAAAGAGGACTTAACTCTGATACCAATTGTTAGGACCTGGGAGGCAACTAAGAGGGGGGGGGGTGAATCAGTTGTCAATTAATTTCAACCTAAATATAACTTAATCAAACTTGATGCATAATACCGGTAAACCAAACTTAATGTCGGTTGACAGATTAGCAATTAGTATTAATACCGATGAAGCTTAATGCATAAAATAGAAAGAGAAACAACATCCACAACACATAACACAAACATTTGTACATGGAAACCCTATAAGGGGAAAAATCATAGTGGGAAACCTTACCCATAATTAGATAATACTACTGCAAATAGTATGTGTATACAAATAGGGTCTACACATGCAGAAAGGCCAACCACCTAGAGCTCACTGCTCAATCACAAAATAGGAGTCACACTGACTACAATTGGATGGTTAAATCCAATGATAAGGTACTACTCAAATTAGAATCTTCATTGCTAGATCCAGTATTGGTTAAACTTTGATAATCACCTTCAAACCTTCCTTGAACCTTCTCTATGGTCTTCTCATATGATCTTTAATATTCACACATACCATATTACAATACCATAACCTTACTTACAATATTCCACACTTCTTTCTATCTCACAAATGAGATCTTACATATATACCAAAACCTAAGACCAAATGTGTAGGTTGGCTTACTAATAATATTATAATAAAATCAATTAAAAATAAGTCAAGATGTGATGCATCATGTCGGCTTAATACATTTACAAGAATATCCAATTAATAAATCATCTTCATAACATGTTGTGCTGATCTAGAATAGATAATGCATGTCGGTCCATAACCTAGACTAATTTGCCAGTAACAACAAATATGTCAACCCGATTAGACCATTTACCAAAATACCAAAACCAAGTATCCAAACCATGTCTTTGACATAACCAAGTGATCTCCAAATGATAACAAGTCATCCTTAGTGTCGGTGAACAGTATAACCTACCGGTGAACAATATACCAATGACTGTGCATAAGTCATTGAACATGCTGGTGAACACAATGTGTCGGTTCAACATAACCAAAGATATTTAGAATGATAAGTGTTGACATCAATGATAAAACTAATGCAACACATCCATAATACCAACATAACCTCTATCTGGAAGAAATCACACTTTGCCATATTAGTGTACAACTGATTCTCCTGAAGGCATTACAAAACCTACCTCATATGCTCCTCGTGCTCCTCCACTAATCTCAAATAAACCAATATATCATCCAAGAATACAAGCACAAACCTGTCAAGATACGTCTTGAAAAATCCATTCATTAAGCTCATGAAAATTGATGGAGCATTAGTGAGACCAAAAGGTACCACTATAAACTCTTAATATCCATATCTAGTGTGAAATATTGTACGATGAATATTTGCCTCATGAATCCTCAAACTGGTGATACCTGGACTTAAGTTCTATCTTAGAGAAGACCTTTGCATCCTTAATCTGATCAAACAAATCATCAATCCTTGGCAAGGGATATTGGTTCTTCACCGTCACGTTATTAAGTTGTTTGTAATCAATGCATAGGTGAAAAGAACCATCCTTCGTCTGTTGGCATTTCAATAAGGATTTTGAGAAGGTTGTTGGAGATTATTGATATAACTGAAGGATGATTACTGTCTTAATAATATTATTTTGTCATTGATATCAAGATATTGATTTTCTGATTTAGTATGATGTTGCCATATCTTAAGAAGTATGTTTTGATGAGTATTAAGAGGTCAGTAAGTGACACAGAAAGAATGTGATAATGAAGGGGAATAATAAATTATTCAATGGGAAACTATTACCGAGTTAGAAAATGATGAGATCATGTTATTTTAATTGTTTTAATATCCTACATATGTTGTTGATTATAAGTCTAATCCTGTACTATGTCACCGAGAAAAGAATCTAGTCGGTAATCCCTAAGGTACCTAGTCGGTAAACCCTAAGGTTATCGATATCAGTTAAAGAAGGCAAAATGTCAATCGAGTGAAGTTCAGTATTAACCGAGTAACAACCAAGTTTTAATAGATTGCATTGGATGAATAAAAGCATTATTTAATGAAGGATGATGATGAGCTAGAGTTGATCAGATGATTGGTATGTCATGCAAGAAGTTTGTTGAGGATCGACGGCAATAGAAAATCAAGAGGAAGATCTACATCACAGATTGAACCACAATAACCTAACACAAGTTCCAAGGAAGGAATGCAAGTTCCAAGGTGAGGTAAAACATTTTCAGATTGAAAGATACATTGAACCTAGTCAAGTTTGATGATCTGATGGCTAAGATTGGTCATGGGAAATGTGATCAAGGAGATTAAGCGGTTAGAAATTATTTATAAATAAGGAATTGTTGATAAACAATGTATGTGGGAAAATGTATGCACAGTGATGCTATAGTAATGTTTACTGAGCATAGAAGCTTGAAGATCTAATTGAAGAACAAATTGAGAAGCCCAACAAGCCCATCAAGGGACTAGATAAGTCTTATGACAAGATTGTTTTGAGCATATAGAATCTACTTTATCATTTCAGATGTGAAGTTGAAGATATATTTTATTACTGTTATTTATTTTGTAAGTGACAAGAAATCTCTTAACCGAGTGGACTTAATAGTCTTATTTGTAAACCCTCTAGCAAGGTAACATTCTAAATGAGTGTTTGAAATCCTTTGACAAGGTCACTTCTGACAAAGTGCAAGACTCTAACAAGTCTGAGGGAAATCCCTTAACCGGGTCACATCTAGCAATGTGTTTGTAATCTTTAACAGGATTAGCTTTTAACCGAGCATACTCTAGAAGGGTATTTTTCTTAGTGGGTCCAAAATCCCACAGTGGTTTTTCCCTATTTGGGTTTCCACGTTAAATCTGGTGTTATATGTGTTGTGATGTTATCTGTTCATGAGTTTGAATGTTTTACATTTTTGGTTATATATTCTAAAGTATAAGCTACCGAGGTTGAATCTGTTGAATATATTGAAGATTAAGTTTGTATGATTCACCCCCCCCCCCTCTCATCTTATTAACTATTGGCTTCAGAGCTTTACATCATCTTCACAAAAAACACCAGCGCACCCCATGGAGAGACACTAGGGAAAATGAATCCCTTAGCCAACAACTTCTCCAACTACAATATCAACTCACTCAACTGCTGAGCAGTCATCCAATAAGGAGCCTTAGATATAGGCTCTACACCTCGAACCAAATATATTTGAAAATTAATGTCACGCCTAGGTGATATACCTAGAATCTCGCTAGGGAAATCATCTAAATACTCCTAGAGAATGGGATGATGGTGAAAGAGATCATCACAATTCTCTCCCTCATCCAAGTGATCCACTCTCACTGCAAATTTTTTTTAACCCCATTGAATGTTAGAATCAAGGATCACTAAGAGGGGGGGTGAATCAGTGATCTATCGATAAATAATTTTTCTTACTTTGAAACCACCAGAAGCATATGTAAGAAAGTAAAGTGCATAAACACAAGACAATCAGCCACAAAATCATAACACTTGGATTTTTACATGGAAACTGTCATATGCTTAAAATTATCATTGCTTAACTAGAAATAATAAAGAAAATTCGAACAATCAATAATTAAAACAACATCAATAGAATAACACAATCAAAGCAAAGGAATAACAAAAGATTGCAGAAGAGCAGCAATGGGGGAATAAGTAGTAAGCGACAATGGGGGAATTCAAAATTCAAATTCTTTGCAAGGCGGGAACTCTGGTTCCAATGATGGGAGTGGCCAGATTGTAGCTGGTCCCATAGGAGAGAAGGATAAGCCTCTGGACTATCCAGAAGCTACTGCTATTCAATAGACTGGTGGTACTCTGCCAGAGAAGACAGTGGGTTCCTCTGGGCCCTTGGGGGAAGGGACCAGCAGGGGGCCCATCCCACGTGACGATTCCGGGGAGAGCGGAAAAGAATAAAAAATGGTCTTCCCTCTTTGGAACTAGACCAACTGGTAAATCCTCTTTTCCTCCTATCAAGAATATATCTGACCCTTCAGGAGGTAAGTTCGCTATCTCTATCTCGGATCTGGTTTTGGATCATAATATAAATAGTATGTCGAACTCCTTGGTAGGAAAATTTATGGGACATCATCCTAACATTGAAGTTGTTAGGGCCTATGTCAAATGAAAATGGACCCTTAAGGGTAATGTTGAAATTCCGGCCTTACCCAAAGGCCTTATGTCCTTTTCTTTCTCCTGCGAAGAAGGTAAACGCATGATTCTTTGTGGAAGTTCCTAGTTGGTAGGACAGACAGCCTTGGTTCTCCGTAAATGGCAACCGAATCTGAATATGAATGACTCTCTCTTGACACAAGTTCCAGTTTGGGTAAAGCTGCTAGGCTTGCTTCTGGAATATTGAGCAGAAAGTATCTTCTTTGGTATTGCAAACTCTTTTGGTGAATTTCTTTCTATAGACCCAGTAACAGCTTCAAAAATGAGACTCACTCATGCTAGATTTTGCATAGGGATAACCCATGATGCAGATATGCTAGAATAGATAGATTTAGTTTCAAAGTTGGGAACATGGAAGAAACATATTGAATATGAATCTATTCCCTTTGCCTGCTTCCATTGTAAAAAAGTAGGGCACTGGGCAAAGTCCTGTCCCATCAAACCCAAGGTAGAATCCAGGAAGCCTAAGCCCCATTTTTAGAACCAAAGGGTACCAGAAAAAATGGTATGGAAAGTTAAAAACTCAGAAAGCAAAGAAGAAAACTTAAATCATTTTAATCCCTTGGGGGAGAAGAAGGAAGTGCCCTTAGTCTCTATCTCCAGCCCGACAACCCAGGAAGCTCTGAGAAATGATTCAACCATTGCCAACTTTCCAATTTCTTCTCAATAAAAGGAGCAGAAAGATCAGACTGATTACCCAAATGATATAGTGGTTGATACTTGTGAAGGAAATGAACTGCAAGAGGAAAATGCTCATGCCTAGTCTTGAAATTCAAGAAGCCCAAAAATGTTCAATTTTGGGCTTGAACCTCTCGGACTCAGACTGGAGTTCAAAATCAGCTAATAGTGACTTAATTGATTCAAATGCTTCCAGAACCTCTAATTGGGGAAACGAAGAAGAAATTTCCAAAATCCTAAGCAACCTGGTAGCGTCTCCTGAGATAGACACTGAGTGGAAAATACCAAAGCAAAGGAATAAGAAAGGAACTACTCCCTTGACTTCACTTCTAAGGAAATCTAGCATAATAGCTCAAGTGGACGTCGGGTATACCTCTTCCTCCCTAGGTCATCCCTCTAATCACACAGTCAAAATCAAGGAGGCCAGTAAGAACATTGTAGATGGAACCCAGAAGACTCTTAAGGAGTTAGATATTGGTAAGTAACTATGAAGATTATATCTTGGAATATTAGGGTACTTAATAACCCCCATAAGCATGACATTATCAGAAACATGATAAGGGATAATAAACCTGATATATTTCTAATTCAGGAAACCAAAATGAGTAAAGAAAAAGTCGAATCATTGAAGTTTTTTAAAAACGGAAATGTCAGTGGTGGTAGTTCTAAAGGTGCTTCAGGAGGTATAGCTACCATTTGGAATCTAAATTCTGTTAAAGGGCATGTTATCACTCAGGACAACAATTTCTCCTATATTAAATTTGAGCACCTAAAAGATGGTACTTCATGGGTCCTCACCAACATTTATGCTCCCAATACCTTGAAGGCTAGAAATTCCTTCTGGAAAAAACTTATTCAAGCTAGGGACAGCTTCAAGAATCTTAGCTGGCTGATTATGGGAGACTTCAATAATCCTTTGAGAGAGGAGGAAAAATATGGAGGAAGCCCCCCTTAGCTGGAAAGCAGGTTGGCCCTTATGGATTTCATTAACTCTTAGGCCCTCAATGACTTGGAAATTCAGGGATGTAATTATACTTGGAATAATAGGAGAACTGGTACTGATCTTATCCAAGTTCGTCTTGATAGGACCTTGATTTTCAATGACTGGTTTAGTCATTATTATTGTTCTCTATCGGCCCACATTCGGGTTGGTTCAGATCATTTTCCCATCACCTTTACCGCTGACTCCATCAATAGAAGGAGAACATTCCCCTTCAAATTTGAAAAAATGTGGACCCTCCACCCAGACATCAAAAGTAATATCCAGAAGTGGTGGAGCATTCAAGTTGAGGGAACTTCCATGTATAGAGTTGTTAAGAAGCTTAAGAGTGTTAAGGACAACATAAGAATCTGGAATAAATCCAACTTTGGGAACTTTTTTGAGGCCAAAAGTAAAGTCCAGGAAGACCTCAAAGAAATACAAACTCAAGTCCAAAAAGATGGCTTTAGAACTATATCCATAGCTGATGAAAATGAGACTCTCAAAAAATATCATGATATCATTGCCAAAGAGGAATCCTTTTGGAAGGAGAGATCAAGATGCAACTGGCTTAAGGAAGGAGATAGGAACACAAGATTCTTCCACATGTCAACTATCAAGCATAAAGCAGGTAATAGGGTAACCAAACTCGTGGTGGATAAAGGGGAGATTAGTAAAGAGGAAAAAATTAGAAAGGAAGCTAAAAGGTTTTTTTCAGAACTGCTAATGAGGGATAACAGCTTGGATGTTGAAGCTCAATCTTCTCTTCTTCTTAACATCCCATGTCTCATTGATGATCATAAGAATGACTCCCTTTCTTCCATTCCCTCTAATCAAGAAATCAAAAATGTTGTCTTCTCCTTTGATGGTAACAAAGTGCCAAGTCTGGATGGTTTTCCAATGTTCTTTTTTCAAGATTTATGGGACATGGTTGGGAAATATATTACCAATGGAGTCAAGAAATTGTTTGGGGCTAGGAAACTTTTGAAAGAAATCAATGACACATTTCTGGCTCTCATTCCCAAATCTCAAGGTGCTGACTCAATGGACAAATTTAGACCTATCAGTCTTTGCAATTCCTTTTATAAGATTATCTCTAAGGTTCTTACTTCTAGATTGCTTTTTGTCCTTCCCGCTCTCATTAAGCACTAGCAAAATGGTTTTGTCCCTGGTCGTCAAATTCTTGATTCTATTATTACTGTCCATGAGAACATCCACTCTCTTTTTAAAGCTAAGAAGCAGGGTCTCATCCTTAAGTTGGATCTCTCCAAAGCCTATGACAGGGTTGACTGGTCTTTCCTCTTGAAGGTTCTAAAGTCTTTTGGTTTCTCTCCCAGAGTTTCGGATCTCATCACCCAACTTATCACCTCTGCTTCTTATGCTATTATTATCAATGGTTCACCTTCTCCTTTTTTCCAAGCCTCTAGAGGTCTTAGGGAAGGGGATCCTATTTCCCCCATCCTCTTCATTATTATGGTAGAATGTGTTGGAAGGAGTATGGGAAATTTGGTTTTGCAAGGCTCCTTTAAGGGTCTCCACCCCTCCTCAACGGATCTTGTTTGTTGTCATCAACAATTTGTCGATGATACTATTATCATGGGGGAATCTAGTATTTCTGAAGCTAAAACTTTGAAGAGTACTCTTTGCAAGTTTGCCTCTATTTTGGGTCATCTTATCAATTGGAATAAAAGTGAAGATTTTTTCATCAATACCCCAGAAAGAAGACAACAGAGAATCAGTAGAATCCTAGAGTGTAGGATTGCTGATCTTCCCACAAATTATCTTGGTCTCCCCATGGGCACTGCTCCTCCTAACTCCTTCTTGAGTTCTCTTGTGGACAAATTCTAGAAAATGTTAGTTGGATGGAAAGGAGCCCTCCTAAGTCACTAGAAAGCTCCAACTTCTAAAAGATTCTCTTCTAAGTATCCCAATATATGCTCTTAGCCTTTTCAAAATTCCAGTTAAGTATGTTGATGCTATCGAGAAAATCCAAATAAGATTCCTTTGGTCTAGGGTTGAGGACAAGAAAAGAATGTCCTTGGTGGCTTGGGACAAGGTTTGCAAACCAAAGAGCCATGGTGGTCTGGACCTGAGGAGGATCCGAACCCTGAATGAAGCTCTTCTATCCAAGCAAGTCTGGAGAATGTTTCATCTTGATATTGAATGGTGTAAAATTTAGCAAAGTAAGTACTCTCTTCAGTCCTCTTCCCTTTCTTCTTTTATCAATTCGGATATTAGTATTAAACGCTCCCACATATGGAATTATGCCTCTAAATGTAAAGAAAGTATAGCTAAAGGTGTGATCTGGAAAGTTGGAAATGGTAGGAAAGTCAAATTCTAGGAGGATCCCTGGCTTTTTGATAAGCCTTTGATAGAAATCAATGAATGGGCCCCTTATGCTCCCTCTTGTGTAAGATCTTTTGGCTCCTTATTGCTGAGTACTGAACTGGTAATGAATGGCAAAATATTGAAAGCATCCACTCAAGCCTCTCTAAGCTCAAGATCCATTTGTCTGCAGTTTGGTTGAACAAAGAGGTTGACTCCCTGATCTGGAAACATGATCCAAAAGGTATCCTTATTGTTTCCTCTATGTATCATGTTCTGTCCCTTGATCCTTTAGGTAATCCCTTCTGGTCTAAAGTCTAGATTAGAGGCCTAAACCCCCAAGATCAATTTCTTCTTCTGGACAGTTCTCCATAATAAAATCTTGACCCTTGACAACCTAGAATGCAGAGGCTTTGCTATCCCTAATAGATGTGCTCTATGCCTTTAGGAAGAAGAGTCTATGGACCACCTTTCCATTCACTACCCCTTCTCAGCCTCAATATGGGAAATATTTCTCAATAGTTTTAGCATTGTCTGGGTGTTTCTCAACACCATCACAAATATGTTTTCCTCCTGGAACATAAAATGGACTAATTCTTTTTTGAGATCTTTGTGGCAACTCTCTCTTCCTCACATCCTATGGGGACTATGGAAAGAAAGAAATAATCAAATCTTCAAGGATATTTCCCTCAATCAGGATATTGTGTTCTAGACAATCCAAATGGAGATTCAGGAAAATATAGAGATCATTGAGGGTCCTTGTTTTTTGAACAATACACTAGAAGCAAATATTTTAAGGGTGTGGAATATGAAGGGTACCGATAGTCCAAACCTCACTCATAATAGAAGGCTTGAAGTTAAATGGCAAACCCCCCCTCATGGTTGGTTCAAAGTCAATTTTGACAGTACTGCCAAAGGTAACCCGGGTCCTTCAGGTTGTGGAGCTATTCTAAGAGATGACAAAGGAATGTGTAAGGAAATGGTTCTTGTCCCTATTGGAATTCAAACTAATCATAAAGCCGAAGTGATGGCTTCTCTCCAAGGTATCCTCCTAGCAAAGAAATGGAATTGTTCCCACCTATGGATTGAAGGGGACTCAAACAATATTATAAACTGTCTTAAGGGGGTCTCAAAACCTTCATGGTCAATCAACAATATCATCATCTCTACAAGAGACATAATTAGCACCTTTAAAAAAAGCTACATATCCCACATATACCGGGAGGCCAACGGCTCTGCTAACTGGGCGGCCACTACAGTGGTTAACAACAAAGCAATTACCACGTGGATGGGAGAACAAGGACTCCTTGAAGATGTCAGGCAAATCATTTGCTATGATCGTTATAAAAGCACTCCTAAGATACTTGATGGATAGGATAATTATGAAAAGAACTGACTTGAGTAATTCGAGTCATTATAATAATGAGAGACTCATTTATTATATTACCAATGCCATAAGTTCGTACACTTTCTGGGTGACTTTGATAGTTCTGAAAAACTCACCAGCTAATCTGCTCTGCAAGGTTCAAAATTTGGTGTTGAGAAGCGACAACATGGGTGGTAACAGGAGGCAATATGAACCAAGTAGTTGTAAAGAATGGAAACAGAAGGAGGAGGTTTGGGACATTCTGTAAAAGGGTGGCTTCTCAAAATTCATGGAGAGACTCCACAGTTGTGATGGTATGATCACCAATTTTTTCTGCAAAAACTGGAAAAAAGGGCATGCTGAAAATGGGAGACAAAACTGTAGAAATCGATAAAGATTTAATTGCTCAAGCTACGGGCCTCACAAGAGAAGGGTGAAACTTCTACAGAGATAGGAAAGTTAGTAGGGAAGCTATTGAAAGATACCCGGTCACTGAGAAAGAGAAGAAACGACTGGTAAAGTTGAGCAAAACCTACTACCCACCCAGGGCTTTTGCCAAACCCTGGTGGGAAGTCCTCTTGGTTGTAATGCGGTACATCACTCTAGATGGTAGGTTCACTAAAGTATTTGGTTATCACTTTGTTCTATTGAATCACTTTAGGCACAATGATAAGGTTAACTTCCCTTATTTTCTACTCTGTTCGATGAATGCATCCCTCAAGGCCTATAAAGAGAACCCACAGGGTGATACGGCCATGCACCAAGGCCTTATGGTACTAATCTATGACCATCTCAAGGCCAACCAAATTGCTCGGATGCAGTCCTCTCCAAATTCTGAGGATGAGGGGTCTGACCCTTCCTTCTCTGAGGAAGAGGAGTCTGAAAGTGACCCTTCGACTGATACTAAGGACAACATGGATGTCTTGGACTATGAAAGTGGGAAGAAGAGGAAACACATCAAAACCAGACCCTCATCCTCTAAGGGCAAAAAGCCTAAAGGAAGACCCCTGATTAGCATTTCTTCGGAAGAAGAGACTGCGGATGACTCTGAGGAGGAGCACCCTCAAGGGTGGCTGAAGAAGAAGACTAAAGCTCACACCCAGGCAAGGAAAATGCACAAGAAGAAAGAGGAGACTGTTAAGAAACTGGAAGCCCACAAGAAGGTTAAGGCCCTAGAAGATGATCAAAATCTGGAAAAGGAGACCATGGAAGAGGTTCTTAGGGCTATTGACACAACCATCTAGCACACTCCTAAAGAGGAAAAGATAACCCCTAGAAAAGATGACCCCCCCTCTAACCCTCCCCTCGAGGGTTTGCAAGGTTTCATGGAAACTATGGAGTGGCTCATCAATGGTTACAAGAAAGTTGTGGACGAAAATAAAAAAATCTATAACAGAATCTTAATCTTGGAAACCATCAATACAAGAGAAGGGAAGACCATGGCCAACTTCATAGAGGACCTAAAAAGTACCATCACCAAAGCTGAAGACATAAGAGATGCTTTCAACCCCTGGTTCGAAAAAATTGAGAAGGATTTGCTGGAAAGAAAGAATCTTGTTGACACTAATGACCACACCCTCATGGAAACTGTTGGCAAAATTGGTAAAATTGAGGAGTGCCTGAAGAACATTGTTGAATAGAGCCTTAGCATCCTAAAGATTTCAGCCAACAACACCAACATCAGTAAGTTGGATGATGAAAAGGAAATCCTTGACATTGACCCGGAAACGGAAGGAACAGGGGAAGCTCAAGGCCCCAGAACCCGCACCAGAGGCAAAAAGAAGGACAAAAAACCTAATAAGGATTTGGAAGACCTTAAAGCTGTCGGGGCTTCTTACGATGAGTTGGTGACAAAGGCAGAGGACCTGTTGAAGAAAATTTCTACGTGGCGCCTTCTTAGTTCATTAGCTGTTGTTAGTTTTGTTGTCCTTTCTGTTCACTGGTTTTTTTGCCAATGTTTTTGTATGCGGCTCTTAAGCTCTGGTATTTTTGGTGTCCTTTCTTAAAACTTATGTTAAAGGTTTCAGGTCCTGAAAACCTTTTTTTTTAATTAATTAGAACACAATCAAAGCAATAAGGATGTAAAATATTAATTAAAACTTCCTATCCCATGATCGCATATGGATTCCATTGTTCTTCTCTTCTTTGTGGTATGATGGCTCTTAGATATTATGCTAGCAACCTACAATTGACACAAAGATTCAAAGTTCGTGATTGTTGAAAATGGAGATTGAATGTTGAATTTATAGATTTTTTGAGAAGATTGATTGAGAGGTGGAACTCAAGTGATCTCACATGCTGATTGATAGTTGAACCGCTGATTTGGAGGTGGAATAGAATTGTTTGAATAGTTAATTGAGTTAACTGATTGAGAAAAAAGCTGATTGAAAGAATGAAAAAGAATGATTGGAGGAAAATTGATTAATGACAAAGAAAACTTTATTTAGAAAAAGCTAATTGGAAGATAGAAAAAGAATAATTGGAGAGAATTAAAGAAATGATGCAATTAATCAATTAAAATAGATTGAATTGTTAACTAGAGATGACTGATTGAATGCTTTTTTGGGAAAAAATAAAAGTGGAAGATAGAAAAAGAGATTGAAAAGATATTCTTAATTAATTTAGCATATGCTTGACCTTGGTTTAGATTTTCAATTTAATCTTTGCATGCAAATTGATTTAAATAAATTCAATTTAATCTTTGAATATATTTAGAATGACTTTGGTATTCAATTTGATGTTTAAATGTTAATTGAATTTTATTTTATTTAAATTCAACTTGATCTTGAATTCATGCAAACTTGATTTAAGAATTCAATTTCATTTTTGAAATCATGAAATTGAAATGCACATGTATTTGAAATTAGAGGAAATTAGAAGAATATGAATTGAATTTTAATTTGGATAATTAATGAAATTAAATGAAAATAAAATTTGGGGAAATTTGAATTTGAATTTGAATTAGAAGGGTAAATTAGGTAATTAAATAATTTAAAGAAACTATTTAATTATTTAGAAATTAACTTTAATTAAATAGTAAAGATTATTTAAATTAAAGGATTAAAATCATAATTAGTTAAATAATTAATATTTAAAAAAGGGTTAAATGATTAATTGACTAGAGATAGAAATTGAAAATGAATTTATTTAAATAATAAAGATTATTTAAATTGAAGGATTAATAATCACAATTAATTAAATAATAAATATTTAATTAACATTAGAAAATGGTTTAAATGATTAAATGATGATAGAAGTGAAATAAAATAATTAGTAAGATGATGAGGAAAAATGAAATTAGAAGAATAAGATTAATTAACTTAATTAAATAATTAAAGAATTATTTAATCAATTAGACAAATAATTAGTACATGATTAATGAGACATTTTTAGGTGTCTACATTTGCCCTTCTTTGAGACAATGTTAGAGCAATGTTGTTTCAAAGAAAACGAAAAATTTCTACCCTAGTATTCCTTGATGATGCTTAGGGTGTAAATATGCCCCCTTAGAAAAAGTGGTTGAAAAATTACGAAACTAAGACAATTTTTTTGATATCATGGTAGTGAGAAATCATGTCAAGTTTCATGCGATTTTGAGTCCATTTGGCTAGCCTACAAATGTTTTGAAGTTCAGGGGGACCACGACCATCGAAGTGAGAAAACCCTAATTTTGAGCTATAAATAGTGATGTTGACCTTTCATTTGCTCATTTACATTGTTTTGAGTTCTTGGAGACCATTGTGAGTCTAGTGCTTTCTTGCGAGTGTTTTGATCATCATGGCTGGCATTAGGGCACAACAACACTTGTCCGAGCGAGTACGTTCATATTAGAGACCACCTGGGATGTGTGGCATGGTATGTATCCAATTTTTTGCTTAATTTTATGCCTGTTTTTGTCTTTTTTTCCAATTTTTCCCAAATTCCTGATTTCTTAAGCTTTACACATACACTTGTTGATTTTCACACATTAGCTTTAACTGTTATGCATTATCCATAACTATACTACAATAGTATAAGTGTTACACAAAAGACTGTGTGTTTATGCATTGTTGTATGTCTTCATGCATTCCTTGTAATTGTTACACAATCACTGCAATTGTAACACATTAGTTCTTAATGTAATGCATGCACTAAAAATGTCACACATCTGTTGTGAGGAGTTGTTTTATTGTCATGCACATAATGAATTTTTATCGCGCTATATGTTATTTGACATTTTCATCATTTTTATTATGCGGGAAAATATTGGAGTGTTGTACTACCAAAATAGTAGACCCAGTGGTCTCGATCTTCGAGATCAGTTACTTGATGAAGAGGTTTCTCACATTCGACATCTAGGATTGTATCATGTATTACATTTGCCAGAGATTATGACCAATAGGGCCTTGATCACTACATTAGTTGAGTGGTGGCATTCTGAGACATGTGCATTCCATCTTCCTACCGGTGAGGCATCCATTACTTTAGAAGATGTCTGGTGGATACTTTATATTCCCCTTCATGGAAATAGAGTTGTATATTATCATGATGATGGTATTGCAAGACTGTGTGCACTTTTTGAGTGTGACGAGAAGGACTTACAGATTAGTGGTCATTATGATATACCATGGAATCGTTTAGATTATGATAATCTCACTGTACTATTGTGCAGTATTGTAGGTAGTTTTCTCATCCTTGATAGGAGAGGTCATGGATTCCTAGTTGGATGGGGCAGAGTACTCCATGATATGATTGTTCATCATCATGTGTAAGCTTGGGGTCCATGTAATTTAGTGATGGTTTATTACCAGATGCACAACATTGTTTATTTGACATAAATATCCATCAGTTGTGGTGTTACATTGCTCCAGACTTGGGCTTGGGAGCACATTTCTATCTCAAGGCTAGTTATTCATGTTGATTTGTAGCCTAAGGAGAAATATGCTTATAGATATACACCCGGGATTAGACACAGGGGTTCAGGTAGCATATTATACTGGCGACATCAACTTGACATTTTGTAGCATCTCATTTGTTGACCTTACTTGGATTGCCCCAGTTGGACAAATGATGCTCAACATTTACCATTCTGCAAACAACATAGATATCTCATTGGGAGGACCATGGAGATGAAGAGGATCTACCAGGATGGGTACTTACAAATTTTGGAGAGGTACAGGGAGTACCTATTGTCACAACTTATTTTGCTCATGTTTCTCATGAGGTTTTAGATTGGGGTGCTTGTATACAACCACATGTGGATACTATAGAGTTTGATGCACTTTAGGTAGTACAGTGGGGTTGGATGGTAGGTGATGTAGATCTAGGGATGACACTTCAGTATGATGCATGGTGGGCCAGAAATAGGCTTGTTCCACTTAGTGATCCGATGGTTCCAATCACACCTCAACAAATACGTCATCCGAGATAGTAGAGAAGGGTTAATAGGGAGGAGAGGGGGTAGATGACATAGGAGATGAGGGTGGAGGAGGAGATGAGGAGGGTGGTGACGAGGACATAAATATCAATGGAGACACTGAGTCTAGTAGCAATGGAGATGATGATGATGATTCTACATCAGGATCATTGAGTAGCGAGGATGGGGATGAGGATGCACCAACTACAGAGGGTGGTGGGGATGGAGGATAGGGTGGTGACGAAGATGATGATGATCAAAAAATTCTTAGAGCATGGATTCAGAGTCTAGAGGATGAGGTTGTGAGACTGAGAGAGAGTTGTGGTGCTAAGTGGGATCTATTCCGCAAGGAATATGGTGCACTAGAGAGAGAGAGGGACCAAATATCTAGTGAGAGAGATCATCTCCAGAGGGAGAGATATGACGCAGTGAGGAGGATGCAATTGGCACATGATGCATATAATTAGTATAGGGCTTCTAATACAAGTAGGCTGGCACATGATGAGCGCATTATTCAGTTGTCTGAGGAGCGTATGTGTTGGAGTTGGGAGTATGAGAGAGTTTTCCCAGAGTGAGAGCGAGGTCCTAGCTATAGTGCGTATATAGCTGGTAGGAGACCAGGAAGATCTACCTCGAGAGATACTAGTATCGCTGGTGTCATGGGTCCACCACAGACATCTTTGGGACATCTTGGGGTAGGATCTAGCAGACAGGATCCACCTAGAGATAGAGGCAGGGTGGGTTGAAACACTTTAGATCATGTTATCTGGGCCTTTGGGCCTTTTATGATGATTTTATTCTGACACATTACCATTTTTGAGTTATATATATATGATATGCAGTTTTTTGGCAGCGATATATTGTGCTTTGCATTCTTTACATGATGTATGATTCTATGTGTTGCATGTCTATATGATTTATGGATGATTTCTATATATATGAATGCAATGATTTCTATATGATTTAATGTAGTCTATATGAATGAAACTTTAAATGAATTAATATAATCTCCACTATATGAATGCAATTTAAACTATATGAATATGATCTAGTTAATTCAATGTGTAATATGACACTAATCTAAAATAAAAGCCATCTATGTTGTATGAATGCAATCTTAAAATGGATGCAATTCATTTTTGTTTAATAATGTCAGAATGTTGCTTTATCTCTTTTGACTCAGATATACTTTGAAGAAATGTTAGTAAGATGAAACGGATAATAGATTCATGAAAGAATAATGTTAGATGATAGATAATGATTTAGAAAGAGATGATGAGAAAAGAATCAACAAACTAAAAATAAGCGATCCTCCAAATGCGATAGCTGAAGTGGTTGATGACACATATGAAAACAAGGAAGTGGAAGCAAGAGATTACCAACCCAAGGAAGGAGAGATCCCTGATCCCCAAGTTGAAAGGACTGACTCTTCTGTAGCCATACCTAGTTTTGAAATTCAAGAAGCCCAAAATTGTGCAATTTTGGGTATGAATCTTTCGGATTCGGATTAGAATTCAAGAACAACAAATAATGTTTCAACTGATTCCAGAGTTCTTAAATGGGGTAATGAAGAAGAAATTTCCAAAATCCTCATCAATCCGGAAGTGGCTCCTGTGACAGAAACGGAATGGAAGCAGCCTAAACACAGGAACAAGAAAGCAGCAACTCCCTCGCCATCTCTGATAAGGAAATCTAGTAGAATAGCTCAAGCTGACGTGGGATACATCTCCTCTTCCCCAGGATGTCCCTTTAACCACAAAGTAAGAGACATGGAGGCCAGCAAGAACATAGAAGATGGAACTCAAAAAACTCTCAAGGAGTTGGGAATTGGTAAGTAGCTATGAAGATAATTTCTTGGAACATAAGGGGACTAAATAATCCCCATAAACATGATATTATTAGGAATATGATAAGAGACAACAATCCTGACATTTTTCTTATTCAAGAAACCAAAATGAGTAGAGAAAAAGTTGAATATTTGAAGTTCTTTAAAAATGGCAATGTTAGTGGGGGTAGTTCTAAGGGTGCTTCTGGAGGCATTGCTACCATCTAGAATCTTAGCACTGTTAAAGGCCAGGTCATTATTCAAGAAAGTAATTTTTCTTGTATCAAATTTGAGCATCTTAAAGATGGTTCTTCATGGGTTCTCACAAACATTTATGCTCCTAATACCTTAAAGGCTAGAAACTCTTTTTGGAAAAAGATCAGACAGGCTACGGACAACTTCAAAAATCTTAGTTGGATGGTTATGGGGGATTTCAATATGCCTTTGAAAGAGGAGGAAAAATTTGGAGGCAGTCCTTCTCAGCTGGAAAGTAGGATGGCCCTCATGGATTTTATTAATTCCCAAGCTCTTAATGACTTGGAGATACAGGGTTGCAATTTCACTTGGACAAATAGGAGAAATGGTAATGACCTTATTCAAGTGTGTCTTGACCGAACTCTCATTTCTGATGACTGGTATAGTCAGTACTTCTATTCTTTGTCTGCACATATTCGGGTTGGTTTTGATCACTTTCCAATCACCTTCAATGCTGATCTAATCAATAGAAGGAGAAACTATCCCTTTAGATTTGAAAAAATGTGGACCCTTCACCCAAACATTAAAAAAAATATTCAAAAATGGTGGAGTATCCAAGTTGAGGGAATGACAATGTTCAAAGTTGTTAAGAAGCTCAAAAGTGTGAAGGACAACATTCAACTCTAGAAAAAGAATAGCTTTGGGAATATATTTGAGGCTAAGAGTAAAATTTAGGAAAACCTTAAAGAAATACAAGACCAGATCCAAAAGGATGGTTTCAGTACTGTGTCTATTGCTGATGAAAATGAGATCCTTAAGAAATACCATGACATTATTGCTAAAGAGGAAATGTTCTGGAAGCAGAGATCAAGATGCATTTGGCTCAAGGAAGGGGACAGGAATACAAGATTCTTCCATATGTCGACTATCAAGCATAAAGCAGCCAACAGGATTAACAAGTTAGTTGTGGAAAGTGGGGAGTTGGTCAAGGAGGATGAAATAAGGAATGAAGCTAAGAGGTATTTCTCGGACCTCCTAAAGAGGGATCACAGTCTAGATGCTGAAGCTCAGTCCTCTTTTCTTCAGAACATCCCTTGTCTCATTAATGCCCAAAATAATGCCTTCCTCTCTTCCATTCCATCTTCTTAGAAATTAAAAATGTTGTTTTCTCCTTTGATGGAAACAAAGCACCTGGACTTGATGGTTTTCCAATGCTCTTTTTTCAAGATTTTTGGGACATTATTGGGATTGATGTAGCCAATGGGGTTAAGGAATTCTTCGAGACTAGAAAACTCTTGAAAGAAATCAATGGTACTTTTATTTCCCTCATCCCCAAGATTCAAGGTGCTGACTCTTTGGACAAGTTCAGACCTATTAGCCTCTACAACTCCTTTTACAAGATCATATCTAAGGTCCTGACTTCCAGACTTTTGTTTATCCTCCCTACCTTAATTAAACACCAGCAGAATGGGTTTGTTCCCGGAAGACAAATTCTTGATTCCATTATTATAGTTCACGAGAATATTCACTCTCTTGTGAGAGCGAAGAAGTAGGGTCTCATCCTTAAGCTTGACCTCTCCAAAGCCTATGATAGGGTTGACTGGTCTCTTCTTCAGAAAGTTCTTACTTCTTTTGGGTTTACCCCTAGAGTTGTGGATCTTTTCTTCCAACTTATCACATCTGCATCCTTTGCTATCCTTGTCAATGGTTCTCCTTTAACTTTTTTCCAAGCATCGAGAGGTCTTAGGCAAGGAGATCCTATCTCCCCAATCCTTTTCATTATTATGGTAGAATGCTTTGGTCGGACCATGGAAAATTTGGTGCAGCACAGATCCTTTAAGGGCCTCCAACCTTCTTCTGCTGACCTTATTTGTTCACACCAATAGTTTGTTGATGATACAATAATTATGGGGGAATCAAGCATCTTAGAAGCCAAAGTATTGAAGAGTACCTTGTGCAAATTTGCATCTGCAATGGGGCAGCTTATTAACTGGGCCAAAAGTGATGTCTTTTTCATTAATACTCCTAAGAGAAGACAATAGAGGATTAGCAGAATTCTGGAGTGTAAGAATGCTGACCTTCCTACTACCTACCTTGGAGTCCCCATGGGGATTTCCCCTCTTGACTCCTTTTGGAGTTCTCCAGTTGATAAATTTCACAAAAAACTTGCAGGTTGGAAAGGGGCCCTCTTAAGTCAAGCTGGTAAGCTCCTTCTCCTTAAGGCTACTCTCCAAAGTATCCCTATTTATGCTAGTAGACTATTCAAAATTCTAGTTAAGTATGCTGAAGCTATTGAGAAAATTCAAAGAAGATTCCTATGGTCAGGGGTTGAGGAAAAGCAAAGAATGTCCTTGGTGGCATGGGATCAGGTCTGTAGGCCGAAAAACAAAGGTGGTCTAGGGCTCACGAGGATTCACACTTTAAATGAAGCTCTCTTGTCCAAAAAATCTTGGAGATGGTTTCACTTTGATTCTAACTAGTGCAAAATTTGGAGAAGTAAGTATTCTCTTCTATCTTCTTCTCTCTCTTCTTTTCTTAATTCAGATTTCAGTATAAATGGATCCCATATTTGGAACCATGTTTCCAAATGTAAAGATGTGATTGCTAAAGGAGTGATATGGAAACATGGAAATGGTAGAAAAGTTAGATTCTAGGAGGATCCCTACTTTTTGATAAACCCCTTTTGGATTCCCATGAGTGGGCCTCCCATGCCCCTTCCTGTATTGGCTCTTTTGGTTCCTTGGTGGCAGATTACTGGAATGGGAACAATTGGTAGAACATTGATAGTATTCACCCTAGCCTTTCTAAGCTCAAAACCTAACTGTCTACTATTTGGCTGAATAAGGAAGAGGACTCCCTAATTTGGAAACATGATGCCAAAGGCATTTTAACCGTGTCTTCGATGTATGGTATCCTACCCCCCCCCCCCTCCTCCTATAAATCCTTTCTGGTCTAAAGCTTGGTTAAAAGGTCTCACTCCCAAAATCAATTTTTTCTTCTGGACTATCCTCCAAAATAAGATCCTTACTATTGACAACCTAAAATGCAGAGGTTTTGCCCTTCCAAATAGGTGTGTGCTGTGCTTTCAAGAGGAAGAGTCAGTGGACCATCTTGCCCTCCACTGTTCCTTCTCAGCCTCTATTTGGGAAAGTTTCCTCAAGAGCTTTAGTTTAGCTTGGGTGTTTTCCAGTAACATCAGAGACTTGTTCTCCTCCTGGAAAATTCAATGGACTAACTCTTTTCTGAGATGTATGTGGCAGCTCTCTCTCCCTCACATTTTGTGGGGTCTTTGGAAAGAAAGAAACAACCAAATATTTAGGGATGTGTCCCTAAAACAAGACATTATTTTTTAGAAAATTCAAAGGGCTATCCAGGAAAATATGGGAATCATGGAGGTCTCTTGTTACTCAAATAACTCCCAGGAGTCAAATATCTTAAGAGCGTGGAATATGAAGATTACTGATGGTCCTAATCTCAGCTACAATTAAAGGCTTGAAGCTAAATGGCAAACCTCTCCCCAAGGTTGGCTCAAAATCAATTTTGATGGTGCAGCCAAAGGAAACCGAGGTCCTTCAGGCTGTGGAGCTATTCTCAAAGATTACAGAGGCATTTGCAAAGGTATGATTGCTGTCCCTATTGGTACTCAAACCAATCATAAAGCAGAAGCTATGGCAGCCCTTCAAGGCATTATCCTAGCCAAAAAATGGAACTGCCCCTATCTTTGGATAGAAGGGGACTCTAATAATATAATAAAGTGCCTCAATGGGACTTCAAATCCCTCTTGGTTGATCACAATATAATTACTTCTACTATCGACATCATTAGAACCTTTAAAAAATGCCATACATCCCATATCTATTAGGAGGCCAATTGTTCTACTGATTGGGCTGCAAATGTGGCAGTTAAGAATGAGACTATTACCACGTGGATGGGTGAGAGCGGTCTCCCCGAAGATGTCAGACAAATCATAATTGATGAAATATATCAAAGTACCCCAAAGACTCTTGATTGATAGGGTAATTATGAAAAGTATCGAAGTAAGCACCTCGAGTTACTTCTATAATGAGAAAATCACTCATTATAACATCAAAGCCAGCAAAACATGTTTTATAATCTATCAGATCATTAAGGCTACACACACTTTTTGGGTTTTTGTTTTAGTTCTGAAAAGCTCTTTGTTTTACTAGTTCTATAAACTTCAAAATTTGGCTGTGAGAAATGACACCATGGGCAAAAATAGGAGACGATATGAGCCAAGTAGTTGCAAGGAGTGGAAATAGAAAGAAGAGGTGTGGGAAATTTTGTAGAAGGGTGGTCTTTCGAGCTTCATAGAGAGACTCCATGGTCATGATGGAAAGGTAACTAGCCTCTTCTACAAAAATTGGATTAAGGGCATGCTAAAAATGGGTGACCAAATGGTGGAAATTGATGAAGAATTAATAGCTAAAGCTACGGGCCTCAACAAGGAGGGCTGCAACTTCTACAGAGACAGGAAAGTCAGCAGGGAAGCCATCGAAAGGTACCCGGTTACAGAGAAAGAGAAAAAAAAAATGGTAAAGTTGAGCAAAACCTATTACCCGCCTAGGGATTTTGCAAAACCCTGGTGGGAAATTCTCTTTGTTTTAATGTGGTATATAACTCTAGATGGTAGGTTTACGAAAGTCTATGGGTATCACTTTGTTCTGTTAAACCATTTTAGGCATAATGATAAGGTAAATTTTCCTTAGTTCTTGCTCTGCTCAATGAATGCCTCCCTAAAATCCTACAAAGAAAATCCTCGGGGCGATACTGCAATGCACCAAGGTCTTATGGTCCTCATTTATGACCATTTAAAGGCCAGTCAAATCAATCGAAAGCAACTCTCTATGGACTCTGAGGAAGATATGTCTGATTCTGATTTTTCAGAGGAGGAGGAATCGGACAATGATTCCTCGATTGATAATGAGGATAGCTCTGATGATTTAGAGTATGAGAGTAGTAAGAAGAGGAAATCAAGATCCTCTTCTTCTAAGAGCAAAAAACATCAAAGCAAACCCTTGATCAGTATCTCTTCAGAAGAAGAGTACTCTAATTTCTCTGAAGAGAAGAACCCTAAGGGGTTGTTGAAGAAGAAAAGTAAAAACCAAGCCCAAACCCAGAAAAAGCATAAGAAAACAGAGGAGAGTGGCAAGGATCCGGAAGATGACAAGCAAACTAGGACCCTGGAAGCTGAGCACAACTTGGAAATGGAGACAATGGAGGAGACTCTCAGGGCCGCTGACACTATTTCCACCCTCCATATTCTAAAAATGAATAGGTAACCCCTAGAAAAGTGACTCCCTCCTCTGGCCCTCCTCTCGAGGCCTTGAATGGTTTTATGAAAACTATTGAATGGCTTATTGATGGGTATAAGAAAGCAGCGGATGAGTATAAAAAACCTTGCAACAGAGTCCTGATTCTGGAGACCATTAACATTGGTGAGGGGAATACAATGGCTGATTATATCAAGGATCTGAAAAACACTATTGCTAAAGCGGAAGACATCAGATATGCTTTTAACCCTAGGTTTGAGAAGATTGAAAAGGAGATGCTGGATAGAAAAACCCTGGCGGAAACTAGTGAAAAAATGCTCTCGAACACAGTCATCAAAGTGGAAAAGATTGAGGAGTGCCTTAAGAATATTGCAGAGTAGAGCCTCAGCATTTTGAAAATCTTAGCCAACAATACCCATACCCTCATCAGCAAGCTTGATGACGACAAGGAAATCCAGGAAATTGACTTGGACGCTAAAGGAACAGGGGAAGCCCAAGGTCCCAGAACTTGCACCAGAGGTAAGAGGAAGTAAAAGAAAGTGAATAAGGATTTGGAGGAGCTGAAGTAGTTGGGGTGACCTATGATGAGCTGGTGATAAAGGCAGAGGATCTGCTAAAGAAAATTGCTATGTAGTGTCTCCTTGGTCTCTTTGCTATGTTTTGTTGGTTTGTTGTTCTTTCTGTTCATTGGTCTTTTGGCCAGTCATTTTGTATGTGGACTTTTATTCCTTTTGCTGCTTTCTATCTTTCAATGATGTAATGGTTTCGGGTCCTTAAAGCCTATTTTTCAATCAATTAGAATAGACTAAAAATAAGCAAATGAGATGAAATGAGAATGATCGATTCATGAACTTGTGTCATTATTTATTGCACAATATATATTCATCATTGGGCCTTATTATGGAACAATGGATCTTAGCACATCAGAGTATAAGGAACCAAGATGTAAAGATATCTTATTGAAGAAACAAACATGTAGTAGATAAGGAGTGAACCCTCCATTCTAGGAACTACGCTAAGGGTCGAGGTATGTGTGGCATTCACAAGCTGAATGCTCCTATCACAGACACCCATTAGAGAAATTGCCCCAAAATTTCATTGGTTCACATCACAAACAACAAACAAAGAAAAAGATAATGCCCATCATGGCTCCTCTAGTCACTTGTGGACATCCTTGAGTAGCATAGGAACATAATCTATCTCCAAATGATAAAAGATAAAGATTGACTTGGACAAAATTCAGAAGCTATACTGATCTCTGCCTTCGTTCTTAGTTGCTTGATGTGATGGTTGATAATGTCCGATCTCAAAAAGTTTTGGACCCCGTTTAAGACTGACCTATCTGATTTCAAGTGTATCCATCTCTGTTTAAGACAAGATAGTTATCACTTGATATGGATATGATACGACTGATAAGACGGTTTGATTAGTTGATTGCAGATGTTTGACTAGATAGTTGTATCCTTTGTTAACTTTGTGCGAAGCGTTTGCTGGATATCTGCTAGGGTGTTTGATTCTTGCGAGACATTTTATTGCAAGTTCTTTGATTGATTTTTTTTTTTTTTTAATTGTTTTTTGGTTGATTTTATGGATCAATATTTGAATATTTTTGGTTGATTTTTTCAAGATCGTATATGGATTCTTTTGGTGTATATATATATTTTCAGGACTCTATATGATTTTTAGGATTTTTGGTTTTCAATATTTTTGGATTTTTTTTCAGGATAATATGTGTGTTTTTGGATTTTTTCAGCTATGCCCCCAGTATGCAGACCTATATGACATGATGATCTGCAGAATGTATGTGGAGACAATGAATTTTGACATCACCTATGTTAATGCAATATACATGATGAAGATGTATTTCTTATTTGAACAAGGATGAGTGTGTTTGTTTAGTATTTTGTAATACACCAATTGATTTGGAGGTACAATTCATTTAATAGATAAGAAATCAATCGATCCTTAAGGTCCCTTGGAACATCCAAATCAACACACTTAGTGGCTAGGATTTACAAATGGATATGTGGAAAAATTCTCCTTTGGTTCTCAAAACTTTGATCTTCTTTTTCCCATGTGTGTGCAAATGAGTTAATTCCTGCTCTTGTGTTCACTAAAGATCCTTAGCATCCTATATGGCTAGCTATGTAGATTACCATAACTTGAAAATCATCTCAAATAGAGCCTCACTTCAAACAAGCATTTAGATCTCTGATGAAGATATAGACTATAATATCTCGAATATTGCTCCATTGCCAGTAGGCGTCCATAGCCCTGATGGAGTTACTCACATGTTCCCATAGTCAACCTTTTTGTCGCACTTTGTATGCATGATATTCTAGTTATATATCATTGCTCTTTTGCCTTGAGATGGATATTTGGCATAGCACTTTTTCTTTTTATTTTCTTGCCTTGACTTGTAAGTAATGAAACCTACATGGGTGTTACAATTACAACCATATTGAAGTAGAATTTTAGATTTTTCACTAGTCATATAATCAACTAGGTGTCTCGAATGAATTAGAGATGTTGTTAATCTATTTGAGATATAGCAATTGATAGATTTTGGGTTAACAAGTCTCAAATAGTGAAATCACAACCCAACCATAAGTAAAGCATCGTCATAGGGTAATGTTGAAAATGAATGACCTAAGGATCTCAAAGACTTCATGTCTGAATATCTAAAGGAGATGACCCATGTTTCTCTTGAATGAAAAATGCAAAAAATATATGCTATAAAAATTGTGAATATGATGTGCTTGAAAAGAAACTATATGTAATGCAGTACTTTTTAAGAAAATGATATGCAACATAGAAAGTAAAATCTAAACTAACCCAACCCTTAGATGTAGTATCATTTAAGGTTCACGTTGTTCATAGGGTTAGGGAGTGGATCTCCCTCCATGGTAGCCAAGTTATATGCTTTGTTTCCTATTACCCTTGTTATGATAAAAGGACCTAGCCAGTTAAGCTCAAACTTCCTTGGCTTTTCACGCTCTGCTAGGTTGCTTTGGTTCTCCTTGAAAACTAGATCTCCTACTTCAAAATTTCTTGGTTGTACTCATTTATTGTAACTCCTTCTTAGTCTATTCTGGTAGCCTTGCAAGTGATTTAAAGTAGTTTGTCACTTTTCATCGAGCATTTCAAGCTCTTGTAACCTTGCAACTTGATAGTCTTCCTTTGATATGATGTGTTTTAAGTAGACTCTTAAAGATGGTAGTTCTATTTAAATGGTCAATATTGCTTCTATACCATAGACCAATGAATATGGTGTTTCTCCTATAGGTGTGCGTACCCCTATTCTATAAGCCGAAAGAGTGGCATTTAACTAGAGATGCCAATCTCATCCTGTGTCAGTGACAACTTTTTTTAGGATCTTCAATATTGTCTTGTTTGTTGCCTCTTCTTGTCCATTACTTTGCGGATAATAGGGCGTTGCAAATATCTATTGTATTTGGATTTGCTCACATAGCTCTCTCATTTCTTGATTCTTAAACGAACGTCCATTGTTAGTCACTATACACATTGGAATCCTATACCAATAGATGATGTAGTTAATCATGAATTTTTCTCTCTGCTTACCTATTGTGTATGTTAGAGGGATTGTCTCTACCCATTTAGTAAAATACTCCATAGCCGTTAAGATGAATTTGTGCCCATTGGATGAAGTAGGATTAACTTTACCAACAAGATCTAACCCCTATTGTGAAAATGACCAGGGTGATGTGAAAGGTTGGAGATCCTATGTTGGTGCATGAATGAGGTCCCCATGAACTTGACATTGTCTACACTTCTGTACATATTTGTAGGCATCCTTTTCCATAGTAGGCCAATAGTATCCAGTTCTTAGTAATTTTTTTGATAGTGTTGGGCTACTTGGATGTGCACCACAAATTCTATCATGTACCTCTTTTAGGGCAAGTTGTGCTTCTTCAACATCAAGGCATCAAAAAAGTGTCCCAACAAGGCTTCTGTACAATGTGTCAACAATAATAGTATGTCTCAATTCTTGGAGCATAAGAGTCTTCTTTTGATTTCTTGATAGATCAGGAGATATATACTGATTATGTAAGTATGTGTATATCTCATTATACCATGGGGATTCGGGAGCCACAATTACACATACATATGTTGATGAGGGAATCTTATATGTTGATACCATCAATTGTTCTACAATAAACTCAATCTAACTTTCATTATTAGGTATGTCTAGGAGAGACCCTAATGTAGCCATGGCATCTACTGCCTTGTTCTACATTCTTGGAATCTATTCAAAAGTGATTGTAGTGAAGTGTTCTTTGAAATCTTCTACCATTTGTTTATAAGGCATCAATTTATCATCTTTTGTGTTATAGTCATCATTGACTTGGTTGACAATTAGTTGTGAGTCGCCAAACACTTGTAGCTCTTTTATTCTTCATTGTATAGAGATATGAAGTCCTATGATGAGAGCTTCATATTCAGCTATATTGTTTGTATAAGGAAAATTGATTCTGAATGTCTTCAGGATAGAATCACCTTGAGGGGTGATGCAAAGAATCCCGGCTTCTGCTCCATGATTTGTGTAAGATCCATCAAAGTATAATTTTGAAGTAGTGGATGTTGTCAATTCTATTGGGATCCAAGAACATTGAGAGGCGGGTGGGGTGAATCAGTGTTCTATTGGTTAGAGTATTTTTCACCTTATTAACAAATCCACTTATTAACTGGTATGAATAAAAGAAAGTAACAACAAGTAATAGCAATGCAACTACAAGAATCAACACCATAACATAGAGATTTATACGTGGAAAACATCAAAGAGGAAAAACCATGGTGGGATTGGTGACCCACAATATCAATCCACTGGCCAACTGAATAAATATTACAAGAGGGGCCTACACATGGAGGAAGGCACACTGCCTAGAGCACACTGCTCATCACAAAGGAGCCTCACTGACTACATATAAAAAATATTGAATTACAAATAAAATATGAACTTTGAATGTGCATCTAGCATGTTGGATGAGTTTCAGTTAAAACACTATACCGGTTATATTGTAACCTTCCTTACCGGTAGCTTAGTTCACTTTCCAATCCTCTAGACTAATACCCAAGACCGACTACAAATGTTTACATTCGTATTCTGTCGATCAAGATCTCTCTCGCATAGCATCACATAACCTTTCACATCTATATATATATATCCAAAATGACTTAACCAGATTGATTTATATACCCATTTACATCTATAAACATAAATGCCTTATGTCGGCTTACAATCATATACCAAAATATAAGAGACATGTCAGCCCAGACAAAATATGAACATAAAACTATATGACTGTTGCCACTTCCACATTTTTCGGACCAATCTCCTATGTTGGCCTTAGAATATTGGTTCCAAGTTTGTTGGTTACATGCCTATCAATTCCCTAAATGTCAGTGAAGTGAATGTCAGTTACCATGATTTCCAGAGGTACCATGAAGTGTGTTTCCATCAATGACAATACCTATAACCTAGATGAGTGTCAATTGCCAACAATCTCCCCCTTTGGCATTGATGACAACTTATCTAAAAAATAGATCCTTGAAGTGTTGTACTAGTTCTTGTCCAAAATTTGATCTCCCAAAGATGGTCTAAGAAGGTTGCTCCCCCTAAGATATACATTACTTCTTATGTCCCTTAACATTTTTCACATCCAACCTCTCTCCCTTTAACAACAATGCCAAAGGACAGGGCAAAAAAAACAAGAAATCGATGAAATTTTGTACAAATCAAAATTGTGATTACCGGATCTAGATGTACTTGAAAATATCCAAATAAGAAGCCTTCAAAAATGCCAAATAAGTATCCCATTCGGTCTTTAAAGTTCCCAAAATTGATACAAACCCGTTCAGAATGTAAGCGTGCAATTCTTCTTCTGTTAGGGTTGCCGGTGTGGGCATATTCATCTGATCCATACATTCCCACTTATGAAGTAATAAAGTATTAAGTTGGGGACTGATCGAACCTCTTAATTCTCTAGCCCATCGCATTAACTTGTCGTTTTCCTTCTCCAAGGCTGAAATTTCTGATTCTAAAAGCAAATTTTGACCATCAACAAAGCTAGTCAAAGACTCAATACCATCAAAAATGACTACAAGTTGTTCCAACTTGTCCTTATCTACCTTAATTTTGTTATCTAGGTTTGTTGTTAGTTTGGTTGTGTTAGTGCAAGACAGGTATATTTGACTACATTTATGAAGAGCTTCATCAATCCTTGTAATTTCTTCTGTCAGCTTAGCTTTATCTGATATGATCATATTATCACAAGTGACCTTCCTAGCTACATTATATCTTTCCACCAACTGCTCGTTTGACACTTGTTGAAGAGTTTTTTACTCTTTTGCAATGTGCTCAGTCAAACCTTTCAACTTACCAGAGGGAATTACAACCTGATCTATCTTGCATTCCGGTGCAAGCTACTGCAAAATTGGAATTGCTTGCTTAATAATTTGCTTATCCTTTGATCCTTCATTCTTCAATTTCCGAGCTGCAACAAACATCAATTCAAAAATGCTCAGCTACTCAATATTCTTCTTCTCAAAATTACCAAAATTATCTTGACTAGATGAGTCAAGTGCCAACAACAAGGGACCAACAATCGATGAGGGCACCGGTACCCTGAATTCAGTTTGTTTAACCTATCCTTTCTCCTCTTCCTTCTGTTCTACCTTATCCTTTACCTTCTCCTCAACACCGGTGGCTTCACCACTTGGTGTAGTTATTTCTATCGCCTCTACCTCATGAATTTCAATTGTATCAACATCAATTATTGGAGGAAAATTATCCTCAATATTATCTACCAGTTTATTGATCTCAACATCCTATACATGTGTTACTGCTGGAGGAATGTTTTCACTTATTTTTTGTTCCAAAACCTGTTGATCTTCACCTAGTATACCTTTACCCTTAGCATCAACCAGGATGTCTGGAATGTTAGACTTAGGTGGAGTATCCAGTGATGTAAGGAAACCTGGTTTATCAACAAATAATTTAACCCATACCTCATGGGTTTCCTTGACTATCTCATTCACTCTGCCCACCATAAGACTTATATGCTAGTGTCTACTCCAAAAAATTGTTTTGTTAGCAAAATCTAGACACTGCTACATCTCATCTCTAGCAATAGCACCACAAATAGTTAAAAATTCTTGAACCTTCATATGTTTATCTTCCTCAATAGAAGATAACCTCCTAGCATCTAACTTATTATATAAATTTATCAGTATTTGCTTCTCAATCTCAAGTATGCATTTCTCATACATATCTAAGTATAAAAAAACTTCTTCCTCTATCTCCTTTTGCTCTTTATCATCCATATCGACATAATAATGTTGTATATTACTCAAAATACCATCCTTTATAATTTGATCAATTAATTCAGCAACAAAAATAGGACCAATAACCTTAATACTTTTACCAAATTAAAGAGCTTTATCTAGATCTAATTTCTTCTTCTTACCAGGGGTGGGAGAAGACTCCTTGACTAGTTTTCTTTTCTTAGTAGCCTTCCTCTCCTTCAAAATTTTCTTCTGAGCCACCAGAGGAGTGACTTTGGTTTTCTGGAGCTTCCCTTCCTCGGGATTCTTCCTCTGAATTATCATATAGATCTTAGGAATATTCAGGAGTTCATCCTCAGTCTCAGAACTAGATTCAACAGGGGCAATGAATGTCTCCGCTTTCTTCCTCTTTATTATACCCTTGTCGGTTCCTTCTTCTAGAGAAGCCTGCATAGCTACCAGAGGAGATGTCTTGACTAAACCAATGATTTGTTTAATCTTAGAGGACATAATCAGGACAACTTGTCTAACCTTCTATATTTGTCCTTCCCTTTTCTTCTTGCTGAAACCTATCTTCACTTCAGATTCCTTCTTCTTTGTTGTTCCAAAAATTTTCTCCTTCTCATCAACCAGGGCATCTATAAGCATCTTGGCATAAAAGTCCAAGATTTGTGCATCAACCTCATAGACCATTTCAGTAACCCAAATTGTTCTAGGTTGCATTGCCTCCATTAAAGTTTCATCCTTTTTGACCATGAAGCATATGTCGATAGAGTATTTATCAACTATATGCTTAGGAATCCTTTCCCTCTTCTTCATTTCTTTCTGAAATGCTTTGAAATAACCCCACATAATGGAGTCCCTATCCTGACCCAAATTCCTCAAGGCATCCTTAATTTGTTTTCCCACTGGTATATCAAAGGCCCACTACCTCTTACCAGAGCTTGGTATCTCATTTAGAAAGAAAAGAATTAAACAAGCAACGAGATTTCCATACCAAAATGTACCTTTCTTTTCTCCCTTAATCTTTCCCAAATTCAAAATCAAATCATCACACATCCATTGACATAGATCATATTTCACATTTTATTTGACCATCTTGTGTGCACAGTAGATACATGAACTAGAAACAAAGTTCAGCCGGTTTGATTGAGTTACCTTTTATCCAATTACCATGCTTGCAAAATGAACAACTTTATCCTTGATGGTGCTAATCTACATCGATCGCTTGTCAAAGGTGGCACCAGTTAGCTTGTTCACTTCACTGTTCAGAATCTTCCTCTTTCCTGGTGTCTGTACGACCTGGGGTAAACCGGTGATAACACAAATTGCCTCCTTGGTGATTTTCTAGGGCCGATCAAGCCACACGAACTCGCCATGGACTCATCTCAGCACGTACCCAATCATCTCATCCTTGAACATGGGCATCTCTAGAATATTGGTGAAACCTTGATCCTTCATAATTTGAAATTCTAGTTTGATCAACCCATCCTTGTTCAACAAAGTGGACATGTACACTGACTTAATCTCCGATGATCCCAGATCCTCTAGAGTACAATGATTATAGGCTCTCACATCTTCCACATAGAGAACTCCGTTAGGAACCCTAGAAAATGAGCCAATTGAGTCATCAACCTTTGCAATTTGGGGGCCTTGCTTGAATTATGAATGTGGATGATCCTTAATATCCACCATAACAGGAGTAGACACATCTACCAAAGCGGGAGTAGATCCAGAAGCCATTCTGATTTCAGAAAAATAGCTTGAAAATAGAGAAAATACCTCTCAACCTATGCCAGTGAAAACCTTTAGAAATCCGTTTTGAAAATACTGGAAATTCCTAAAAAATACTCTTAATCACCTTTGATTGCCTTAAACTCACTTTTCTTTTCTCTGAGTGCTGTGTGATCAGAATGAAGCGATTTTTCCCTTTTATTCTGTGAAACCCTAATTTATTATTGACATTAATGCATGTTGGCATATATCATACTGGATTCAAAATTTATTATCTTAGCATCGGTTATCCTTCAGACTGACTTCTCCAGGATCTGAAACAAGCTTTCAGACTACTACCGAGGTAATGTAGAATTTGTTATTAATTTTCCTCTCCCTAAGGCTAATGCCTTAGTTATCGGATGAGTTTCCTGCCAATGTAGGAACATTCTTCTTTGCCAGTTGAGTAACTAAGGAATTTGCCTCTACTGATTGATCTTCAAACTTCCTAACCCACTATTTGGCATGAGCTTTCTTGATTTAACCAACATTTTTATTTTCCTTCTCATTAGACATGTCATTCTTTTTTGGTGTATTCTTGCTTTTGCAATATTTGGCAATGTGTCCTATTTTGTTGCATGCATAGCGAGTAACATTGTTCTTCTAAATTGCCTTGTAGTATCCTTGATCATTCCTTGAACTACATTGATTAGCCACATATCCAAACTTTCCACATGCATGACATCTCACATTCATTCTACAATTGTCTATCCTATGACCATACTTTTTACAATTTGAGCACTGACCGGGAATTGCATTATTATTCTAATTATTTCTATGAACAAACTTATTACAAACAAAACATCTACCATTAAATTTTTGTGCATTGGGTTTCCTTATTGGTGATCTCTGATTCTAGTTTTCTAGTGGATTCTCCTGATTTGTAGTACCAAAGATTTATCCATGCTCAAATCCAAGACCTCTAGTGTCTCTAGTGTCTCTTTGATCCTTCAGTAATTCATCAAGCTTTGTAGAATTGACCTAAAATTTTCTTTGTATTCATTTGTAGCATTCAGATCACTTCTAAGGTCTGCCACCATTCTTTCCAACTCTTGCTCATTATTCTATGATTTCACCAATTCAGTTCTCAACACATCATTCTCATGCGCCAACCTAATGCATTCCTTAGATCTGTCTTTCAGAGATATAGCAAAATTTTCTTCATTCTTCTTCTGGTCTTTAATCTCCTTGGAAATCCTAATGGTCATGGCTTGCATTTAATTCTTCATGACACCATTCTCCCGACCCAACTTCTGACATAATTCTTTAAGGGAATTCTTCTCTTCATCATCCAGACTTTGTAAGAGTTCCTTCCTTTTATCTTGAGTAAATGATAATCTCTCTTTCAGGGTAAGGATGGATTCCTTTGCAAAATTCAACTCATCTTGCAGATTCAAGTTATTCAACCTTTCAACATCATAGTCTTAAAGTGTTACTTCAAGTTCCTTCTCTATAATCATCTCCATGGATTCTAGATTCAGGATCTTCCTCAAGCTACTAGACTTATTTTAAGGCACCAGGCTCTGATACCAATTGTTGGGATCCAAGAATACTGAGAGGGGGGTGAATTAGTGTTCTGCTAGTTCGAGTATTTTTCACCTTATTCACAAATCCACTTATTAACCGGTATGCATAAAAGAAAGTAACAACAAGTAATAGCAATGCAACCACAAGAATCAACACCATAACAAATAGATTTATATGTGGAAAACCTCAAAGAGAAAAAAACATGGTGGGATTGGTGACCCACAATATCTATCCACTGGCCAACTGAATAAATATTTCAAGAGGGGCTTGCACATGCATGAAGTCACACTTCCTAGAGCACACTTCATCACAAAGGAGCCTCACTAACTACAGATAAGAAATATTGAATTAAAAACAAAATCTGAACTCTAAATGTGCATCTAACATGCTAGATGAGTTCCGGTTAAAGCATTGTCTGTACCAGTTATACTATAACCTCCCTTATCGGTACCTTAGTTCTCTTTCCAATCCTCTAGACCAATACCCAAGACCAACTACAGATGTTTACATTCACATTCTATTGATCAATCTCTCACTCGCATAACATCACATAACCTTTCGCATCTGTGTATATATCCAAAATGACCTAACCAAATTGACTTATATACTCACTTACATGTATAAACATAAATGCTTTATGTTGGCTTACAATCATATGTTGGCAATAGACACTCATTGGATTCATATGTTATCATTGATGGCAACAAGATTCTATAGAAGGCATATGCCAGTAGCTACCGACATTGGAGGCATACACTGATAGATACCAGTATTGGAGTAATCAGGGTCATCACCGACACTGACACTGACATCCAGCACTTCGGTGATGCCAACATCAGTTTGGGATCCAAAAAGTTTTATTTGTAAAATCATTTTGTAATTATTGTATAGGGGCGATATTGAATATCTTTTGTAATGTATTGTAAGCTGACATAAGGCATATTGTTTGTAGAGGGTATATAAGTCAGTTCATTAGGTCATTTTGATATATGACAAGGTAGAAGAATAGTGTGATGTGAAGGATATGTATGTAGGTCATTTGTATGCAAAATTTATATCATGCTATGATCAGTAGATGGTTTGTAAAGCATTCTTGGAGGAAAGGAGATACCGGTAAAAGGGTTCAGGGTTTATGAACTGGTACAGAATAGAGCTTTAATCGGAACTCTTTCTAGCATTATAGATGCATTTTGTGAGTTCACCATTATTGTTTTATCTCAACCAAAGCTTGTAGTCCGTGAGACTCTTTTGTGTTGAGAAGTGTGCTCTAGCCAGTGTGCCTTCCTGCATGTGCAGGCCCCCATACTATGTAATATCTTTCATATGGCCAATGAATTGATATTGTGGGTCACAAATCCCACCATGGTTTTTCCTCTTTGAGGTTTTCCACCTATAAAATTATGTGTGTTATGGTGTTCATTCATGTGGCTGGTTTATTTACTTCATGTTATATGTTTCTTTGTTTATCGGTTTATATGTGTATGTTATAATAAGTTAAAATCTTATTTTATTGGTAGAACACTGATTCACCCCCTCTCTTAGTGTTCTTGGATTCCTTGTATTCCAACAATTGGTATCATATCTTGGTACCTCAGAGGAATTTTAACAGCTTGAGGAAGATCCTGAAACCAGAATCATTGAACATGGCTATGGAGAAGCAACTTGAGATGGCACTTGAGGATTATGATGTTGAAAGGTTGAAGAGCTTAATGTTTCAAGATGAATTAAATTCTACTAATGAATTCATTCTTGTTTTGCAAGAAAGGTTATCATCAGCTCAAGCTAGGAGGAAGGAACTTTTACAAAACCAGGATGATGAAGAGAAAAATGTACTTAAGGAATAATGTCAGAAACCAAGTCAAGCAAACATGCTCTTGAAGAATGAAATGCAAGACCTGACTATGAGGATATCAAAAGATATTGAGGATAGAAAGAAGAAGGAAGAAAATCTTGCTATATCTCTCAAGAACAAATTTGAAGAATGTGGCAGATTGGCTCATGAGAATGATCTATTGAAAACTAATTTGGTACAATCTCGAAATAATGAACAAGAGCTGGAGAGACAAATAATGACTCTAAGAGATGATCTAACTACTGCAAGTGAGTATAAAGAAAAATTTAGGATTAGTGTTGCACAGTTGGATGATTTATTGAAAAGACAAAGGCAGAGTGAAGATTCTAGAGGACTTGGATTTGTACAAGGTGAAAGCTCCTGTACTGTAAATGAAGATCAGACAACTGATATGCATAACTCATCAAACCAGAGGAAACTGGTAAGACAATCTAATACTTACAAATTCAATGGTAGATGTTTTGTTTGTAATAAAATTGGGCATATGGATAAACAATATAGAAATAGAGCAAATCAAAACTACAATTCAGTTCCTGTTCAATGCACAAATTGCAAGAAATATGGTCATAAGTCAGAAGATTACAAAATGAATGTTAAGTGTCATGCATGTGGAAAGTTTGGACATTTGGCTAATCAATGTAGATCAATGAATGATGCTGGATATGGCAAAGCAATTCAAAAGAACAATGTTGCATGTTATGCATGCAACCAAATATGTCATATTGCTAAGTACTACAGAAGCAAGACTAAACTAGTTAGCAATGACAAAGAAAATGAGAAAGGAAAGAAGAAGGTAGATGAAATACAAAAAGATCACACCAAGAGATGGGTTAGAAATTTAGAAGAACCAAGTGGAGATGCGACTACATTGGTAACTACACTAGTAACTCCATCGATAGAATAAAGCATTCCTACACTGATAGGAAATTCAACTGGTAACTGAGGCATACGCCTTAGGGGTTGGCAAATCCATTGCAAATCTTGCATATTCCCCATAAGAGATTTAGAGAGTTCTATTGATCATTGATGGAGGTTTATTCGGCATAAAACTATGAAACCGACATCCAATAGGGCACACTACTAAGCATTTATGATAGTGAAGGATTAGGGTTTATTCATTGATAAAAGGGAAAAATGGACTCATTTTCACTCACCTAGCACTTGAGCAAACTCAAGTGAAGAAAAGGCAAATCAAAGGTGATCAAGAGTGAGAAAAGGCATTCTAAAGGATTTCCAATAGTTATCTGAGAAGTGATCAAGATCTTTAAACCGACGATCATTATCCAGGTATTTCTTTGAAATGGCATCCAGATCAACATCTACTCCTACTTTCATTGTGAATCCCACTATTGTTGATGTTAAGGATAGGCTTAGACCTGTTTTCAAGGAAGTTCCTCAAATTGCAATGAAGGAAGACTCTACTGGCGCATTTTCAAGGGTTCCTGATGGTGTAGTTTATGTGGAAGATGTCAAGGGTTATATTCACTGCACCTTGGAGGATTTAGGCACCGATGAAATCAAGGGAATGTATCAATCTGTGATACTAGGCAGCTCCAAAACAATCAAGCTAGAATATCAAATCATTGAAGACCTAGGATTAACCAGAATCCTATATATATCGGAATTCGAGGATGAAATGATTAGATATGTTGACCAAGAATTAAGAGGGACAAAGAGATTAAATAAGTTGAACTTTTGAGCATTTGTGGTACTATAAATAATGAGGAAATTAAAAGATGTATATAAGTTGCAAATAGAACAATCTTTAGTAGCAAACCTCGACAAATAAGCTTAATGATGGGTAGAGTCAATGAAATAATAAATGAGACCAAAGATGGTTGGGCTAAATTCATCCAAAAGAATCCTGATTTCCTTACTTCTCAAGAAGAATTTGCTAAGGCAACAACTCCCACCATTCCAGACAAATCTAAAGGAAAAGGAATTTTGGGAAGTTTAGATCAAATTTTGAATGAAGCAGTAGATAAACCTAAAATTGATGAGAGTGTACAGACTAAACCGATAAAGACAACATTTGTACAGTCTAAGTAAGGTAATATAGGTATTGTACAAGATATTGATAATATTGTGGATAATAATCCACCGACAGTAACAGATACTGCACCAAGTGGTGAAGCCACCAATGCAAAAGAGGATGAGAAAAGAGATACACTAGAAGAGGATAAGGAAAAGGAGACTAAACTGGTAGTTGATTCCTCAGCAAAACTTTTGGCAATTGAGACTTCTCAAGTTGAGAAGAAATCAATCACAGAGATGAGTCCCACATAGCTAATGATGATGGTTGCTTAAAAGCTAATGAAGGAGGGATCTGCAAACAAAGGAATAATAGATCAGTCAATAATAGTTTTGTATAGATTGATTCCTGAATTTATGATTGAAAATGAAGCAAGCCCTTCTGGCAAGCTTAAGGCATTGAAATAGAACATATCTAAAAACTTTAAATCATTATAACAAATTTCCGACCAGAAAGCACTTGAAAGATTTACTTTGGCTAAGAAAGCCACTTTTGACCAGATTATTGAGACAGAAAAGAGGAAGATTGGACATAAACTTATACTAATTGAAAAATCTTTGAAACATGGTACTAACATCTACAAGGTCTGTTGTAATATAGAAATTGTTACAACAAATGTAGATAAGAGGATAAAGGAGTTACAAGAAAAGATTGATAATATTGAAAATTCTTTTGATGGACTAACTTCACTTACAACATCTATTGATGGACAAATTTTGACTTTGGAGAACCAAATTTTTGCTTTTGAAAAGGAAAGAGACAATATTATTCGGATTGAAAGGAGTCTCAGAGGGTTTGTGAGTCCAAGATTGGATTCACTTGGTGTACATAAGAGGGAATGCATGTATATGCTTGCAAAGCCCACACCACCAGAAGTCATTGAGAAAGAAACACTTACACATTTACTGAGTGGACATGTATCCATATCTGATACATTCAAAACCGGCTGGGATACCTATATACAGTTACTAGAGAAATATTTTCCAGAAATCTTGAAATTGGTCAAGCTCTGACAAAGTAATCTGTAATTATTCTTTGAATTCTTTCACCGGTCTTTGGAATTGATGCCAAAGGGGGAGTATATGTATGTGAAAAATATGTATATAATCCAAGGGGGAGGATATCAGATAGAGAGTATATTGAAAACATAGTCAATCAGCTCAGGGGGAGCATGTTTCAGTTGAACCAACAGGGAATCCATTTTTCACATGAGCGTTGCCATCAATGCCAAAGAGGGAGATTGTTGGTAATTGAAACTCATTGGATTCATATGTTGTCATTGATGGCGACAAGATTCTATAGAAGGCATATACCGGCAGATACTGGCATTGGACACATACACCAACAGATATCGGCATTGGAGTAATCAGGGTCATCATCAACACCGACATCGACATCCAACACTTCAGTGAAGCCGACATTAGTTTGGGATCCAAAAAGTTTTATTTGTAAAATCATTTTATAATTATTGTATAGGGCCAACATTGAAAATCTTTTGTAATGTATTGTAAGTCTACATAACGCATATTGTTTGTAGAGGGTATAGAAGTCATTTTATTAGGTCATTTTGATATATGACAAGGTAGAAGAATAGTGTGATTTGAAGGATATGTATGTAGGTCATTTGTATGTGAAAACTATATCATGCTATGATCAGTAGATGGTTTATAAAGAATTCTTGGAGGAAAGGAGATACCGGTAAAAGGGTTCAAGGTTTATGAACTGGTACTGAACAGAGCTTTAACTGGAACTCTTTTTGGCATTGCAGATGCATTTTGTGAGTTCACCATTACTGTTTTATCTCAATAGAAGCTTGTAGTCACTGATGCTCTTTTGTGTTGAGAAGTGTGCTCTAGGCATTGTGCCTTCTTGCATGTGCAGGCCCCCATACTATGTAATATCTTTCATAGGGCCAGTGAATTGATATTGTGGGTCACAAACCCCATTGTGTTTTTTCCTCTTTGAGGTTTTCCACAATAAAATTATGTGTGTTATGGTGTTCATTCATGTGGCTAGTTTATTTACTTCATGTTATATGTTTCTTTATTTACCGATTTATATGTGCATGTTATAATAAGTTAAAATCTTGTTTTACCGGTAGAACACTGATTCACCCCCCCTCTTAGTGTTCTTGGATTCCTTGTATTACAACATTATATACCAAAAGGTAAGAGACATGTTGGCCCAAACAAAATATGAATATAAAACTATATGTCTGTTGCCGCTTCCACGTTTGTCAAATCAATATCCTACATCAGCCTTAGAATATCGGTTCCAAGTTTGTTGGTTACATGCCTATCAGTTCCCTAAATGTTAGTTAAGTGAATGCCGACTACCATGATTTCCATATCTACAATGAAGTGTGTTTCCATCAATGACAATACCTATAACCCGAGAAGAGTGTCAATTGCCAATAGATTCATCAGAAAAAACCACTAGTAGTGGGTGACTCTCTTGCAAGGGAGCTTTTACTAATTGATTTTCTATAATATTCCCTTTGATTGCCTTTCTTTCCACATACTCTATGTGAAACTTACTTAAAATAATGACCCACTTGGCAAATCTTCCAGTTAATGTTGCTCTGCTCAACAGATACTTGAGTGGATCAAATTGTGCTATGAGTTGAACTTTGTGACTTAGCATATAGTGTCTAAGCTTCTGAGATGTGAAGATCACTTTTAGACATTCTCGTTCTATAGGAGTGTAATTAAGCTCATATCCAATTAGGGTTCTACTTATATAGTATATTGCTCTTTCCTTTCCTTGATCATCATGTTGTGCCAAAAGAGCTCCCAAAGATGATTTTGTTGTTGATATATATAGTAATAGAGGCTTGCCTTGAGTAGGTGGAACTAATAATGGAGTATTCAAAAGATAATCTCTTAAAGCTTGAACAACTTCCTAGCACTATTCTATCCATTTGAAGGCGGCTCATTTTCTGATTAAATGCTGAAATGGATGACATTTATCCGGTAGTTGTGCTATGAACCTTCTCATAGACTGTAGTCGTCCCTTTAATCCTCTTAACTATTTGAGTGTTGATGGAGGTTTCATATCAATGATCACTTTGACCTTTGCTAGATCTACCTCAATTCCTCTATTAGAAACAATAAAGCCTAGAAGTTTTCCCGTTGTGACACCAAACTTACTTTTTTGGGTTTAATCTGACATTGTATTGTTCTAATCGATCAAATATCTTAGAAAGGACTTCCAGATGTTCTTCTCTTGTTTTTGATTTAGCTAGTTGATCATCCACATAATTCTCCATGATATTGTGGATCATTTCATGAAATAATATTTTTGTAGCCCTATGATATGTTGCTCCAGCGTTCTTAAGACCAAATGGCATGATGTTCCAACAATATGTTCCCTATGGATAAGTAAATGTTGTCTTGTGTTGATCTTCTGGTGCAATCCTGATTTGGTTGTATCCTAAGAAACCATCCATTAGTGAAAGCATTTCATTCCCAACAGTTAAGTCAACTATCATGTCTATGTTAGGTAATGGGAAATCATCCTTAGGACATGCCTTGTTTAGATATCAAAAGTCTGTGCAGATTCTTATGCCCCCAGAGGGCTTAGTCACATGTACTAGGTTGGATACCCAATCTGCATAGTCAATAGGTCTAATGAAACCCACATCAAGAAGTTTTTGTAGTTCCACTTTTACCAATAATGCAATATGTGGATGCATCTTTCTGAGTTTTTGTTTGTACAGTTTGATTCCTAGTAACAATGGTAAGTGATGCAATACTTATTCTGGATCTAGATCTGGCATATCTACATAGGACAAAGAAAAATTGATCAGGCATTGCTTGAAGAACTATATGAACTTGTCCTTTTCTTCCCGATTTAATGATTGTGCTAAGTGGATATTATGTATAACTTATCCTTCTTCTATATTGACTTCTTCAGTCTTTTCCATGAGTAATGCTTAGTTCTCTTGTTCAATAGGGAGGTTATCTAACTTGCTTTTTCTATTGTTATCACTTTCATCTGTATCTTCTAACATAGAGGAACTTGCCTCTTTGAAATATGTTGTTCTATCCAATTATATAGAAAATATTTCCTTATGATCATCATGAGGAAACCGTTCTCTGACACCAAGGAATTTTGCAATAGCTTCATCATTCTCAAACCATTCTAGAGTTGGTGACTCTTCTCACCCCTAGATAATAAAATGTGAATGTATAAGAGGTAAGTCATTGCTTCCATTTGTTGAAAAAATCTCTGACAACATGCATACCTGGTTATTTTGAACAGGTTTTACTGAATTTGGATGACCTAGTATATCCTCATAGGAAATGTCATCAGCAATGGGTGTTTGGTTGTCATCTTTTGTGTCTATTGCTTGTGGGTTTCTATCATGGTTAGATAGAAATTCATAGTTGTGAGAATCTATCACACTTTCTATGTATGTTTCACTATCTGAGATTGTATCACTTATCTCATCTTTCTCTTGTAACTAAATTTGTTCTTGACTTATGGATCTTTTGTGTGTGGTGGAGACCCTTCTCAAGCCTGGTATAAGTCATTACAGTCTTCCTTCATCTGACTCATTTGGTAGAGCTTGTGTTGTTTCCCTTGGAAAAAGTATTAACACAGTCCAATGATTAGGCTCATTTGTTGGTGCTAAACCCATTTCCGTTACCACATTCGCTTGTGAAGACATTTAAGGTACTATATTGTTAGATTATTCTAGATTAGCTTCATGTAGAAGACACCACATATATTCACCATCCGATTCCATACTAGGATATGTTACTATGTGTTGATAGCTGATTCTAAGGTATGTACTCTGATGGTAGCCTAGGTTTGTTCAATATGTCAAGTGTTCGTTGTCTTGCCTCCTTTATCTTTGGGACATGTTTATAACCTAACCCTTGATTCTTTGGGTTTTATTGAGGTAAAACAGGTTCCAATCTCCCTTTTTTTTGTAGTCCTAAGCCTGTGTTACCATCATACCCATGTTTTGGTGGCATTTTGAAACCAGTGCAATACTAAATTAAAGGTAACCTTGGTATTGTCATGTCATCTTCTTCTTTATATATCCATTGATTGACATCTTCATTTAAGGATTCTTCTTGTAAGTCTCCCCATCTAATGAATGAGTATGAATTAGAGTACTTGACTATCTCATTTTCTTTATCTTTTTTCATCATAGTGTTATGAGGTTTCCCAAAAGACCTGGGAGAAAGAGATAATTGTCTAACATTCAATGTACTTGAAATGCAGTATTCCCCACAACCAACATCCTTAATCTATAAAGAAGATGTTGTAGGTGTATCTTTCTATGTTTCTATGATAGTCAATGAATCCATTTGTGTAATAAGTGGTGCTACTTGATTAATGGGTACTTGGTTATCCACACTTGCCTTTAAGTGATTGAAATGTTGAAATGGGTTGGGATCACCCTATATGGTGATTTCAATACCGTTGTATGGGAACTTAGCACATCAATGGAATGTCAAAGTTATGGCTTGCATGGCATGAATCCATGGGTGGCCTAAGACCATGTTATACCCCAGTTCTCTAACTAAGACTTGAAAGGTAACCTCTGTTGTGATAGGTCCTACTTGTACTGGTAGTGTAACTACACCTTTTGAAGGGCATTATTCATCATCATATGCTTTGATGTTTATTCTCTTTATAGGATCAATGTGTAGTTCAAAATTACCAAATGCCTCAACCAACTATAGTGTGTAGATGTTAAGACTAGATCCTCCATCTATGAGTACTCTTATGGATTTCTTCTTATGTATGTAAGCCTCTAGATGTAGTGGATCATTATGGAAGTCTATCATTAGGAACATCTTGTTTAGTGAAAGAAATATAGGTAGAATCAACCAGATTCCCTAACATGGATTGGAAAGTATTTTCGTCTATGTCTCTATCGACTACTAAATCTTGAAGTGCTTTATCTAGGATAGCTTTGTGATTTGGTGATATATACAACAACTCAGAGGGATATATGTGTTGGGGTTTTCTTCAGTTACTCAACCACATTATAGTTCCCTACCTTTGGTGACTAATTTGATGGTACTCCTTGTAAGGTTACTTTTGATCTGTGGGTAGCTACTGCACAATATCTATCTCTTGAATTTATTGTGATAGTTGCCACTGTATTATCTCTTGTGAGGGACATTTCTTCAACATATGTTGTGCTATCAAGGTTTATTTCATATTTCCTCTTATAGTCATCATGTGCAAGTTTGACATCCATGATTTGTGCTATAATTTCATCTTCAAACCATCCTAAATAAGGTGGTTCTCCCTGCCGCTAGTCCATAAGACAAAGATTCTCATCTTTATCATATTTTGGTGCTTCTGACATAATGCAAACTTGGTTATCATAGTTATTAGTCTATTGATCTTTCTCATCATCATCAAGTTCTTCTTGTGTATCAACATTTACTACATCTCCCGAGCTAATAGCATGAATGGTATAGCTATATGAGACTTTTGTGTAGTTAGTAGTGTTGTCTTGTGTTCCTGATGTTGATGCCTTACCTTTGTCATGTTTGACAAAAGGGTCTTTAAAAATGGTGTGATTTGTGTCTATCAAAATTTTGTTGGTGTCAACTATAATATCATCTTGATCTATCAGATCTTGGATTAAGTTCTTCAACTTATAGCAAGTTGTAGTCTTATGACCCTTTGTACGATGATAGTTAGAGAAATTGTTATCATTCCACCAGGTTGGTTTGAAAGGACCTGGTTCATACACTCTAAATTTTGGCAAAGTGATCATATTTGTTTGTATTAATTTCTTTAATGTTGATTCAATAGGCTCACCTAGTGGTGTGTAGTTCCTTTTGGGAGCATTCATTCTTGGGAATCACATTTTTGTAGCTTGTGTAGTGTTTGCATTTGTTGATATTGTGTTATTTTTTGTATGTGGACTTTTATTCTGACTAGATGATTGAATTGTTCCTTGTAAAGATACAATTGGTTGAGCTCTATTCACTATACGGGCATCTACCACACCATTATTGGTCACATTCTTGTTTCTTGATGAAAACTTATATTTATAATTGTTTGTGTTGTTTGTGGAAGCTCCATATTTTATGATACCTTGTTCTACAAGTCCCTTCTTGCATTTTAAGGCCTTTTCAGTTATTTGTTTAAATGTGGTCAAACATTGCATTTGTATCGGTTACTTAATCTTTAGGATTAAATTCTCTGAAAACATGTCAACTTGTTCAGGTTCAGGAATAATAGTCTTGCATCTTCTATAGAGAGATCTCCATATTTGTAAGAAGGATGTGAATGTTTCATTCTTATATTGTTTTGTAGCACATACATCCATCAATGTAACTGGGGTATCAATGTTATGCGAGAAGTTAGCAATGAATTGTTCAGCTAGTTCACCCCATGATGTGATCGTTGGTAGGAGATGTGAAAAGCACTCCAAGGTAGAACCTCCAAGACTTTTTAGAAACAATCTCATCAGATAAGTGTCCTCATGTGCAACGTCTCTACATCCAGTGAAAAAATCTCTGATGTGATCTCTAGGATCACCTTTCCCTCGATATCTGTTGAATTTCGGTGTTTCAAAATATGGAGGGAAAGAAGACATGTATATTGTATGATCAAAGGGATAAGGATGTAAGTCCTCCATTGTATAACTCTTTTTGTCATTACCAATTTGCATAGTTGTCACCTGTTGTTGTAGATTCTTCATTTCTTGGGTTAGAATTTTTGTTTAAGTCAGTGGTACATTTTGTGCATGTACATTTCCCACAAAAAGGTTTGTGGTAGTATAAATAGGAGGTTGTTGAAATGTACCACAACTGTAATTTCACGTGTTGTGGATTCCACTGGGTATTGTGAAATAAGTGAATTGTGAACCCATGTTTGATTGGGTTGCATTGATTGTATTAGCGGAACCTGGGTTTATATTCCGATGATTGTATGTATAACCTATTGAGTAGGAAACCGGAGGTTGAGTCACACTTGTCGTATGAGAAACATGTGAGGCTTGTGTTTGAATCGGTGTTGAGGCACTTGACATTACTAGTGTAGTTTGAGAAGCTATGATAGCTTGCGTTTGTGCACTAACATTCATTGTTGAGGATGATGCACTTCCTTGAGAGTTTGTGTTTGACACCAAAGTTGATTGAGTTGCCGATGTTGATGTATTTTGGGAGGAACTTGAAGTTGTAGCTTGTGTTTGTGTTACATTTGGTACTTGACTACTATTTTTGACCTAAGGTAATCCTTGGTGGTAAGATCATTGTGACATCAAAACCTTCAGGTAGCTTGGCACCATTTTGTGATAAGAAAGAAAGATATATATCTTTGTCATTATTTATAAGAGCATTTAGAATCATAAGGACATGTGTTCCTATTGAGCTGACTCAATCTACTCATGTGTTAAGTTTTGTTGTAGCTCTTGTATTGTGGGCATGCCATAAGCATTTGGCTATTGAAAATTTTGAATGCTTGACATGTCCATGTTCCAAGTAGGGCTAATTTATAGGTTGTTGTTTGAGTCCATTTTACTCTTTGCCTTTTGTGACCTTGTGACGAGAATTTAAGACTTCTATATGAGGACACTTAGGACCTAATGAAAGACAATAACAGACCTTGGGTACGAATGCAAGACTCTAGACCAAAAAATGAGGTATGCAACACTAAACCTAATTCTCTATTGGGGATAAGGATGCAAAACTTGTTGAGTACTTTGAGATTTTTGCAATGCAATTTTTTCAAGCTCTTATCTAAGGAGTTCTGCCACAATTTCTCTATCGATTCTACGGGCAATCTTATACTCTCTATCTAGCTCAAACTTGACTCCTATGTACTGAGGTGCACTTTTCTTTAATTCCCAAGCCAGGTTATCTAAGCCATCAATGATTTATTGTTGACCGTCATTTGGCACTAGATTAGGTTTCTCGAAAGGGAGAAAACCATCACCTGGTAGACCCATTAGGACACATGCTATGACTTTCTAGGATGATTATGCAAATGACGACGAACTAAGACAGATGTATATGGGGTCTAGACAAGGACTAAAATGAAGATTATGATGATACTAGAATGAACTAGGATAACATAAATAAGGACTTTCTAAGAACTATGTAAAACTTACGCAAGGACTTATGCAAAGATTATGACGACGTGTATGGGAAATTTATGAGGACAATAATGAGGACAATGCAAGGACTTATGAAAATCCTAAGGACATAAATGAGGACTATAATGAGGACTATGCAAGGACTTAGGCAAATTATAGGGACACAAATAAGGACTATAATGAGGATGATAATGAGGACTATACAAGGACTTCGGCCATTTCTAGGACATAAATGAGGATGATAATGAGGACTATGCAAGGACTTATGCAAATTCTAGGGACGTAAATGAGGACTATAATGAGGATGATAATAAGGACTAAGAAAGGAATAAGGACTCTAAGAACATCTATGGTCACAAGTATGCAAAATTTTGGACTTTGTTGGTATTGTCAAATATTTCAAGGTAGACTATGTTTCAAATAACTTTGTTTGTAGGACAAGCCTATTTTTTAATTCTGAGAACACTATCTAAAGATAAGTATAGCTAGATGAACCATGTTCTGACAAACTCTGAGGATTTAGAGATATGAAAGTAGGGCCTAAAATAGCCCAAATACTGACTCAATATTGGTCTAGAACAACGATACATATTAAAACATAGAAGACAATCTTAGGTTAGAAAGTTGAAACCATTTAATGGGGGCCCCCACATCAAAATACTGAAATAAGATGAATAGATAGAGAGTCTGGAAACACTGGCTCCACTCCATAGTACACACTTCTCGAGCATGTCAGTCTCTCTTACCCTGAAGATCCAAAGATCTTATCATCGAGGATTTTTTGTCTCATCATGCAAGGTACATGGAGGGTATCTATAGGGTACGATCCACACACCCGAAACCAATAAATGTGGGATTTGAGATAATAAGTTATTTCTTCTTGTAAGTTTTGAGGGATCCCAATCCAACGACAAATTCTCAGAGCGAGCCACTAAAGGCTTTAGTTAAGCTTATCAGTGTAGGGAAGGGGCCCACATACGTCAAATTCACTCAACACTCTAGCTGCCTAACCAATATATTTATATAGTGGCTCAAAAAACACACTTGAGAGTACGTTGGGAGAGATGATATCCCCAATGTATCCCAATTCGAAGTACCTCTATGGAGTGATAAAATACCTAGTCAAAGATACCCCTCACTACTCAAAATAAAAGCAAGTGTTTTTATCACCTTTCCCTCTCTCCCAAGACCCTTAAGGCAAGTGAAAAGGTACTTAATGCAACAATAGATCCAGCCCAGACACAAAAAAGTTCTTTTTCCCTTAAATATCATAATGTATGCTTTATTCTATTCATAAGCCATATCCACATCAATTTTAAAGCCCAAAATAAGGTGTGAAATACACATGTTCATGTCTATTTTAAACACCAAAGTGAAGTGTGAGATCATGCATGTCAATTTTAACCAGATTTGTTTTAAGAACCAAGCTAAAGTGTGAGATCATGCATGTCAATTTTAACCAAATTCATTTTAAGCACCAAGCTAAAGTGTGAGATCATGCATATCAATTTTAACTAGATTTATTTTAAGGACCAAGATGAAGTATGAGATCATGCATGCCAATTTTAACTAGATTCATTTTAAGCACCAAGCTGAAGTATGAAAGCATGCATGTCTATTTTAAACCCAAAATCCAAAATTGATTTAACCCTAAAGGATCCTACAATCAAATTGTTAGTGGTTTCCAAAATAATCTTGGATGATCAAGCCTTCTCTGTAATTTTGCCACATGTTGTAAACAAGGAATTAGTAACCAAAAGATTAACAAAAAAACTAGAAAATAGAAAGCCAAACTATTTGTCCAACAAATGCGTGATACTACTTGAGCGAATGCGTAATAATGTCTAGGATATTGCGTTATGATGACAGAATGAATGCATAAATCTGACAGAGTGAATGTATGAAACTAATAGGGCAAATGTATGATAGATAAACAAAAAACAAAGAAAATCTTAAAAAACTTAAACTTCACCAAAAACTTGCAAAAAAGACTATGAGGCTCTAGTTAGATCTCTCATCAACCATTCTATATTAAGCAAGTCGTATTTCACTTTGTATTATAGAACTAGTCTATTGTATCTATCAAAAGTTGGTTGATCCTCCAGGTCTTGTATTTCTCTTTTCCGCGTTTAGGATTTGTTGGTAAGTTATATTGAAATCATCATATAAGGATAAAATATTTAAATTTGCATATTTGAATACAAAATTTAGATAGAACAAAGGATTAAAAAACAAGAAAATAAAACAAACATAATGCCTAAATATGAATGATGAATGTGTAATTATATCTAGGTGAATGCGTGACCCTATCAGGTCGAATACATAATTATATCTATGCGATTGTGTGATGATGTTTTCACGATTGCGAGATGATTAAATCCATACAAAACCTACAAAAAAATCTGAAATTCGTACGATCCTGCAAAATCACATAGAAAACATAGAGGGTTAGTTAGCTATTGTTCGCGTCGGGTTCCCCAAAATGTCGTATGCTTAAAATCATCATTGCTTAACTAGAAATAATAAGGAAAATCACGATTCCCTATTCTAGCTAATAATTTAAACAATATCAATAGAATAACACAATCAAAGCAATAAGGATGTAAAATATTAATTAAGACTCCCTATCCCATGATCGCATATGGCTTCCATTGTTCTTCTCTTCTTTGTGGTATGATGGCTCTCAGATATTATGCTGGCAACCTACAATTGAAACAAAGATTCAAAGTTTGTGATTGTTGAAAATGGAGATTGAATGCTGAATTTATAGATTTTTGGAGAAGATTGATTGAGAGGTAGAACTCAAGTGACCTCACATGTTTTTTATTAAGTAAAAACAGGTTTTAAGGGACCCGAAACCTGATTACATTCGAAATATATTCAAGAAGGAAACAAAACAAGACAGCTACAAAAGACCAACAAAAAAACCAGCAGCAGAGAAAGGGATAGCAGGAGGCCAGCAAGAAATTGGCCCCAAGCCTAGCATTACAAGTTAATTAAGAACTCTCCATAGTTTCCTCAACATTCTGTACCAAGAGCATCATCACCTTGGCCGCTTCCCTCAGGTCATTTTTTTCCTGTCCAAGCTGACTCTCTTTCATTTTGGTGTCCTTCCCAATAGTGGTCTGCTTAGTTTTGCACCTAGGGTTCTGGTGGGTGGGGCTGAAAGTTGGAGCATCTTCTATAATTACCAGGTTCTTATCCTGATTTTTCCTTTCCAAATGATCCACCAACGCATTCATATTCTGGGAAGAAACTTTAAGGACCTGGAGGCTGTGGTTCATAAGGCTTTTCAAAGCCTTCTCATTATGGACAATCCGGGTGTTGATGTTGTCTTTGTCCTCCTCCACCTGCTCTTTCAGAGTTCTAATAACATCCTCCAAATGTTTCAGGTCCCCTTTGATCAGATCTTTCTCCAACCAGTCCTCCATCTCCATTTCCTCCTCAGCTTCACTGTTTTCCGTATCCTCATTTTGTTTCCTAGAGTCAGACATCTTAATCAGCTTATTAATCTTATCTTCCAGCTCCCTTTGCTTACCCTGCATACTGGTGATGTTTTCAACAACCCATTTCTGGAAATTGAAGAAGTGACCTCACATGTTGATTGATAGTTGAGCTATTGATTTGGAGGTGGAATGGAATTGATTGAATAGTTAATTGAGTTAACCAATTGAGAAAAAAGATGATTGAAAGAATGAAAAAAAATGATTGGAGGAAAATTGATTGATGACAAAGAAAGTTTTATTTTAGAAAAAAGCTAATTAGAAGATAGAAAAAGAATGATTGGAGAGAATTAAAGAAATGATGCAATTAATCAATTAATTGAAATAATCAATTAAAATAGATTGAATTGTTAATTGGAGATGACAAATTGAATGCTTTTTTGGGAAAAAAAAGAAGTGGAAGATAGAAAAAGAGATTGAAAAGATAATTAATTGATTGATTGAATTAATTAATTTAGCATGTGCTTGACCTAGGTTTAGATTTTCAAGTTAATCTTTGCATGAGAATTGATTTAAATAGTTTAATTTAATCTTTGAATATATTTAGAACGATTTGGTATTCAATTTGATTTTTGAATGTTAATTGAATTTTATTTTATTTAAATTCAACTTGATCTTGAATTCATGCAAACTTGATTTAAGAATTCAATTTGATTTTTGAAATCATGAAATTGAAATGCACATGTATTTGAAATTAGAAGAAATTAGAAGAATATGAATTGAATTTTAATTTGGAGAATTAATGAAATTAAATGAAAATAGAATTTGGAGAAATTTGAATTTGAATTTGAATTAGAAGAATAAATTAGTTAATTAAATAATTTAAAGAAGCTATTTAATTATTTAAAAATTGAATTTAATTAAATAATAAAGATTATTTAAATTAAAGTATTAAAATCACAATTAGTTAAATAATTAATATTTAGAAAATGGTTAAATGATTAATTGAATAGAGATAGAAATTGAAAATGAATTTATTTAAATAATTAAGATTATTTAAATTGAAGGATTAATAATCACAATTAATTAAATAATAAATATTTAATTAACATTAGAAAATGATTTAAATGATTAAATGATGATAGAATTGAAATAGAATAATTAGTAAGATGATGATGAAATATGAAATTAGAAGAATAAGATTAATTAACTTAATTAAATAATTAAAGAATTATTTAATCAATTAGACAAATAATTAGTACATGATTAATCAGACATTTTTAAGTGTCCACAGAAACCCAAATGGGAAAAACCATGGTGGGATTTGAACCCACAATATTATTCCACTATGGCCAGTAGCAGAACAATATTAAAAAAAAGGGAATGCACTAGCATTTAGGCACACTGCCTAGAGCTTACAACTCAATTATAATAAGAGTTGCAACCTTGAAAGGCTCACTACCTTAAAAATATTTTACAATGATGAATTACAATTATTGAACTCCAAAATAGCATCAAAAAATGTTTGGATGAGTTCCAGTTAAGTGCATAAGGTCTGATTGTACCACCTCTGCTACTATGCTCTATTTTTGTCTCAGTTAGCTACTAGATCAAGAATGAGCATGTGAGACTACACCAAAATGATTTCTTGATCACAACTCACTCATACAACATCATACCATATACCAAAAACATCTTCTACATCGGTCTTATATATCCTCAATCACGAAACAAATAATTATCAAGTCGGCCTGTAGTGTAACGTGTAATCATCAATCAGCTTGAACCGGATCATAAAAACATATGCGGATGCATCAAATGATGTCAAAATGATTTCCACAAGTCAGCCCTATCACCCCATACACAAATCACACCACCACAATCACCAGAAAGCTTCTGGACCAAAACTACTTTGCTTATCTTGAAAAACCAGTAGACTGTCACTGGATTACAAAAACTTCCAGGTATCAAAATCCATGATTACCAGATAGGATTTCCAAGAAGAGTTGCCATCAATGACAACCATAGACCATTAATCAAGCATCAATATCCATCGGATGAGTGTCAATTGCCAACATTCTCCCCCTTTGGTATTGATGACAACACTCGTGAAAAATGACTAAGTGTTGAAACCAATACATGAGATCAAAATTTCTAAGGCTCCCCCTTAGATCAAAAACTCAAAAACCTATAGAAACCTATCAACCCAAAAAATTGCCTCCTTTTGTACTTTTTTCACTCTACTCTCCCCCTTTGACAACAATGCCAAAGATGGGGTGCCCCTCAGAAACTTATGTATAAGAGTGTATACTAGATATAACATATTTGTTGATATCAACAAAAAATGGTCTTCAAAAATCCTAGGTGAGTATCCCACCCATTATTCAAGCTGTCCAAAACTATGATGAATGTGCTAAAAAAATATGCATGAATCTCCACATCCTTTAATTCAATCAAAATAGGTTGTGACATAGCCTTCATACAATCTATTTTATTACTTAACATGGTATCCATCTAGGGGGCAATTAGGTTCTAGAGTTCACCAACTCTCCTCAAAATTTTGTCTTTATTTGCATTAAGGTTCGAGATTTGATCATTTAGAGCCATTATTTGCCCTTCTATGTTGCTGGTTAGGGCTACATTTGACTCAAATGAGTGAAATTCCAGCTAGCTTACCCTGACAAATGCTAATCTGCTTGTCTATATCAACTGTGAATTTGGGAAAAATAAGACAAGACTTATATATCTTACCACCTTCAGACAGTGCCTTAGAAATTGTTTACAAAACCTTGTTTAATCTCACTTTTCCATCCTATATCATCTTCCAGAATGTCTGCATACAAACCTCCTTAAATCTATCTAATACCCGCTCAGTAGTAGACTTATCTAATGATTCAAAATTGGTATTTACATTATTAATCAACTATAATAATTTATTGGAGGGGTTAACATTGGGATCTAGTTGCAAGTCTGGTACTACCTTTTGCAGAATACCTATAGACACCTCAATTAACTTCTTGTCCTCATTCTCTAAATTTACTAAGTCCTGACTAGCTTGAGCCTAAATTGTTGTAGCTATCATTAGCCTTTCTTTTGAGGACATCTATCCGATATCAATAGGTTTGTCAAAATTAATAGAGATCTGTGTAAGAATTCTTTTCCCTTTGTCCTTAGGAGTGTCAATTGTCGTGACTACCGGGACATTGACAGTTATCCACTCTCCCTTCTCCTGTACCTTATCCTTCTCTGCCTCTTCTTTTTTTGCAACTGGTTCCTGCTCAGTGAGAACTTCTTCTTTATCCTTTACTTATTCATCGGTGTCTCCACTTGGTGCAGTAACATCCTTAGGAGTCTCTTGAGCCTCTTCACCTTTCATCTCCTCTGTGTCCAAAGGATTCTCCCTTCTAAAATCCAAATCGTCTCATGTCCTTTCCATGTTTCTAACTTTCTAACATCTCATCAAGCCTTGTTGAGCTAGCATTGAATTTGCCTTTGTATTCATTTGTAGTAGCAAGTTCATCTCTTAGGGCAACAATATGTCTCTCAAGTTCTTGACCATTATTCCTTGATTGATTCAACTCAAGCTTCAACTGATCATTCTTATAGGTAAGCTTGAAGCATTCATCTTCTTTGTCCTTCAATGATTGAGTCAAATTCTCTTCATTCTTCTTTCGGTCTTCAATCTCCTTAGTCATCTTCATCACAATGGATTGCATCTCATTCTTCAATACAACATTCTTGAAGAACACAAATGGACATTGAGAGGGGGGTGAATCAGTGTATTTTAAAAACATTTTAACTATGTGTGCTAATACTGCTACTGCAAATTAATTGAGGGCATACACACATAAGAGCACATCACATAACACCATATGTACGAGGAAAACCGAATGTGGTAAAAACCTCAGTGATAATAGTTGTTGGAGTCTACTGCTCCAATCCAACCTCACAATAAATAACATATTACAATGTTTAGGGCACCAACCCAAGGAGCACCAACCCATGATTTTATGAGCACCTACCCCTACTTTGAGAACCCACTCAAAGAAATTCAATAATTGTTCAAATTTACAATGCAATGATAAAGCCCTGTTATAAATGAATCTTGTAACACTTGTATAATTCTCATATCTTGAGAATGACTCTCTCTCTTCTTGCTACACTTTTTCCCTCTATTTCTCCTCCTTCCTCTATCTGGTTAACTTCTTCTCTCTGCTACAGAATTGCTCTCCAGATGATTTGTTCTCACTATGTTTTCTCTTGGCAGATACACACTCAATCTCTTTCTCAACAAAAAAACACTTCTCTTTATCACTACACACTATGCTACACAACAACTGGTGGAGTTGTCTTTATTTTCACCTCTATCTCTTTCTCTACAACCACAACTGCCAAACTATCGAGTCACATTTATAGCAACTGCTGAATTAGATCGACTCTATACACATCAAAGTTTTCTTCTACTTCAATCTCGAATATTTTATTCAAGTCGGTTGTCTTGGAGGTCTGCGACTCAAGATATTTTATTCTCTATCCTAAATAAGATCTCAGATTAGATGCCTGAATTAAATGCATCATGTCTGTCTTCATATCTTTCTTGGTACTTGGATTACTAAGTTTAGTAATCTTCCTCTGCCCAAAATGATTTGCAATCCTCCCTTGAGCCACACAGCCTACCTGCAACTCGATCGCCATTAATGCATCTTTCATTCTCTCTGAAAAGTTAGAGACTACCACACTGAAATCCACTGTCACCGACTTCAACATATCTCCATATCTTCTTTGATCAGTTAGGGAGCCATATGTCTCCATTTCCTTTGTCCAGATCATTCGGTCAAGGTCGATTGGACACCATGTATATCATTTTCATATTCAGTGTCCAAGTCAATCAGTCAATCCTAGTCGATCATCGATGTGGACCTTTGAGTCTATTAACTTGCAGACATGGCTGGAAAGTCAGTCACAATCTTCAAATCTATCGGCAAAATACCCTTTTAACATTTCTACAAGTGTCCTCTGATTTGATCCGTACATGCCATGTCATCAGGGCAAATTTTGTCAAAGCTCATGTGGACTATCGGTTTCCTTCGCATCATATGTATGTTTTCCTATTCTACCCATATGGGATAAGCTTTTGTTTGTTTTCAAAAAGCCTCCCCTTTTCTTTGTTAGCCCATGTCACATATGGGTAGATTCTTAACCTTCATAGGATAAGCCTTTGTCTTTTGCCTCACTTCTTTCTTATCCCGTGACCTTCTCCTTATCACCATAGGAACATGTGGGATAAGCTTTGTCTTCCTTTGACAAGCATCTTCTTCTTCTATGTTAGCCCATGTGAACCTTGTGTAGCCTCTTACTTCATGCAGGATAAGGTTTCTCTATTTTGTCTTTTCTTTTCCTTACCCCACGGGACCACCACATAACCATCTATTTTGTGTGAGATAGAAGATCCTTCACACACTTAATTGTCTTATCCTGCACAACCATCACCCATTCATCTTGAATGGTGTGGGATAGCGAGGGCCATCCCTTACATCATCTCTTGTTCCCCAACGAGCTCATTTTACTTCGGCTTCTCTTCATGTGGGATAGCGGGAGACATCTCTCCCTTTACCTTTTTTTATCCCACAAGACCAACGTCTTGTCCTACTTAGTGTCATGGGATAATAGGATAAGGTTTTCTTCATGGCATGCTTCCACTTGTTATCCCACGCAAAATTTTGTATGCATCTTAGCTTGTGCAGGATAAGGGAATCTATAATCTTCCCTTCAGTTTCTTGTCTTGTGTGACATTTGTTGGTCACTTTTGACACCATGGGATAAGAGTGAACATCTCTCCACTTTGACCTCTTTTGACTATCTCATCCCGGACAACCATCATTGATCACTTTTGACAACATGAGATAAGAGGAACCACTTTGTTCAACAAACTTAAGTTATCCCGCATGACCATCAGTGGTAACATTTTGACAAAGCGAGATAAGGTATAATATTGTTCTCTTCACTTAAGTATTATCTTGTGAGGCATTCAATGCTCAACCAATATGTTGTGGGATAAGAAGAAGCATCATGTGCATCTCACAAGTGTTATTTTCATGAGGTCAACACTCTCTCTCAAGGACGCCATGGGATAAGAGGGTAGCTTGATTGATTTGTCAACAATGTTATCCTACATGGTCTCTTCCCTGCACATGAACACATGGAACCCTTGGATGCATGTGAACCAAATAACTTCTTCCATGTGGAAATCGACTCAATGACTGTTGTCATGGAAATCAACTTGGTGACTATTGCCGACATGACTGACAAGTGATGACGACGAATCTGGTCAAAACTCATACAACATAACATGACATGTTATGTGCGACTATTTCTGCATCACTACAACCTCCCTTGACATCCTTTTAGCATCAATGAAAATAATTCCAGCAATTCTCTCTAGCAAGCCTCTCACACTTATCAACTTTGTCCTAATTTTCCATGCTTTGATCTTCTTTCTCCTTCAGCTTGTCTGTTAGCTCTTTCCTCTTGTCTCTTGAAGTATTGACCTGATCTTCTTTTTGCATCAAGATCCTCAAGTGCCACACAAAGTTGTCTCTAAAAAATGGAATCCATTGATTCAATCTCCCGGACCTTCCTCAAGAGTTTAAGCTTTCTCAGAGGAACTAGGCTCTAATACCAATTGTTGGAATCAAGGATCATTGAGAGGAAGGGTTGAATCAGTGATTTAATAGTAAATAAATTTTCTGACTTACTCTGAAACCACCAGAATCATATGCAAGAAAGTAAAGTGCAGAAACACAAGATAATCAACCACAAAATCATAACACTAGGATTTTTATGTGGAAACCCAAATGGGAAAAACCACAATGGGATTTGAACCCACAATATAATTCCACTATGGCTAGTACCAAAATAATATTACAAAAGGGGAATGCACTAGCATTCATGCACACTGCCTAGAGCTTACAACTCAATTACAATAAGGGTTGCAACCCTGAAAGGCTCACTGCCTTACAAATCTTTTACAATTATGAATTACAATTATTGAGCTCCAAAATATCATCGAACAATTCCTAGATGAGTTTTGGTTAAGTGCATAAGGTTTGACTGTACCACCTCTGCTACTCTACTCTATTTTCTATCTCAGTCAACTACCATATTAAGGATGTGCATGTGAAACTGCACCAAAAGGATTTATCGATCATAACTTTCTCATACAACATCATACCATATACCAAACAATCTTCTACACCGGTCTTATATATCCTCAATCACAAAACAAACAATTATGAAGTCGGCCTGTAGTGTAACGTGTAATCATGAGTCAACTTGAACCGGATCATATAAACATATGTGGATCCATCAAATAATGTCAAAATTACTTCCACAAGTTGGCCCTATCACCCCATACACGAATCTCACTATCACAATCACCAGAAAGCTTCCAGACGAAAACTACTCTACTTATCTTGAAATACCGGAAGACTGTCACCGAATCACAATAACTTTTGAGTATCAAAATCCATGATTACTAGATAGGATTTCCAAGAATATTTTCCATCAATGACAACCCTAGACCATTAATCAAGCATCAATATCTACTAGATGAGTGTCAATTTCCAACATTTCATGCATTGCTTTAACTGTATAGCGGAAATCATGCGAAGAGAAACAAGTCGTTGAATGCCCACTATCTCCACATTCTTTCCACTATCATCAAGACATTGCACTCTATTGCCATGATAATCAATACTATCCTGATGATCCTCAAGAAAATCCATGCCTAGCACAACACCATAGGAACCGAAAGAGAGCACACGAAGATCCACTGAGGCGATACAAACTCCCAAACTGAACACACAACCATGTCCATATAAAGTATCTAGCATCATCAATATCATCTGAGATAGAAATAGAGTCATAAGAATGAATCAAAACATCACATAAGAGTCTATATATATCTATAGAGGGACACTATAGGTTGGAAAAGTAGGAAGGGACTCATTAGGAGATTGAGTCATCTTTATCATGCAACCTCTGTTCTTCCTAAGATTCTCTAGATCCATTTATTGAGCATTTTCCATCCTAGCTTTATGAGCCATAGGATAAATGAATTGGTCACCCATATCCTTCTTGGTCTCTCTAATCTAGGATGATGAGACAAAGACAGCAAAATGTCAGGGGGGATCAACATTAAAATTCCTAATTTTCAAGAAGCTGTCAAAGGTGAGGATTGTATCGAATGGGGTTGTAACCATGACCCACACTACTTCCTTTAGTGAATTAGGCTATTCTAAAATTGGCCCTTGCACAATGTCAAATGAACTAAATGGTGTTTACAACAAAGGAGGTCTTCTCAAGTAGGGGTGTCTCCCTATTATCAATTTCAAGAGGTAATCTATTAGAAAACACCATTAGTTTTACCAGGTGGTTTGCATTTTGAAAGAATAGGGCAGCTCCTCTAGTTATGGCCCTAACATACATAAGAAAAATAAATTAATCTCACCTAGGGTTTCAATAATACAGGCAATGTGTTCATCATCTATATTAATTTCAATGAACCTAGGAAGGTCTTTGCTTGGGTTAATTGAAATTAGCACCCTGACGTCCATATGGGGAACAAGAGATTGGGTATTATCCACCCTAAGAACCTTCTCGATAGATTCTAGCATATGTGTGATTAGGATCCAAAGCAGAGGAGGGATATTCTAAACGACAATCCATCTTGTGTAGGATAGTGCCAGAATCTCATCATAAATGGCTTCAGGTGACCACTTAAGGTCCCTAAAGGTACAACTCCCAATAGTCTAGTACTGGCACCTGCAACTTAGTGTCATTGAAAAAGATAATAAAAAGCCCTTTTTGTTAAAATCATTCTATAAAGAGAAAAATTAAATATAATTAAATAAATAATACTTATTATTATATAATCATTAATAATATATAATATAAAAATTATTATAAGTAATAGTACATATTATTAATATAATATATATTAATTATTACACATATAATTATGCTTGATACTAGTTATCATAATTATTATTATATTTAATTAATTAATAATAGTTATATAGCTAATATAATTATATATTAATTAATTTTAATTTAATGATTAAAATTATTGTACATAGATCTTTAATTCTAATTTGACACTTTTTTAATTTGCAAAACATCTATAACACTTATCTAGTTTTTTAACATGTGTAATAGATTTTTCTGATAAGAATCATTTGTTAAATATAGATGCTTCAAGGTTAGACTTTTCTCAATGTTGTTTGTAAGAAGAAATACTCATTTTTTTAATGTGTAGATTGGGCTATTTTCTCAATTTTGATAAATAGTAATATATATTCATTTATTTCTAAGTCATTGTTTTCTTCTAAAATTCATGGTTTAGTTCATGCTCACAAGACTTAAGACTCAACAAAAGAACTTTTTTGGGGGTTTGAAATGTTTTCTATTTTCTAGCTACATTTTTTAATAGTTTTACTCTCAAATTTCACTATCTTAGAAAAACCTAAACCTATATACTAGTAAAATTATATCATTTATTTCTCTTACATTTTCATATTTAATAAAATCATGTGGTTTATTTTAAATATTATAAAAGAATTCTAAATTGTTATTTAAAGATGTCAAAATTTTAATATTATTACTAAAATTTACAAAAGTTCCAACCTTAATACAAAAGTATTATGTGAGGAACATGAGGCAAATGCGTCTCTTGTTGATATATGAATATGTTATAATAAGAATTGTATAATATTTAAAATATATATAATCAATGAAGGATGTTGTTGTGACAAAATTTGATAACAATTTTGACATATAAACAAGTGAATTAATAATAAACATTTTAGATACCTAATCAATTATAACAAATTGTAGCATCATTAAATTGCGACCCTTGCAATTTTCAGCCACATTTGGGTCTTTGCATTAGTAGATGAATCTCTAAGCCTGATCGGAGACCTGAAACATGCTCATGCCATCAATAACTTGCATTTCCCATCATACTGCATTGCCTTTTTTGTTGCCTTTCCTGAATTAGGGCATGATAGGGGTGTGGCTCCCTTGTCCTGGCCCTATTTTGGGCCCCCTTTGGTCCCCCCTTGCATTGGGCTTGTCAAATGTGAAGTGGGAAAAGTCTTCCTATGTTAGCCTAAGATGGGAAATTACCTAAAAACCCCTAATTGGCAAGTATATAAGGAGCACTTTCCCTTCTATTTGCATAAGCGAAGTTGATCATAAGCGAAAATAAGCATTCAAGCATTCAAGAATTCAAGCATTGAGAATTTCAAGTCTCCTTTCAAGGATAGGTGTTGCATTCAAGACAAGGATTCAACCATTGAAGAGGAGATTTCTACCAACACTCAAGACATCCTATTTCACATATCCATTCAAGCAAATTCATCTACAAAGGTATCAACCTTTCAATTACATCTCCTCCTTGAGGTGGATTTACTTCAGACATTTCCTTTCATTTACTTGCAATATTTTTCAACCACCTGGTTAATTCCAAAATGGGGTTTGACCTGAAGGCAAACCCCAATCCCAACAACATTTCCCTCTCTTTTTATGTGTGTAGGTTGCAGGTACATGGCTGTAATTGCAAATTTAGGCTTCATTTTCAGAGACAGAAAAACCCTTTTCGGTGCACGGATTTTTCAGAGGACCATGCATAACTTACACATGGTCCCTGCAACTTTTGCTCAGATTTGTAGGGAAGATCCATCTCGACATTCTACTACCAATTTTAGGTGCACAGCTTCATCCCGCATCTCTATCTCAAGATATAATCATTTCTATCATTTTTGTACTTAGTCTCAATTTTCTTATTTCAACTAATCTATTACAAAAGAGTGTTAATTTACTTTCCTAATACCTTCCAAATTTACTGCAATTCACTTAGTATTCAATCTCTTACCATTGGGGATTGGATCTAGTGAATTCAACCCCTCTTTTGAATGTAATGTTTGAAAAATTGAAGGGAATCCTTTGTGAAACTTGCAACCCTCTTTTGAGAGGAGTAAAGATTTCCACTTGATCTCCCCTCATCATTTTTCACCACATTACACAAATAATAGATGATAGTAATTAATATAATATTTAAATTGTGATTTGACTTTGCATGACTCGCATTACCATAACATCAATAAAATAAATATTTGAGACACTTATCTTTTTTTTATTGTATTGTATTGTAAACAAATCATCAATATCTTTCTTGATATATGAAAAGGTTATAATAAGAAATTGAATAATATTTAAAGTATATGTAATGAATGAAGGATGTTGATATGACAAATTTTGATATCAATTTTGGCAAATAAAAATTGAATTAATAATAAATGCTTTTGGTACTAATCAATTATAACAAATAATAGATGATAATAATTAATATACTATTTAAATGGTGATTTGACTTTTCATGACTCATATTATCAGAACATTCATAAAATAAATAATTTGAGACACTTAATTATTTTTGTATTGTATTGTAAAAGAATCATCAATATTTTTTGATATATGCATAGGTTATAATAAGAATTCAATAGATCAAAACATGTATGTGCTTAGATTATCAACAAATGGTGCATTATTACAACAAGTTTTGTATACTCTCTTTCTCTCCAACTTTGGAACTTTTGAATTTTTTACACACTGAACCTGCTTTAGGGGGTACCTTGTCCCTCCTCCTACTCTTCCTGTTAATACCAATGACACTCTTTTGTCATGTTCTAAGGGTCCTACTATGAAGGCTTCAATGGTACTTTCTAGGGATTCGGTGGATTCTCTAAATGTCCCTATGCCATTTGAACAGGAGGAACTTGAAAGTTCCACCCAACTTAATTGTTATCCCAAGAGTGACAATGATGATAGTCCTATAGTGATTGAGAATCTAGAGCATGCGCCTCCAAAGAGAATCTTGAAACCCAAGGGGTGGAAAAATGTGCTAATGGGTGATTTTAAGAAGCGTAATATTTCTAATATAACCCCATGTTATTTGCAAATAGAGGAAGGAATAGCTATTATGTTTCCCTACTCTATAGTGGACTGCAATGTCTCAACCATGAACTTCACTCTAGTGGGAAAGTTTTTCTCCTTTTGTCCATTCATTGATATGTTCTACGATTGGGTTGTTGCTAAATGGAAGCTTAAAGGGAGAGTGATGCTAGTGCTCTTTTTAAATTTACAACTGAAGAGGATCTCATTGCATTTCTTACTTTAGGATAAATGTCCTATGGTAAACATCATTTGTCAATTTATTAATGGAAGTTAATATTTGATCATGCTACAAACCTGAATAAAACAATGTCAATCTGGGTGTGCCTCTCAGGTCTCTCGCTTGAGTTTTGGCATGAATAGATCTTTATATGGGTTGACAACATCTTCAGACACTTTGTGGCTACTGATGGGGTGACAAAGGCTAAGTTTAGGTTAGTATTTGCATGCTTCTATGTGAATGTGGATATTAACAAAATTCTCCCTAACTTCATTTCCTTTCAATCTATGTTAGAAGGTCAGACCCAAGCTATAGTTTATGAAAATACTACGATATTCTACTATAATTGTTCTAAGTTTGAACATCTAATCTCAGAATGTAAATTCCCACCTAAAAAGGCCCAAAAACATATAAAAAATATATGTTTTTGAGGGGAATGGTACTCAGGATGCCATGGTTTCTCCCAAGGGGGAGGAGCCTATCAATAAACCTTACAGAGATGAAATAGGCAGCATCTATCATTTCATAGAGGGGATTCTTAAAATCATGGAGACCCCAACCAAAATTTTCAAACCCTCAAAGAGTAATACTATGGGTACTCCTATTAGTGAGGTTATCCTGGAAGAGGGAGAAATCCTAGCTCCTTCCAACCCTAGCATTCAAGAGAATTGTGTGTTCTTAACAAACTCTCTGGCACACACCCATATGCTTTCACCAAAGCCAAATAATTCTTCCTCGATCAAAAATACCTATTTTTCACTAGGTGCCTCCTCTAGTGGCTAGATGTTTCTAGCTAATAACTATAAGGAAATTAAGTAGCTAAACAACTTCCTACACTAACCTTGAGAGGAGGATAATGCAAAAAATTTTACAGATTGTTACAACAGCTACATAAAATTATTAGAAATAATCAAAATATCATGCCTACCAAAACACAACACAATGATTTACATGGGGAAAACCCTTTCAGGAGAAAAACCCCATACTCCAAAAGCAGCTCAATATATTATTCAGCAATCAATAACAAATTAGCATATACTTGCAAAACAATCTCTTCGCAGGAGTGCCACTAATCAGAGACTCAGAGGTAACTCAATCGCCATAAGACTCTTACACACAACCTCTATCTCACACACTATTGTGATGAATACTAAGAGGGGGGTGAATTAGTATACCAATAAATACTGAACTCAAACACTTAAATAGTTTAGCAATCAACCGGTATAACAGATTTACTAACAAACTGGTTAAAACAAATGCAACCCAAATAGAAAATAAGGCATTCACCCACAAGAGCACAATCACCATAACACAAGAAGTTTTGATGTGGAAACCTAAATGGGAAAAACCACGGTGAGCAGAAACTCACAAGTAACTATATGTAGAATAGAAACTAGACCGGTTAAGGTCATACAATGTTCTTCACTAGAACATATCCTATTAGGAATCTAGATCTTTGTTAGGAGATAAGTCTTGTTAAAGACTACCTTGTGAGAGGATTTCAGATTCACAGCTATGAACCACCTTGTTAGAGGATTTACAAAGGCTTTGCAGGCCTACCCGGTTAAGGGTTTCAGACTTGTCGAAGATGTGAGTAATCAACAAGTGAGTGATCTAGATACTAGCACAATATGCTTGGTTAGATCCATGATAGATCTTTGTTAATGCATTTCAGCATTACTTCAGTCTTCAATATCTCCACCCTCTATTTCTTCACATAGACCTAATCTTGTCTCTATGATTGCACATGCAAAAATCTCATCAACCACTAAAAACCCTATCAACTTTTAAAACCCTAGACATGATTTCTTTATAAAGGAATCTGATTTCATGTTGGTCCAATAGGATTACATTACAAGTTCCTAGGTTCAGTGCATCTGGACACATTTGGTTACACGACACAAAATCACCGCCAAAGTGTCAGTGGATGATAACTCATCACAAAAATATCGGCTGGTAACTCATCACAGAGTAATACCGGTTCATACATTTTACCAATTACCAGTTGTCAAAATGAAGACTGGGAAAAATGATAACTGCCACTTTATTCCTTCATTCCACTTGAGATCCTTGAATTGCTTGAGGTCTCCATACCACTTTGGGTCTTCAGTCAGTTTGTGACCGGTTAACACCTTCTGCAAAACACCAATAGTCTAAAGACTATATTACATGATACCGGCTGGAACAAATACCAGTTGAGCATAACTCATACATAGAGAAAGTAATCACAAAACAAGTGTGTGTCCATCAATGACAATCACAACATCATCAAAATGCCAACAATCTCCCCCTTTGGCATTGATGGCAACACTTAGGAAAATTTTGACATCTAAGTGTTTTACAACAAAAATATGCCATAATCAAAATACTCCCCCTAAGCATATACACTATCCCTTTTGCAAAAAATACAATGTATACTACTCCCTTAAAGAGGTAAGCATGAAAGTATACAAAACAGTAATCAAAATTCAAAATTTTAAATACTACTCCCCCTTTGCCAAAAATGACAAAGTACTGCAGAATAACCCTTGTTTCTCATTATCATTAAAATAAGTAAATGTTTATGACAATAATGAGTGAAACTTATCAAAAATTGATTTAAAATCCTGCATAAAAGTCTTCATGGATAAAGATCATGACTCAAGTAATGAGGTAGAAACTTCACTTTCCATTTGCATCTGTGATACCTGTTCCTCCATGGCATCAATTGTACTCATCTCTTGAGTTACCGTCAATGTCCAGATTGAGAAAGCACTTCTGAAGAATTTGTAGTCTGGGTAATAAAACAAAACAAGTGTGTGTCCATCAATGAAAAAAAAAGTGTGTCCATCAATGACAATCACAACATCATCAAAATGTCAACATGTTGAACACAATGTACCACTGAGAGGGGGGTGAATCATTGGTTCCTATAACTTTTCCTTTTAAACCAAGCCTTGAGTACCAATTACAACCTAGACACTAAACAATCAAACCGGTAATATAAGAGTGGATATCAAAAGAGGCAAATACATATTGTTTTGTGGGTTATGCATTTGTGTATTTGCCTCTTTGAGAAAACAGAAATAATCTAAAGATCAGTGGCTTAGAATTTGAAGAAGGACAAAACCATCTATATTCTTGCACTGAACTTCTCACAAATATCCTCAATCAATAGAATGGGTGGGCCACTACATAAAGGTGTTTAGTAATTTTTGATGTCTTTGGACATAAGTTCATTCTGTAGTGACTCACTTAAGATCCTTGTAACTTGTGGTGGGGCCTATTTGTCCTTTCGACAAGTTACACTGTACGAACAACTATACCCAAGGCTACAACTTTTGCTCACACCTGATTTCTATAGCGGCTTGAAGGATTTACCGCACGAGGTCATTCCCAAGTGTTATGTGTCTCTTGGAAGGCCTCTCTTAAAAAGATAAACTTTGAATGTTACTAACACTTTTCTCTTGCACCTAGGACCATGAAAGCCAAGGGAGAAGATAGTGTGTGTTAGAAGTAGGACCACTCGACAAACTATTTTCACAAGTGTGCCAATCACAAAAATCACTTGTTCTTTTTAACCTTTTTTCATCGTAATGTGATCTAACTATTTGGAGATGTTGCTCCAACAATCATGGTGTTTTTTTTAACTTCAAAGGCAAAATGTTGAGTAAACTAGGAAATTGAAATCCCGGTCAACTGAATTTGAAACACGTATGCTTGAAGTAAATCGCCTTGAAACATGAAAACCTTTGACAAGTTGATTGTTCTTTTTACTTGCACAAAAATTGAAGTGTTGATTGTGAATTGCCTTAAGTTTGATGCAAGAAATGAAGTTTGTTTGTTGATTTTTAAGCACCAAAATAAGTGAATCCTAAATTGCAATGAAAGAAAAATTGTGGGATTTTGAGTTTTTTGTTCTTTTTACCTTGGACAAATGAAGTTTGTTTTAAGCCCAAATAAAAGTTGTGTTTCTTTTTAAGAATCCAAAATGAAGTGTGAGTTTAATCTTTAAACCAAAAAGAAAATGAATTCATTTTATCGAACTTTGAAAAACAACAAAGTTTAAAGAAATAAATTCAAATACTTTCTACTCTAAACTCCTTCACCCTGCACAAACAATCAAACAGTTAAAAAGATGAAATGAAGTATAGGTGGGCTTCCAGAAGCCTAAGTTTTGATTTTCGGTTACAAGGTATAAAATTTACAACTCCCTGTTACAATAGCACCACTCTATGCAAACACAAAAGCGCTATTTAACACAAAAGCACTAAATAACTTATAGATGCGCTAAACTAATTATAGACGCACTAAACTAAGGTTAATAGTGCTAAACTTATTATAAATGCGCTAAAAGATTTTGTTGGACATAAATAAATTATGTCAAACAGGGAATGCAAACACGCTAAACTAAGGACAAAGGCGCTACTCTATAAGAAAAAGCACTAAACTATGAGCAATAACGCTATTTCCAAAACAATAGCGCTATTCTGGTGAACAAAAGAGCTAAAGCACAAACTTTCGTAAGCGCTAAAGCGTGTTCAAAAGCACCAAAGTGCAATCTGTGTGGCAATTAAAATCAGAAAAATGTTAGTAGTTTTAAAAACTTTTGGATTCACGTTGGGTTCACCAAATGATGTTCTGCGGAAGGATTAGTTAGGATAACCAAACACAAACAACAAACAAGAAAACCAATTGTTAGTGTTAGAAATCACAAGCAAAACACTTTCCTTGGTAAACATATCAAGAAAGACACTACAAAATAGATAGTTAATAAATCTAAGAAATGCTACTAAACACCTCCAAATTCTCTCTACCATGTTGGTAGCTTCTCCTTCCTTGTTCCTTTCCTCTCCAAGTTCCAAATAAGTGTAGCTCTCAATAGATTTTTGCACTATGGATGCCTTATGGAGGTTCAAGATTGAATATGATTAATCTATGCTATGCAAGTGTAAACAAAAGCTAAAATGATATGTTATTTAATTAGCTAGTGTTGATTTTAAGCCAAAAGAGTGAATGTAAATAAATTATGCTAAATTCTCTCTATCTAAAAAATGACTATAAGGTAAATGCATACAAGTTTTTAGGATCTAGATATTGAAGAAATGGGCTCTATTTATAGGTAAAATGGAGAAATGGATGGTTGAGATTGAGTAATCTCAACAAGGGTCAGGACTGAATGGTTTATGATCCATGTGAAGACTTTCAACCCAATCCCAGGATGACAAGTGTCAATATGAGATGGGTTGAGAGGAGAGAGAAGAAGAATTAAATGCTTGACATGGCCTGAGGGTTAATTTGGGAGGTAGGGTTAATGTTGAGTTGAGTGAATAAATTCTGCAAGAGTTAGTGAGAATAACCATGGTCAAAGCAATAAATGCTTGAAGAGACACATGGGTTAAATGAGGGTTGAGTTAGGGGTCAAAGTCCCTAACCATGGGTGCAAGTGGATCTAATCATAAATGGTTATGTAAGAGCTATTAATGGTCATGTAAGAGTCATTAGTGGTTTGGAAGACTTTAGAGGTTAACTTGTTGGACACATAAAGCATTAAATGCTTTTCAAAGACTTTGGAGTCTTTGAGAAGTGACTCCAAGTTGCTTAGGAATGTGACAATATTTAGGGGTTAAATGATTTAAATATATGTTTTTAATTATTTATTTAAAAGAGGAAAGGGGATTACATTAATTAATAGGAGAATGTTTGAAGATGAATTAATTAAATGTCGATTTAATTAACTAATGGCTAGTGGGTTTTTAATCAAATAAATATCAAATATTCATTTAATTAAACTGGATAGATTTATGTGACTATAATGAGTATTATGTGGAAGGCTTGAAGCACAATTTTATGAGTGTAAGTCATATGTGTGACAAAAGTTATAAATTCAACTTTGATTCTACCAGCTGCCAGATAAACAAGGAGAGTACTGGTCAAACTGTAGCCGAAGGCAAGAGGACAGATGGTAATTTATACAATTTGAAAGAATGTTTTGAATCCCAATGCATGTTGGGACAAGTGGATGAAAGCTGGTTGTGGTATAAAAGATTAGGCCACATAAATTTTGATAATCTAGTTGCGGTAAGAAAAAAGGGTTGTGTAAGAAATATTCCACCCATCATCAAACCGGTAAGCACATTTTATGATGAATATGTGAAAGGAAAGAAGACTAAGGTGAGCTTCAGGACAAAAGAACATAACACTGCAAGACCACTTGAAATTGTACATACAGATCTATATGGTCCAACTAGAACAAGAGCTCTTGCCAGTGAAAGATATTTTATGCTCTTCATTGATGAATATTCAAGGATGACATGGATCACCTTCCTACAAGATAAATCACAAGCATTTGACAGATTCAAGATCTTTCGGAAGATGGTAGAGAAGGAAAGTGGGTGCAAGCTTAAATGTCTAAGATCAGACCGGGGTGGAGAGCTCACATCAAATGAGTTCAAAGATTACTATGAAAGACATGGAATCAGATGGTGATACTCAACCCCTAGGACACCACAGCAAAATGGCATGGTAAAAAGGAAGAGAAGGACAGTCAAGGAGATGGCCAGAACCATGTTAAATGAGGCAAGTTTGTCAGACATGTATTGGAAGGAAGCAGTTCATATTGCTGCATATACCTTGAACCGGGTTCAACTAAGAACAAACAACAGAATGACACCTTATGAGTTGTGGTATGACTGGAAACCATCAGTCAAGTACTTCAGGGTATTTGGAAGCAAGTGTTTTATCAAGAGAGATATGGATGGTTTAGGTAGTTTTGATTCTAGGAGTGATTAAGGAATCTTCCTTGGTTACTCAACTAACAGTAAGGCCTATAAATACTACAACAAAAGAATAAGAAGAGTCATTGAGAGTGTGCATGTAAGAGTTGATGAGGATATGCATAAAGGAAGACAAGTACAAGTGAACCAATATGATGATTCTGATGATGAAGGTGAAGAAGCTCAGTCAGATAGTGAACCAGAAGAAGCATCCAAAAATATCCCTTACCGCTATGTGCAGATAAACCACTCGAAAGAGAAAATTTTAGGTAATAAGAGTTATGGTCTGCAGACTAGGAGAAGACTTTCTTGGAATGATGAACAAGTCAATTTCTACCTCATGACTGAAGTAGAACCTAAAACATTCAATGAGCCCACTAAAAGTTATAAATGGATGGATGCCATAGAAGAAGAGTTGCAACAAATTGAGAAGAACAAGACTTGGGAATTAGTCCCTAGACTAGAAGAAAAGAACATCATTGGCACAAAATGGGTCTACCCAAACAAGATGAATGAATAAGGTAAAATTGTTAGGCATAAAGCTAGACTTGTGTGTAAGGGTTACTCTCAAGTAGATGACATTGATTTTGAAGAAACATTTGCACTGGTAGCTAGATTAGAAGCAATGAGAACTTTTCTAGCTTTTTCTACCTACAAGGGTTATAAAGTATATCAAATGGATGTAAAATCTGCCTTCCTCAATAGAAATTTGGAAGAAGAAGTGTACATGGAGCAACTGGAAGGGTTTCTGTTACATGATGATGAAACCTTTGTGTGCCAATTGAAGAAAGTCCTTTATGGTTTAAAGCGGGCTCCTAGAGAATGGTATTCAAGGCTAGATCAGTATCTAAAGGAGCAAGGATTCAAAAAGGGGAATGCTGACAACAATTCATACATCAAAAAGATGGAAATCACATGATCATTGTGGTTGTGTATGTAGATGATATTATTTTTTGAGGCAACAAGAACACCCTTTGCAAAGAATTTGCTGATCAGATGCAGTCAGAATTTGAGATGTCAATGCTTGGAGAATTGACATACTTCCTTGGTTTATAGATATCATAGCAAGATAAGGGAATATTTATCTCACAAACCAAGCTTGCAAAGGATATGTTAAAGAAGTTTCAAATGGAGGACTACAAACCGGTGAGTACCCCCATGGTGACCGGAAGAAAAATAAGCAAGAATGATGAATCACCGATGGTAGATCAGACATTGTATAGATCCATGATAGGCATATTATTGTATCTTACTACTTCTAGACCATATATAGTGTAGGTAGTGTGCATGGTGGCTAGATTTCAAGAAGCATAAAAGTAGTCACATATGAATGTCGTAAGCAGAATTTTTAGGTACCTACAAGGGACACTCAATTATGGTTTGTGGTATCCTAAACAAGGGGAATTAATCTTGGAAGCATATACTGATGCTGATTGGGTAGGTTGCCTTGATGACCGAAACAACATAATTGGTGGTGCATTTTTCCTAGGTGGTTGGTTTGTCTCATGGCATAGCAAGAAGCAAGATTCAGTCTCCCTATCAATTGCTGAGGTAGAATACATTGTTGTTGCTACATGCTACTCTCAGGTGCTTTGGATGAAGTAAACCCTCAAGGACATACAGGTGGACATCTTTGATCATATTCCTATCCGGTGTGATATTTCAAGTGCCATCAACATATCAAAGAGTCTGGTAATGCATTCAAGGACAAAGCATATAGCCATCAAGTATCATTTTCTTAGAGAAAAGGTTGAAGGAAAGGAAGTAAAGATGGAATATGTTCCTACAAGAGAACAAGTGGTAGACATCTTCACCAAACCATTACTGGTAAGAACGTCACCTGCCTCATGCACTTAAGATTGTAAGGAGATATATGGTTCAGGGGGAGTTCATTATAAAATCTCCTATCTCTTGAACCATATGCTGGACATAGGGGGAGATCAAATGTTTATGATGCAGAACCGACATGGTTGAACTTATGGGTGTACTGACAAATTCAATAGCAGAAGAAGGAAATTGTTGTAGGAATACCCAAGATAATTTCATGATTATGGGTACCTACTTTCCCACTTGGCAACACTCATAGTACAATCACATTTAATTTTTCTATGTTGTTGGTTGAGCGGATTGTGGCCAAAAGGGGAGAATACACTGTATAATTGGTGGAGAATGGATTCAATAAAAGGATGGCTTGACCCTTTGTTATTGTGTCAAAGAGGGAGAAATATACTGGTCTGAAGTCTTCTAGTAAGTTGGCATTATTGCCAAATGGGGAGATTGTTGGCATTATTGGCATTAAGTTGTCATTGATGTCAACTAGTTTGGCATGGTCATCAGTGAAAAAGAAGTGGTGACTAGTATGGGAAAAGTAAGACATGATGATGTCAATCCATATGTATGTACGAAGATAGAAGGTAGGTTACCAGTACATATGAAATGCATCATCTACCAGTCAAGCAGGACCACTGACAAGGCAAAGCAAGCAAACAAAAGAACTGAAGAATCTAAACTGATATACATTGAGAAGTTTAATGCTATCGGTAAATGGATGAAGTAGTAGGACCAACATGTTTGATGGAAGGCCAAGTTGATCCACTGACAGAGAAAAGGTCAGCAGGTATGAAGGTCCACCGGTGAAGTAAGGTTATATCGGTAAGGTGAGTTGAACTGGTAGTCAATCTTGGTCGGTGAAGGATGTTAAACTGACATAGAAAACTGAGCATAGGTGGACGTCTACAAGGATGACATGTGGAAGCCAGGTGGTGACCACATAGAGGTTGGTGAAGTATTCATTGACGTAAAAGTCAGCAAGCAGGTCAGCTTTTATGAAGAATCTGCAAATCATGGGAGGTTGGTAGAAGGTTGTGGCTCGAGGAAGACAAGGTGCAAAGTCATTGAACAAACCTTGCAAGAAGATCTGATCTTTGTACCCATTTTTTGAAGGAAACAACTGAGCCATTAATGCCGTTTGACAAAGAAAAATAGAAAAGCATGTTGCAGACATCCAAATATAGAAAAAGCACATTGAAATACGAGGGGTTGGCAGTGTTGATTGATGACATGTACATCATCACTCCTGAAAAGTAGATCAGATCAAATCCAATACGGATTGAGCTCGTGAAGGTAAAACCTAAATGACATATGATGGCCCAGTAGTTGATCATGTATACATGCATATTTTTGGGCTAACCAGTTTGATATATGGCATGATAGTGTTATTGTATGGCATTATGTATACCTAGGATCATGTCATATGTTGCAGTGAAAATTGTGGAGCTGATAGATCATTAGAATGATCATATATACACATCTCAACCAGTATATGGTGTAGCTTGGAGCTTTGACTTAGAACTTGATAAGCATTGAGGACCTAAGATCTATGACTCAGGGGGAGTTAAAAGCCATATCTTCTTATTGTTATCAGACATGTTGGACATGGGAAGAGTGCATGTCTCTATGGTTGTATTGGTATGATTGTGTCTTTGGAAGTGTCTGGGGTTGTGAGATATTTCAATTTCTATCCAACTTAAATCACAACTGGACCACCAGGAATGTTTCTTCCAAAAAGGAGAGTTACCTACACATGAGAACATGCATTTGACATTGGAGAAGATACAATTGGTATCAATGTCAGCTTCAACACTTGATATCAACAAATCGGGGTCAGAATAACTTCTGCATATGAAAGGGGAGATGATGTAGTCTAACCAACAGGTAAGTTTTATTCACTGACACATGTGCCTTCAATTGGTTTCAGACTTGTATATTTATGTGTTTTCGGTTTGCATATATAGTTGGTTGCTGAGCAATTGGTGTCAGTTGGTGGTTGAGCCCTCCATCTCGAGTGTTGTGAATTGAGAGGATGTAAAGTATGAAGGTCAAAGGAGGAGATAAAACTCTATTAGTGCCTAGTAGACACAAGGAGGAGAGAAACCTTGTCAATGCCCTTTGCCATTGTTGTCAAAGAGGGGGAGTGATTTTGTAGTATGTCACATACTACATGTGTGAGAATTCATGGAATACACAAAGGGGGAGAGAGAGAATCTGTAGTATGCCAAACACTACATGTTTTGACATCAATGCCAAAGGGGGAGATTATTGACATTGTGTTGTCATTGATGTCATTGACACACATGATCCAATTGAGGAAGCCATATCAGTGCAATATTGGAAGAAGAATGAGATGACAAGGATCATCTTCCACCAGTAAGTAGTAATACTGAGCTTATCTCCCAATATGCATGGAATACAACATATCTCTTTGAGATAAAATAGAAGAATTAAAGACAAGTGATTAAAGACTCACACCGGATTGACCAGTGAAACACTAAGTTGCCTTAGGTGCATGAGATTAGAGATATGCATGAGATATTTTGGGTAGGCATGTTGTGTTGTTGGCACAAAGAAGGAAGGATACATTTGTCACTTTGACAAACCACTTGATAGGAGAACCGGTCTATTCATGAAGAAGGAAAAGTTGGAACAACTGTAGACAAAATGTTGTTGTAATGAAGATGAATTTTGGTGCAACCGGTGTGCATGGTATCTTACCAGTGTACATGTCGAAGATACTATCGGTATAGATGTCAACCGGTAAGATGGCAAAGTCCAGATGCAAAAGGGTCCCATTTGTTGAAGATGTGCATGAGGTAAGTTGACAAGAGTGTTGACCGGTCTAGGTGTTCCACCGAAAGAGAAGAAAAGTGCAAGGGTGAAGATAGACTGGTTAGGGTATAACCAACAATGTGTGTGAGCCGGTAGATGAACCCAGTTGTATGCTACTAGTCGATGACCAAGTCAGACCGACATAGTGAGCCAAGGTGAATATCGACAAAGGTGCCACATGAAGGTAAAGTTGCATGCATGCACAGGTCAGTGTGGTGTGTCAGCAAGGTCATTGGCAGTTGGTCCAACATTAAATGGTGATTGTGAAGCTCAAGGATGGATGGAAGAGGATTGTAGCTCGAGATTAAGGAAACAATAGAGATCTAGGACAAACTAATCTAGTAGATTGAAGTGGGTGAAGGAGACCAAATCATGCACATGATTGATCAGACATAAGGCCAAAAATCATGCTACAGACTGCTAAAGACAGAAGACGTGAATCACAAGGTAAAAAGAATGGCGATGCTCATTGATGAAGTGTTGGTCATAGGTCAAGGACATGAGATCTGATTAGATATCATGTGCCATGATTATTAAAGATCAAATGGGATGTAGATTTAGTGCATGGCAGAAACCCTAGCGTGTCAATATTCAAACTCACGTTTAGGCGGGAAAATATGTCTATAAGAGTGTAAGCTAAAGAAGTAGATGGTGCTGCTGCATGAGAAAGTGATGCTAGTGAAGAGAGCCAATCACTCAAGTGCTCAACATCAATCGGAGAAGAGACAAAGTGTGTGAGAGAGAACCGGTCTAAAGAGTTCAATAGGTGAGAGTGAGACAATCGGTAGCCTGCCATTAAGTCTGACAGAGGAGTACACTGGTGGTGACTGAACCGGTAGAGAAAAGCCACAAAATATTGCAGTAGAGAGTGTAGTGAAGAATTGGTAAGCTAAGAACCGATAGTCTTCAGAGAGTAGATATCTGACTAAGTGAAGAAGATTGGTGATGGTTAGTAGCAATATGGCAGAGAGAAAAGAGAAATGAAAAAGAGTAGAACCGACTAAGAAGAAGAAGAGGTTGAGCCAGTAAGGTTGCAGCAGAGAGTGAGTTGCAACATGAGATAAGGTTGTAGCAGTGAGAAGGTGAGCAGAGAATTGGAGATAGGAGAATCAGTGGAGAGACTTGCATGAGAGTTAAAAAGTTCTTTTGTAACAAGGAGATTACTTGTGTAATTGATTATGTTCATTGTAGATCACTAAGTTGGAGCTCAATACAGGGGTTTTTTCTCCTTGGGTTGGTGCCCTAAAATCAGGGGTTGGTGCTCCTTGGGTTGGTTCCCTAAAAGCAGGAGTGGTACTCCTTGGGTTTGTGCCCTAAATATTGTAACCGAGGTTTTCATTGTGAGGCCTAATTGGAGCAGTAGTCTCTAGCAACATTTCTCACCGAGTTTTTTTCCATCTTGGTTTTTCCTCGTACAACTAGTGTTATTAGATGTCCCTTTTATATATGATTGCTTTTGTGTTATCCTCTCATCTAACTAGTATGTCTGCTTTATGTTAGATTAGTTAACCAGTATATACACATAGGATAGAAAAGGGTTAAGTTTGGAAATCACTTATTCACCCCCCCCTCTTAGTGACATCTAGTGTTCAACACAAACCTCATATATAGGAGATACACTACAAAAAACCGTCAAACGGTATTACAAAACCATGGGATAAAACCACCCAAGTAGAGCCAACCTTATCTCCCTTCTAGATGCCCTATGACATGTTAAAACACAGATTATGTGTCCCTCCCTTTTACAACTCATTTATGTGTCTAATACATTTTATATCTCCTATTTTAGGAATACAAACTTCTAGAGGCAATAACTTGAGAATAGTGTGTCCTATTGAGAAACCATTTGAAGTGTTAGAAAGCTCGCGAAGTGCTCTATTGCCTTGTAAATATTTACATCATTTACACCTACTTTTTATGATGTTTAGGGGCCTCTAAAGTCCTAAAAATTAAATTTAAACCATTCATTGCACCCCTCCAAAATGAAAACTTTAATATCTTCAAAACTAGTTGTGATCTTTGCAGTGTAGCTTTACAAGAATTCTTACTTAGCCAACCAGAAGCTTCGGGAAGAATTTTGCATCATTTTGTGCTCAATTGAAAACTTACTATAAACAGTAACCTCATGTAAATGCAAGGTTGAGACACCATTTTTCCCAACATTCTCCCACTTGTTGAACACCTTGCAAGAGAAAAGGGAGTATCAACACAATAAATCAATTGATAGGGGCCATGAGGCCCATAGACTCTGAACACCATCTAAACTTCTCTGTTCTCATAACCTTAGTTAAAATAGATGCAACATTCACCGAAGTTTCTATCTTAACCAACTTTACCCTACTATCTTTGACCATGTCTCTAACAAAATGATATGAGCAACAATATGTTTGGTTCAGGCATGAAATGTCAGGTTCTTAGCTAGGTAGATCGCACTCTGACTATCGCAATAGACTGTCAGGACACGTTGTTTTATTCCAATATCTGAACACAGTCTCTTAAGTCGTATGGATTATTTACAAGCATGAGTAGCTTCCATATACTCTTCTTCAATAGTGGATAAAGAAACTACAACTTGTCACTTTATCATCCAACTAATTGCACCACCAAATAAAGTAAACACATAAGCACTGGTGGATCTTCTGCTATCAATATCACCTACCTAGTCTAAATCCACATAACCATGACTATAAAGGGAAGTCATGTCTCCAACCAAATTACCATGATAACATAAATAATACTCTAAAGAACCCTTCAGGTATTTGAAGACTCTTTTGATTGCATCCCAATGAACTCTACCAGGATTAAACATATATATGGAAAGAACTCCCACTGGTTGGGCAATGTTTGGTCTAGTACAGACTATAGCACACATCAAACTTCCAACTATATTGTGGTAAGACACTCTGCTCATGTCTTCCATCTCCGATGGGGATGTAGGACAATCTTAAGAAAATAATTTAGTTCCAACTACAAAAGGAACACATAATGGTCTACAATCCTACATGTTGAACCTCCACCAAACTGAACTCACATACTTACTCTAGCCTAGCCATTTCTTTTTAGCACCAAGACATTTCATTTCAAATTTAGCAATGAGTTGAGACTTTAGTTCTAAAATCATACCTTTCCCTTTACCAATGAATAACATATCATCAACATACAATGGAATGTACGGGAAATGATCACCATCAAATTTATAATAATTACAATGATTCGATTTAGAACACTCAAATCCTAAACTCAACAGACGTGTATCAAATTCCTATTACCACATCCTAAGACTCTGTTTGAGGCCATACAAAGATTTCTTTAATTTATAGACCAAATTACTTTTACCTTTCACCACATAGTGCTCTGGTTGTGTCATATAAATATCCTCCTCAAAATCATCATAAAGGAAAGCAGTTTTCACATCCATTTTCTCAACCTCTAAATCATAAGCAACAACTATAGAAAGCAAAAATATAATGGATCATTTTGGCAATAGGAGAAAATATCTCACCATAATCAACACTCTCAACCTGAGATTAGCCTTTTACAACCAACCTTTCTTTATACTTCTCAATGCTTCCATCTAAACCAATCTTTTTATTGAACACCCATTTGCAACCAACAAGCTTCCATCCTTCTAGCAATGGTACAAGATCCCATGTATCATTCTTTTTTAAAGCTACCATTTCTTCTTCCATAGCAATCTTCTAGGATTTTGCACCATTCATGCCTAATGCCTCTTCTACAAATCTAGGTTCATCCACAATAGTATTCAAAGAAAAAATACATCTCCAATCATCAAGTGAATATGTTTTAGGTGGTGGTCTATGTCTTGTAGACCTTCAAACAAGTTGAGTTGGAGGTTCTTTCTCCTCTTATGAAGATTCATAGCTAGATGAGGTCTCCTAGACTTCTTGCCTATCAAATGGTCTTGATTCAACTCTTTGAGGTGTAGAAGGGAATTGAATCACATCTTTCAATTTAATTTGTTTCAGCTGCAATGTAACATGAGACTTAATTTCTCTAAAAATAACACTTCTACTATGAATTGCCTTTTGTGAAATAGGGTCCCAAAGCTTGTATCCTTTCACACCATAATTGTATCCAATAAAGATACATTTCATAGCCTTGTTCTCCAACTTTATTCACTTCTCCTTTGGTAGATGTGTATATGCCTCATAACCAAAAAATCTGAGATGCCTCAATGAAGGCTTGTGACCTGGCCATGCTTCCATAGGTGTTTTATCAACAAGAGCTGATGTAGGAGAATTTTTAATTAGGTAGCTAGCAGTGGCAACAACTTCAACCCAAAAATTTTGTTCTAGACCAACACCACTCAACATCATCGTAGCCTTCTCAATCAATGTTCCATTCATTCTTTATGCAGCTCCATTATTCTATGGAGAATGCAAATTTGTCTTTTGTTTGTTAATACCACAGTCCTGACAAAATCTATCGGAATCATTAAAGAAAAATTAACCACCATTATCAGTCCTCAAACATTTAATTTTGTTTCCAATCTACAACTCAACCATTTCTTTAAATTCTTTAAAACGACTGAAAACTTCAGATTTACTCTTTAAAAATTATACCCATGTCCTACTAAAATCATCAATAAATGAAACATAATATGTGGATTTTCCAATAAAAGGAATATCTATAGGACTAAACACATCAGAATGAATAAGATCCAAAACACAACAAGATTTATGAGAAGTCGAATAAAACTGAACGTAGTTTTGTTTTCCATAAATGCAATGCTCACAGAAATCAAAGTCAATATTACAATCATTCAAACCTTTAGCAAGGTTTTTTATTTTTCAAGGTCCTCAAACCCTTTTCTCCAATGTGGCCAAGTCTCTCATGTCATAAAATAGTCTTCTCTACAAGTAACTTTTCTTCAGAAGAAAGAGCACCCTTAGGTACCCAAAATCCATATCCATTCACTGAAGGTGAAACCCTTAAATATTTCGACGGAGTATCCACATATTTACTTTTTATAGAATTGATATTACACTCAACACTGTATGCCTCTAGCTTATACAAAGTGTCAAACCTGACACCTCTAGAAATCACCATAGAACCCTTAATCATTTTACATCCTACATCAGAAAAGACTACCTGCACACCTGCATCTATCAGTTTTCTCACAGCTAATAGATTTCATTTTAAACCGAGGATATGCAGCACACTTCTGATCCTCTTTATTCTACCATCAGGAAACCTGATCCTAACTTTATTTTGACCAACAATGTCTAAATTTGAATCATCACCCAAGTACACCTTGCCTCCGTTAAATTCTTCATATTCAGAAAACCTATCTTTATTGGAAGTCATATGAAAAGATGCACCTAAGTCAATTAACCATGTATAATTACCTACATTAGTAGCCAAAGATTCAATGAATGCATCACCATCTTCCTTCTCCTACTCATAGTTAGAATCAAATTTCATCTTTTTCTTCTTCTTTTGTTCTTTGGAGTCCTTATAGATGTGACCCGATTTACCACAATTCCACCATATGATTTTGGACTTTCCAGGAGATTTGGATCTCTCTTTGGATTTAGACTTATTACGCTTCTCATTTTTCTTTCCTTTTTCCTTAGGTCTTCCACAAATAGTTTGTTGGCCATCTGGAGGAATTGATTATGTGTTGCATTGATTTTTATCATTGATGTCAACACTAGCTGTTTTGGCTATTTACCGGTATCCTTTTGGTCTTGGTAGGTTGTTTGGTTTCTAGCTGGATTAGATCGTGATGATCTGGTATGCTCTGGTATGTTCTGGCTTATGGAATTGGCTTATTCATGCTACTCAGATTCACATTCAGTCAGTTGGTTTTGATCTGGTGATCAGATGCTATCATGTATGCTAGTAAGCTTGGTTTGTTGTTCTGGTGAGGGTTTCACTGGCAGAGCTTTGTTGAAGATATTTGATGTTATGCATAAGTAATGTTGGTGTGGCTTCTAGTGGAGATTCAAGATGCTGATGGTGATCATGTTTGAGATTGGTAGATTGGGATCATTTCTTTAGTGTGTGTGGACCTGAATTGGGTCTTGGTTTATCTAGGTTATGGACCGACTTATTGGACTTCTTGATGTGTTTCCAGGATGTATTATGGGTTGTATATTATTTTTTTGGTCTCAAGTCAACATGTTTTGTAATTATGTAATTGGTTTATTGTCTGGTGGCCAACCTTATTATTTGTGGTCAAGGGTTTGTATATATATGATTTAAGATCTCATTGAAGATCATGGGAATATGTGTAAGGGATATGGATATGTAAGGAGCGAATAATGTATTAATCATTCAGGTAGAGGATTTGGTCAATCATTGGTAATTGATTTGGGTTTATGTAAGAGGATTTAGTCCTCCGTTATTGAGCTTAACCAGAACTATACTCAAGCATAGGAGATGTTATCAATGTAGTTCATTCTTTCTTCTGGATTGTAGTCTGGATTTTTATGTAGTCAGTGAGACTCCTTTTGTGTTGAGTAGTGTTCTCTAGGCTATTGGCTTTCCTGCAAGTGCAAGCTCCTCAATTGTAATCACATACTTACTGTAGAAGTATTATGTGACTGTGGGTAGGCTTCCCACCATGGTTTTTCCCTTTACCAGGTTTTCCACATACAAATCTTGGTGTCATGTGGATGGTATTTATTCTCTAATTGTTGTTTATGCTTAATTGGTTTATGCATTCCGATATTGATATTTTGACTTCCGGTATTAAAGTTTTAATTTCTTAAGGTTCTGGTAATTTGGTGACAACTAATTCACTCCCCCCCCCCTCTCAGTTGACTTCAGGTTATTTGAATTATGGTTTGGGAATACACATACAGTGAAGTATTTCAGAATCTTTGGTAGTAAACGTTATATCAGAAGAGATAATTTCATTAGAAAATTTGATCCTAGATGTGATGAAGGAATATTTCCTTGTTATTCTAATGAAAGCAAAGCGTATAGATGTTATAATAAGATATTGAAGATAATTTTGGAAAGTGCTAATGTCAAGGTGGATGAGCAAAAAAGAAGTCAAATCAAATTTTATGAGAAAGAACTGGTAGTGGAAATGATCATAACTAAACTGGTAATACCTTTATGAGAACAAAATGTTGAACCAGTTACTCTGGTAATATCAAAAAATTCAACAGTAACTAAAGATCTAGGAAGAGGAATAGAGAGTCAGAAGACTCCTAGGTATGTAAGGATGAATAATTCAAAAGATAAAATCATTGGGGATAAGAACAATGGAGTGATGACAAGAATGAGATTGGAAACTAATGAGGTATGTTTAATTTCTCAAGTTGAACTGGTATCAGTAATTGAAGCATGTAAAAATGAATATTGGATGAAAGCTATGGAAGAAGAATTAGATCAGATAGAGAAGAATAACTCATGGACTTTAGTTCCCTGGCCTAAAAATAAGAATGTTATTGGAACTAAATGGGTTTTTAGGAATAAATTGAATGAAGATGGACAATTTGTAAGGGATAAAGCTATATTGGTTTGTAAAATATATTCTCATAAGGAAGGAATTGATTATGGTGAAACTTTTACACCTGTAGCTAGGATTGAAGTTATAAGATTATTTCTTGCCTATGTTGCACATAAAAACTACAAAGTTTATCATATAGATGTTAAGTGTGCCTTTCTAAATGGGGATCTTGATGAGGAAGTTTATATTGAGCAACCTAATGGGTTTTCAATTTCAGATGATAAAAGCTTGGTTTGCAGGTTAAGGAAAGCTTTATATGGATTGAAACAGGCACCTAGAGCTTGGTATGCAAGTATACTAGGTAATTGTTGAAGAAATTTGGTATGGAAGACTCTAACGGTAAGTACTCCTATGGTTACAAGTGAGAAATTGACAAGGAAAGATGAATCTGCATCAGTAAATCCTACAAGATACAAGTCTATGATTGGAGGTCTGCTATATTTGACTCAGACTAGGCCTGATATAATGAATGTTGTTTGTATTGCATCAAGATATCAAAGTGATCATAGAGAAAATCATGAGAGTGCGTTGAAAATAATTTTTAGATACTTGCAAGGTACATCTAAATATGGTTTGTGGTACCCTAAGGATGATGACTTTAATCTATATGCATATACAGATGCAGATTGGGCAGTTGATGTTGATGACCAAAAAAGCACTTCCGATGGAGCTTTCTTTCTTGGAAAGAAGTTGGTTTCATGGATCAGCAAGAAACAATCATGTACTTCTTTATCTACTACTGAAGTTGAGTATGTTTCTGTTGCTATTAACTGTACACAATTTATATGGATGAAGCAAATGTTGAAGGACATAAAAGTGCATTGCATTGGACCAGTAGTTATTCACTGTGATAACTCTGCTGCTATAGACATATCAATGAATTTGGCATTTCACTCTAAGACAAAGCACATATCTATCAAGTATAACTTTTTGAAGGAGAAGGTGGAAGAAAATTAAGTTAGATTGGTTTATGTGAACACTAAAGAGCATATTGCAAATATTTTCACCAAACCTTTGCCTAAAGAATCATTTGAGTACCTCAGAGATAGATTAGGAGTTTCTGCCCCTCCGATAGAGAACTGATTAATGCTATTTGGCATCAGTCTGGTATGCATTATCAGATATATTATTCATTATAGATTGATGTGGGGATGCTACTGCTTAGGGGGAGTAGTTAGTTTTGTAATTCGGTGGTTTATGTTTTTTGTTTAATATTTTTGTCATGTTTTTGGCATTGATGTCAAAGGGGGAGAGATATTCATGTGAAAAACTTAAGGGATATATACATTAGGGGGAGAAATTTTAGAACATCATTGCTATATTCTTTTGTGGGAGATTTGTTTGGCATTTCTTGTCACTTGGATGTTTTTCACATCTAGTGCTGCCATCAATGCCAAAGGAGGAGATTGTTGGCCATTTGGAGGAATTGATTATGTGTTGCATTGATGTTTTGTCATTGATGTCAACACTAGCTATTTTGGTTGTTTACCAGTATCCTTTTGGTCCTTGTAGGTTGTTTGGTTTCTAGTTGGATTAGATCATGATGATCTGGTATGCTCTGGTATGTTCTGGCTTATGGAATTGGCTTATTCATGCTACTCAGATTCATGATCAGTCAATTGGTTTTGATCTGGTGATCGGATGCTATCTTGTATGCTAGTAAGCTTGGTTTGTTGTTCCAGTGAGGGTTTCATTGGTAGAGCTTTGTTGAAGAGCTTTGATGTTATGCATAAGTGGTGTTGGTGTGGCTTCTAGTGGAGATTCAGGATGGTGATGGTGATCATGTTCGAGACTTGGCAGATTGGGATCATTTCTTTAGTGTGTGTGGACCTAAATTGGGTCCCGATTTATCTAGGTTATGGGCCGACTTAATTTAACATGTGGATTGGACTTCTTATTGTGTTTTTGGGATGTCTTATGGGTTGGATATTATTTGTTTGGTCTCAGGCCAAAATGTTTTGTAATTATGTAATTGGTTTATTGTTCGGTGGTCAACCTTATTGTTTATAGTTGAGGGTTATATGGTGTAAGATCTCATTGAAGATCATGGGAATATATGTGTAAGGGATATGGATATGTAAGGAGCGACTAATGTATTAATCATTCAGGTAGAGGATTTGGTCAATCATTGGTAATTGATTTGGGTTTATGTAAGAGGATTTAGTCCTTCGTTATTGAGCTTAACCAGAACTATACTCAAGCATAGGAGATGTTATCAATGTAGTTCATTCTTTCTTCTGGATTGTAGTTTGGATTTTTATGTAGTCAGTGAGACTCCTTTTTTGATGAGTAGTGTGATCTAGGTTGTTTCCCTTCTTGCAAGTGCAAGACCCTTAATTGTAATCACATACTTGCTGTAGAAGTATTATCTGATTGTGGGTAGGATTCCCACCATGGTTTTTCCCTTTACCGGGTTTTCCATGTACAAATCTTGGTGTTATGTGGATGGTATTTATTCTCTAATTGTTGTTTATGCTTAATTGGTTTATGCATTTTGGTATTGATCTTTTGGGTTCTGGTATTAAATTTTTAATTGCTTAAGGTTCTAGTAATCTGGTGACAACTGATTCCCCCCCCCCTCTCAGTTGTCTTTCAATTATTTGAACTATCTAACATAGTTAGGGCTTCCTTTGAACTGATGCATACCTTCACTCACATCTCTTCACCAAGTAGGGCACCCACCATATCTTTAGACTTGAAAATAATAGAATTACTACTGATAGCCATAACAAGAGAATCCCACAAATCAGGCAAAGAAGAAAGCAAGATCTGACATTTTTCCTCTTCATCCATCTTAACACCAACAGATAGTAATTGAGTCACCAACATATTAAATGCTTCCAGGTGGTAGGAAATTTATCCACCCTCTTCCATCTTCAAGGAATATAATTTCTTCCTCAAGAAAATTTGATTCAATAAGGATTTTGCTTGATACATTTCACTGAGCTTAGTCCATAACTTCTTTGTAGTGTTCTCTTCATGGACATTGATTAGAATAGAGTTTGGCAGGCATAATATAATTAGACCCTTAGCTTCTCAGTCCATAACATCATACTGAGCAATCGTAGTAGGATCTGCAGGTCTTGAGACATTCGCATGAACAACATCCCACAAATCTCGGTCTATTATCAGATCTTCCATCTTCAGCTTCCACATCTCAAAATTACTACCATTAAATTTCTCCACCTCTATTCTCCCTGACGAACTTGTCATCTAAAAAATTCCTCCAAGAAGATCAAAATGTGTCTTCTCGACAAGATCCCACTCAAATTTGGATTAGTTCAAAAAACCCAACAACCCACAACTTAAACCAAAGGCGATCAGGCTCTAATACCACTTGTAAGGAAGTTAAGTAGTGGAACAACTTCCTACACTAACCTTGAGAGGAGGATAATGCAAAAAAATGTATAGATCATTACAATAGTTACATAAACTTAACAAAAATAATCAAAATATCATGCATACCACAACACAACAACATAATGCTTTACTTGGGAAAAACCCTTTCGGGAGAAAAACCCCACTCTCCAAAAGAAGCTCAATATATTATTCAACAATAAATAATAGATTACAATATACATGCAGAGCAAGCTCTTCGCATGAGTACCACTAATAAGAGATTCAGAGGTAACTCAACCTCCATAAGATTCTTACACAATACCTCTATCTCATGCACCTCATATAGAGGATATACAATACAAGAAATCGTCAAACAATATTACAAAAACATGGGCTAAAACCACCCAATAAAGTAGATCTGACCTTATCTCCCTTCTAGATGCCTTGTGACATGTTAAAGAACACATCAACATTTTTCCCTCCCTTTTACAACTCATTTGTGTGTCTGGTACATTTTATATTTCCTATTTCATGAGTACAAACTTCTTGAGGCCATAACTTGAGAACCATGTGTCCTATTGATGAACCATTTGAAGCACCAAAAAGCTCACAAAGTGCTCTATTTTCTTGTCGCCAGCTTTTCAAGGCATTTTGGGGCCTCTAAAGTCCTCAAAATTAAATTTAAACCTTTCATTACACCCCTCCAAAATGGAAACTTTAATATTTTTAAAACTAGTTGTGTTCTTATGACGTAACTTTACCAGAATGCTTATCTAGCCAACTAGAAGCTTCGGGAATAATTTCACACCATTTCATGCTCAAGCAAAAAATTCCTATAAATAGTAAGCTCATGTAAATGCAAGGTTGAGACACCATTTTTCCCAACATTCTCCCACTTTTTCAAACACCTTGCAAGAGCAAAGGGGGTAGCAACACAATAAATCAATTGCTAGGGACCATGAGGCCCATAGACTCCTAATACCATCTAAACCTCTTTGTGCTCACAACCTTAGTTAAAGAATCTACAAAATTCATCAAAGTTTATACCTTAACCAAATTCATCCTACCATCTTCGACCATGTCTTTGACAAAATGATACTGAACATCAATATATTTGGTTCGGGCATGAAATGTCAAGTTCTTAGCTAGGCAGATCACACTCTAGCTGTTGCACTAAACTGTCACTGCACCTTGTTTTATTCCAATATCTGAACATAGTCTCTTAATCCAAATGGCTTCTTTACAAGAATGAGTAGCTATCATATACTTTTCTTTAGTAGTGGACAAAGTAACCACATCCTATCGCTTACTCATCCAACTAATTGCACCACCAAATAAAGTAAACACAAGCACTGGTGAATCTTCTGCTATCAATATCACATGCCCAGTCTGAATCCACATAACCATGAATATCAAGGGAAGTCATGTCTCCAACTAAATTATCATGATAACACAAAGAATACTCTAAGGTACCCTTCAAAAATCTAAAGACTCTTTTGACTGCATCTCAATGAACTCTACCAAGATTAGACATATATCTAGAAAGAACTCCCATTGCTTGGGTAATGTCTAGTCTGGTACAGACCATATCATACATAAAACTTCCAACTACACTTTTCTAAGGCACTCTACTCATGTCTTCCATCTCCGATGGGGATGTAGGACAATCTGAAGCAGATTATTTCATTCCAACTGCAAAAGGAACACATAATGGTCTACAATCATGCATGTTGAACCTCCACAAAACTGAATTCACATCCTTACTTTGACCTATCCATATCTTTCTATTCACTCTCTCTCTTCTAATTTTCATCCCAAGAATGTGCTTTGTAGCACCAAGATCTTTCATTTCAAATTTAGCAGCTAGCTAAGACTTTATTTTTGAAATCATACCTTTCCCTTTACCAATGAATAACATATCATCAACATATAATGAAATGTATAGGAAATGATCACCATTATATTTATAATAAACACAATGATCTAATTTAGAACGCTCATATCCCAAAATCAACATATATTTATTAGATTTTAGGTACCACATCCTAGGACTTTATTTGAGGCCATACTAAGATTTCTTTAATTTGCAGACCAAATTACTTTTACCTTTCACCACATAGTGCTCCGGCTGTTGCATATAAATATCCTCCTCTAAATCACCATGAAGAAAAGAATTTTTCACATCCATTTTCTCAACCTATAAATCATAAGCAACAACTATAGAAAGAAAAAATTTAATGGATGTCATTTTTGCAACAGGAGAAAATATCTCACCATAATCAACACCCTCAACCTGAGAGTAGCCTTTTGCAACCAACATTTCTTTATACTTCTCAATGCTTCCATCTGAACCAATCTTTTTTTTGAAAAGCCATTTGAAACCTGTAAGTTTCCATCCTTCAAGCAATGGTACAAGATCCCATGTATCATTCTTTTTCAAAGCTATCATTTCTTCTTCCATAGCAATCTTCTAGGATTATGCACCATTCATACCTAATGACTCTTTTAAAGATTAGGTTCATCCACATTAATATTAAAAGAAAAAATCCATCTCCAATCATTAGATGAATAACTTTCTGGTGGTTGTCTATGTCTTGTAGACCTTGGAACAAGCTGAGTTGGAGGTTCTTCCTCCTCCTCTAAAGATTAAGAGCTAGATGAGCTCTTCCTATCAAGTGGTCTCGATTCAACTCTTTCAGGTGTAGAAGGGAATTGAATCACATCTTTCTATTAAGTTTATTCTAGCTGCAATGTAACAAAAAAAGACTTAATTTGTCTAAAAATAACACTTCTACTATGAATTACCTTTTGTGAAATAGAGTCCCAAAGCTTATATCCTTTCACACCATAATTGTATCCAATGAAAATATAGTTCAAAGTCTTGTTCTCCAGCTTTGTTTTCTTCTCCTTTGGCACATGTGCATATGCCTCGTAACAAAAAACTAATATTTCTCAATGAAGGCTTGTGAACTGACCATGCTTCCATAGACGTTTTATCAACATGAGCTGATATAGGAGACCTGTTAATCAGGTAGCAAGCTATGGCAACAACTTCAGCCCAAAATGTTTATTCTAGACTAGAACCACTCAACATACTCCTAGCCTTCTCCATTAGTGTCTTGTTCATTCTTTCTGCAACTCCATTCTACTGTGGAGAATATTGAGTTGTCTTTTGTGTGTTAATACCACAGTCTTTATAGAACCTATCAAAATCATTAGAGCAAAATTCACTACCATTATCTGTCCTCAAACATTTAATTTTCTTTCTAGTTTGCAACTCAACCATTGCTTTAAATTCTTTAAAACAACTAAAAACTTTATATTTACTCTTTAAAAAGTATACCCATGTCCTACTAAAATCATCAATAAATGAAACATAATATGTGGATTTTCTAATAGAAGGAACATCTACAAGACCAAACACATCCAGAATGAATAAGATCCAAAACACCACAAGATTTATGAGAACTCAAGTAAAACTAACATGATTTTTGTTTTCCATAAATGCAATGCTCACAGAAATCAAAGTCAATATTACAATCATTCAATCCTTCAACAAGGTTTTTATTTTTAAAGGTCCTCGGACCCTTTTCTCCAATGTGGCCAGGTATTTGGTGCCATAACATAGTCTTCTTTGTAGGTAACTTTGCTTTAGAAGAAAGAGCACCCTTAGGTACCCAAAATCCATGTCCATCTGTTGAAGGTGAAACCCTGAAATCTTCTGACAAAGTATCCACAGATTTACTTTTTACAGAAGTGCTATTACATTCAATAGTATATGTCTCTAGCTTATACAAAGTTTTGAACTTGACACCTCTAGAAATCACCATACAACCCTCAATCATCTTACATCCTACATTAGAAAATACTACCTGCACACCCGCATCTATCAGTCTGCTCGTAGATAATAAATTTTGTTTTAAACCAGGGATATACATCACATCTCTAATCCTTTTTATTCTACCATTAGGAAAATTGATCCTAACTTTAACTCAGCCAACAATGTCTAAATGTGAATCATCATCCAAGTACACCTTGACTCTATTAAATTCTTTATATTCAAAAAACCAATCTTTATTAGAAGTCATATGAAAAGATGCACTTGATTCAATTAACCATGTGTCATTACCTCCATGAGTAGCCAAAGATGCAATGAATCCATCACCATCTTCCTTCTCAAACTCAAAATTAAAGTTAAATTTCTGCTTTTTCTTCTTCTTTTCTTCTTTGTAGTCCTTATAGATGTGAACTGGTTTACCACAATTCCAGCATATGAATTTGGACTTTCTAGGAGATTTGGATCTCCCTTTGGATTTTTACTTATTGTGCTTCTCATTCTTCTTACCTTTTTCCTTAGGTCTTCCATGAACAGTTAGGGCTTCCTTTGAACTGATGGATGTCTTCCTTCACATCTCTTCATCGAGTAGGGCACCTACCACATCTTTATACTTCAAAACAACAATAGTACTACCGATAGCCATAACAAGAGAATCCCACGAAATAGGCAAAGAACAAAGCAAGATCTAACATTTCTCCTCTTTGTTGATATTAACACCAATAGATACTAATTGAGCCACTAACATATTAAATGCTTCTTGGTGGTCTGCAATTCATCCACCCTCTTCCATCTTCAAGGAATATAATTTCTTCCTCAACAAAATATGATTCATTAAGGATTTTGCTTGATACATTTCACCAGGCATAGTCCATAACTTCTTTGTAGTGTTCTCTTCGTGGACATTGATTACAACAAAGTATGCCATGCACAATCTAATTATACCCTTTGTTTTTTAGTCCATAACATTGTACTGAGTAGTCGTATTAGGATCTGCAAGTCTTAGAACATTCACATCAACAACGTCCCACAAATCTCGATATATTAGCAGATTTTCCATCTTCAGCTTCCATATCTTAAAATTACTACCATTAAATTTATCCACCTCTATTCTACCTGACAAACTTACCATCCAAAAATTTCCGCAACAAGATCAAAAAATGTCTTCTGCATAAGCTCCCACTCAAATCTGGATTAGGTCAAAAAACCCAACAACCCACAACTGAAACCAAAGGTGATCAGGCTCTGATACCACTTGTAAGGAAGTTAAGTAGAAGAACAACTTCCTACACTAACCTTGAGAGAAGGATAATGCAAAAACTTTTATAGATCATTATAGAAATCACAAAAACTTAACAGAAATAATTAAAATATCATGCATACCACAACACAACAACACATTGATTTACGTGGGAAAAACCCTTTCGGGAGAAATACCCCACACTCTAAAAGCAGCTCGATATATTATTCAATAATCAATAACAAATTACAATATACTTGCAAAGAAATCTCTTCGCAGGAGTACCACTAATTAGAGACTCAGAGGTAACTCAATCGCCATAAGACTCTTACACACAACCTCTATCTCACACACATCATATGTAGGAGATACAATACAAGAAACAGTCAAATAGTATTACAAAACCATGGGCTAAAACCACCCAATAAAGTACAGTCGACCTTATTTCCCTTCTAGATGCCCTATGACATGGTAAAACATACATCAACATATGTCCCTCCCTTTTACAAGTCATTTATGTGTCCGATACATTTTATATTTAGTATTTCAAGATTACAAACTTTCAGAGGTCATAACTTGAGAACTGTGTGTCCTATTGACGAACCGTTTGAAGCGTCATAAAGCTTGAAAAATACTATATTGCCTCATAAACAATTACACCATTTACACCCAATTTTTCAGGGCATTTTGGGGCCTCTAAAGTCCTCAAAATTAAATTTAAACCTTTCATTACACCCCTCCAAAATGGAAACTTTAATATCTTCAAAACTAGTTGTGATCTTACGACGTAACTTTACCGAAATGCTTGTCTAGCCAACCAGAAGCTTCAAGAATAATTTCACACCATTTCGTGCTCAAATAAAAACTTACTATAAATAGAAACCTCATGTAAATGCAAGGTTAAGAAACCATTTTTCCTAACAATAACTTGGGTACCCAACCTAAGGAGGAGGGATGGACAACACAATAGAGGAAAATAAGAAACAAGTACTTAGATGTGGGGGTGGAAATGAAAAATTGACTAAACATCCTAGAAATTAACAAGACAAAAGGAAGTTGTAAGAGAGATTTCCAATGAAAGGTAAAGAACCCTAGAATCAACCTCCAAAGTTCATAAATGAATTTTATCACTTGTAATATGAGGGACCTTAATAGCCCTCAAAAAACAATATGCCCTACGGAATTACCTCCTAGAGAAGAAAATTGACATTTTTTACGTCAAGAAGTTAAAATGACTATTGCTATTTTTTAGAAAGTTGTTGACTATATTTGGCTAGGCTCGTGCTTTCTCATTAATGATGCTATTGGTGCCTCTAGTGGTGGTGTCACTATGTGGGACCCTCAAAATCCTATAGGAAGTCTCCTCTTCTACTCTACTAACAATTTGACTATAAATCTTACTTCTCCTTAGGTGTCATGGTATTTGGTGAATATTATTGCGTCAAACACTCATTTTGGTAGGGAAATTATTTGGGAGGATATTTCTGCTCAAATTCTGGTTGCCTCCGATGATCATTGGATGATTGCAGGATATTTTAATACCCCTCTTTACCATTTGAAGAAATTAGGAGGGCTAGTTGATTACTTTGACAACATGTCAAACCTGGATAATTTCATTAATACAATAGGCCTCCTTAAAATTGATCTATGGGGCCAACTTTTCACCTGGTTCAACCATAGGAAAGAGGATAATCTCATTCAATTTAATTTGGACAGGTTCTTTGTTTCGTCCAATTTGGATTTAGGCTACAAATCCACCCTTAGGGACCTTCCTAGAATGGTTCTAATCACAACCCTCTTCTTTTGGATTGGATTGACAAACTAGCAAGGGAACCCATCCCCTTCCATTATGAAATTATGTAGTCCTCACACCCAGACTTTAGAAACTATATATTCAAAGTTGGTAGAATAACCCTATCTAGGGTATTGCCATGTATAGAGTGTCCCATAGACTCAATATCACAAGGAACAAAGTCAAAGGTTGGAACAAACTCACCTTTGGAGATATTTTTATAAATAAAAAGGAGATAGACACCAAATTAACAATAATATAGATGCAACTTGCTAATGGTGATTGGTCTAAAACCTCACACGGGGAGGAGGAATCTCTCAGAGGAAAACAGAAAGAAAACTTGGAAAGGGAAGAAATTTACTAGAAATAGAAATATTGGGTTCAATGGATGAAAGAAGGTGACATGAACTCTGTCTTCTTCCATAGATCAGCTCTGAAACACATAAAGAGGAACACTATCTAGCCCTTGGTGGATGAGTTTAATAACACTATTACTGATTACCTACAAGTGGGGAATATGGATTCTAGGTACTTCTATAATGTGTACAATGATGGAGGAATTGATCATGAACCTAATTTGGATTCAATCAATTGTCAAACTGCATGCCTATGACTTTAAGCCAAGATGATAATGCTCAAGTCAAGGCATTTGTAACTAAGAAGGATGTTAAATCTGCTACCTTCTCTATGGGTGATTTAAAAGCACCAGGACCGAATGGATTCCCCCTAACTTGCTTATAGAAATTTTGGGATATTTTGGGGTATGACATAACAATGATTGCTAAGGACTTCTTCCGCGCTAGTAAGATTTTAAAAAAAATGAACAATTCCTATATTTCTCTAATTCCCAAAGTCTCAAGCCTCGTATGACTTGTCAATTTTAGACCTATTTATCCGTGTAACATAGTCTATAAGATCTTATCTAAAGTCTTGGTCAATAGAATCAAACTAATGCTTGATAGAATTATTGACAAGAAATCAGAAAGGATTTGTCCCAAGAAGACAAACCCTTGATGCTACAATTTCAATGCATGAAATTATTCACTCAATGGATAGATGTCACCTTCCTATTATGGTCCTTAAGCTTGACACTTCCAAGGCTTATGATAGAGTGAGACACGATTTTCTTTTCAAAGTCCTCAGAATGATGGAGTTCCAAGATAATCTAATAGGATTGATCAAAGAATTTGTAACCACTATGAAATTATTGGTCCTAGTCAATGAAACCCCCAAAGGCTTCTTTGGTGTTGAAAAAGGGCTAAGGCAAGGGGAACCTCTCTCCCATTACCTTTTCATAATGGTGGCTGAATTTTTGGGTAGGAAATTCCTAAATATGGTGGAAAGTGGTTCTTTCTAGGGTGTTAAGGAAACTTCTACTATCCCACCCTCTGTTTTACAACAATTAGTGGATGATACCATCTTGTTTGGCATTGCCTCAATTGTTGAGGCAAAAAGGTGAAAAATATTCATTAACCAATATGCTAAATTCTTGGGATAACACATAAATGATGAGAAGAGCAACATATACTTCTTTCACACGGGTCATGGACTTTAGAGAAAAATCAAACATATTTTAGGTTGTCAAAGTGTAGCCCTCTCGGGGGTCTACTTGGGCCTACCTCTGACTATCAAGGAGGTAACCCATTCTTTTTGGAAATCTATATTAGAAAAATCTCAGTAGAATCTAGCGGGGTGGAAAAGTAAGATATTAAGTAGCATGGAGAAATTACAACTCTTGGCTACCTCCCTACAATGGATCCTTGTCTACATTATTTTCATCTTTAGAATCCCAACATATATAGCTTAAAAACTTGAGAGAATCCAAAGAAACTTCTTGTGAATGGGGACTAAAGAAAAGAAAAGATTGACTCTAGTCAAATGGGACATGGCGTGTTTCCCTAAGAAGCTTGGAGGACTAGGTTTAAGGAGAATTAACATCCTCAATAAGGCCCTTTTATCCAAAGTGGGATGGAATCTTTCACTGCATGAAACTGAATGGATTAGTTTTATGAGTGCTAAGTACCTCAACTCTGGAAAATTATATAGATATTTTTCCACCTTAGGGCTCGTGGCTCTCAAATTTGGAATAATATCATTAAAAGAAGAAGTCTAATCTCATTGGGTCTGAAGTGACAAATTAGAGATGGGATGACTATTCACTTCTAGGAGGACAAATGGTTGGGGGATATACCGTTGGTTGTTCATCCCAATTTCAAAGAAATCAAGGGAGGGGATCAAGCCCTATTTGGTTACCAAGTTATAGACTACATGTCACCTCACAAAATATGGAGAGACATAGAATAGTGTTGTCAAAATCAACCACATTTAATTCATTCATCTTCCATGCTACAAAAACACTTGCAACAAATTATAATTCCACTCTTCACACGAGACAACAAGTTTGTCTAGACAAAAAACCCAAAAAGCAACTTCTTGATCGAATTGACTTACAATATGTTGATAAAGGAGGGTATCCATACAAGACTTTGGAGGAAAGTTTGGAACCCTCAACTCCTCCCAAAAAATAAAATTCTTCTAGTGGATGGTGATGCATAATAAGATCCTCACATAGGATAATCTCATTAAATGGGGATTTTAACTCTCTAACAGATGTACCCTTTGCAAGCAAAAGAATCCATCCCCCATATCATCTTACATTGTCAATTTGCCCATAATTTGTGGGGTTAGGTTTTGCAAAAGTTGGATGTGTGTTGGTCTATGAATAAGGCAACCCCAACCATTACTTTGGATTTGATGTGCCCATGTCAACATCCTTAGGTTGAGGAACTTTGGAAACAAATCTTGCCACACCTATTCTAGAGTATATGGAAGGAAATGAATAATAGGATCATTAGCGAGGAGTAAAGAACTGTGGAAGAGGCATTTATCAACTTTTCCAAACTCTTAAAAGACAACATATTTGTTTGTAGATGGGTGTACCCCTCCCACTTCCCTTCAACTTTTGATGATAAAATTGCCAAGAATTGGAACCTACCCAACGCTTATACCATATTTGACAACTCAAAAAGGATTGAGGATGAATATGCGAGGACACCCCCTCTTTCTGGGTGGCACAAGCTAAATTTTGATGGGGCAAATCGATAGGGTTTGGTTATTTCTAGAGGATAAATTTGATCCAACATGGGTGCCTTGGTGGCAACATACACAGGTAGCCTGGATGAGGGTACTAGTAATCAAGCAGAGGGTATGACACTTCTTTGGGGGTTAAATATTTCTCTCTCAATTGGCATCCAAATTTTGGATATTGAGGGTGGTTCAAATCTCATTATGGATACTATCAAAGGCAATAACATGGCAAGTTGGACCATTGATGGGACTATTAGTAATATTCACAAACTAGTGTTAGGGCTCAATATATTTGAAATAAGACACACATACATCGAAGGAAACAAAGTAGTGAATGTTATGGTTGCTTTGGGTTTGAGGATTAGAAACCTTAGATGCTAGAGAGTAAGGGAATGACTACCCACCAATGTTTGAAGACTACTTATAGAGGAGAGTAGATATAATCAACATGTAGAATGATGAAAAAATGAGGGGTTTGGCTTCTCAGATCCATTCTTTTTTCACTTTTTCTGGAACAGAGGATGAGATGTAACTACAAAAAAATCAAATTATTCAAGTGGGAGATGGATTTGACTTACTTGATGCCTAGACATGACATTGAGGCTCCTTATAGGGCTGGTGGATAGGTGATGAACATGGAGCTAAGGTGGATGAATAACCAGGGGTTAAATAGGTTCAAGCGGAAGAAAGGTTGGGGTCCTCTTGGTAGTGAGCAAGAAAATGGGGCATGATGGTCATTAGGCTGACATGGATGCCATATTCATGGCCTAGATGGAAGAAAAGGTGGCACCTTGATTACAATAAGCTAACTGTTAGGAGGGTGATGACTACTGAGATTACATGGATGCCTAGCCTATGGTAAAATAGGCCAAGTAGGATGAAAGGGTGGGGTCCCCTTTATAGTGAAGGGGTTGTGTTGATGTGGTGGTTGGTCTATGTATAGCTCAGTCATGTGGCCACCCTAGAGGGCCATTTTATGAGGTTGAAAAGTTATCATTTTACATGCATCCATGTCATTGAAATGACTAATAAGAGAACAAATAATAGTTTTTTAATGATTGTTTTAAGTGTTGTTATTTTCCATGATTGGGAATCCTAGTGTAATCTTTCACTTGGTACTGAGGGAAAGGGTTGGTATGCTATGCATTTATCATGAGATCTTATCAATTATTACATCATCGTTGGTAGGAATTTAACAACGATAATTAATTCCAAGGCTCAGAAGTTTATTTTATGGGCTAATTTTAGACTGTTAGTAAAAAGAAAGGGCAAAGTCTGGTTTGGGTTCTCTATGTTACTATAATTGATTTCACCATAGGTGGGAATAGGGTACCTAATAATTGAGCCCAACACCCACACTGATTTCAAAGGGAACTCCATAGTGTGGCATATTTGTAATGAGAGAGGGGTGGCCCAATTTATTGAATGCATAAATGGTTACGATGAAAACCTTTTGGTTCATTTTGCTAGGTCTTGGGTTGATAGGAGGGTTATTCTGGGAGGTGTATCATTTGAGATTAGTGAGGAATTCATTGGGAAAGTGGTAGATCTCTCCACCAGAGGGAAAAAATGGAAGAAGAAAAGTTGGGTAACAAGCAATGAGAGGTTATCCTCATTCTTCAGGAATAATGAGGAACGGATTAGGCTACATGGAGGATTTTCTTGTGCCCAATTGTTGGACTCATGAAGGAAATTTTTCTTAATATTAATGAAGCTCTTTACTTTAGAGAGAAGATTCAAATTATATTACTTTTACCATCTTCTTCTACTTAATCATTTTTATAACCTTTATTTTCTCTCCCTTCCATTTTTCATGATGCTTTGGATATGGTAAAAAATCAAGGTTGAAAACCCATACCCCTTCACCAAGGCCTCATTTTACATTTGTACCACTTCCACTTGGCTCTTTTCCCACCTAGACAACTAATGGTTACAAAATCCCATGAACCCTTTGAATCCCCATGGTTTGACTCTCTTTCTAGGGCTACTATTCTTGATTCTCGTGGGACTAGCAAAAAGAAATGTCTGAAAATACCTGCTACAGCTAAAGCCCTGTCTCCCCTACAACCCCTACCCTTGGCATGGTGGCTAAAAATAAACACCCAGCTACCATATTTGCCATGGATAAGAAAAGGAAACCCTAGAGACCATCCCCACTAGCAAAAAAACACAAGATTACCATTTAAGAGGTGGTCCATGATGAGGATGAGGAAGGTGTTGAAGATGATAGTAAGAATGGAAGCGCTAAACACAGATGCTCCAATAGGTTGGCAAACTGAATGGTGAGTAAACCGATGGTAAAAAATAGTTGACTATGATGAGAAATCAGAGGAGAACACTTCTAACCATGAGGATACTACTGAAAATGAAGATGAAGCTGAGGATGGCATATGGAAGGAAGAGATTTTTAACAAATCCATGAGTGACAACTTTGAGCACAATGGTAAAAATGAACCCCTGGACTTGACCCAAGAGGTCATGCTAGAGGAGGTGGACAATCACTAAGGGGAGAGCATGTACAACTATGCTAATTGTAAGATCACAATAGAGGAATTGGAGGCCTTGAAAAAAAAGGTGATGGAGATAGAGCAGAAAATATCAACGTCTCCAAGTCCAGTTTGAGGGTGATGTACAACTCGACCACACACTAATACATTTGGCCTAAAATTCTGACGGAGAAGGTATATTGTGATCAAATTTGATTTTTTTTGAAAAAATACCTGATTGCATCAGAATTCCGATGATAATGCAACATTTGGTTTCGACAGAGAAGGAATTGGCAATGACATTTGGGTTTTTTTAGAAAAAGTGCCCGCATTTGTCGAAATTCCGATGACCGCATGCATTACTTAAAAACAAAAACAAAAGGTCAAGTCATTTCATAAATCTTGCCTCTTCGTCCCATCGACCTCTGCCATTACAAAATCCCGCCTCTTCATCCCGCCTCTGCAGGGAACCTGTGGGTTTAATTGTCAGCTATCCTAGCTATCTACTACTAGTGCTCCAACCACGGAATGAAGAGGTTCCTCCCATGCCGACTCTAGCGAAAGAATCTAGATCAATTACATGCTCAAGAAGTCGCGGGTGGGGGTCTAGTAAGCTGAGAAGTTATTGTTGGGCCATCCTCCAATGAACATGAAGGAGGGAGGCAGACATAGGTTCCCTATGGGTTTAATCACTGTAGGATGTAGGAATGGTCAGCTATCATAGTACCGCTTTCCTTTCCTTTTGCATTTGAGCCAAAGGATGTGTTTGTTAGGGCAGCCATGTCAATTATCATTGCTTCACTCTAAATTGGGCATTACAAGATCCGGTTGAAGAAAAAAGGTAGGGTATAATCAGAAAATTTATTGTTATACATATTCAAATATTTAGATTCAAAGTTTATTATAGATTTATCAAATTAATTTCCAATAGCAGAGATGGTGAGAGGAATCGTAATATGATATGATCGATTTAAAAGAAAAATTTCTTACAAGACCTAAACCGTTGAACAATCCTACAATCACGTATTATTTAAACACTACATTTTAAACAATGAACAATATAGTAAGCCTGAAACATATTAACACTACTTTCCATATTTAAAATATATCCTAATTAAGGAGAGGGATGACCTAAACCTGCATGATTGAATGCCATTTTGTAAAATATATCTTAATTATGGATGTTGGTATATATGGTTGTGATAGAAAATCCCTGTTGTAGAACCGTGAGAGCATATGTAGTGATCAAGTGCTATTTTTTGTCGGTGTTTTGGAAGAGAGCATAAGTGTACTGTTAGGAAGGTGGTATAAAATGGAAGCTGAGAGGTATAAGGTTATGAGGTGTGGGTTAGGATAAGATAGGAAGGTAAGTGATGAAGGATGTAATGGTGAAAGAGTAAGTTAGGATATGTTAGGGTTTTGGAAGGTAGGAAAGTGAACGGGGGAGATAAAAGGATGTGAAGGATGGAATGGGGTTAGGTAGGTGAAGTAAAAGTAAGTGTGTATGAGGTTAAGGTTTAGGATAGGATGTAGGAAAGTGGAGGAGGTTAAGATAGGGGATATGAAAGGTAGATGGAAGGTAATAATGATAGGAAGTGAGGTAAATGTTATGAGGTGTGGGTTAGAAAATAGGGTGTAGTAAATGGAAGGAAGTGTCATATCACTTTGAGAGTTTTCACCAAGATGAGTAGCTCGAGTATGGACCTCAAATCTTACAAGCCACGAGGATCCACTTGTAGTAGAGGAGCATATACTTGCATCTTGGGAGCTTATTAGGAGTTCACCTTGAATTTGGGAAATACACATAGAGGAGATAGAATATTGATCAATACACATTACCTAGTCTCATCATGCATAAATACAAGAGGTATAGACTATAGCAAGCACATATCATATTTGAGAGTTGCTTCATCTCCAATCCTCTACATTTTTAAGATCCACAAATGGGGTTGAGGATAAGTCTTGGTTACTTAGCTTGGACTTATGCTTTGGGTTGCATCTATGTGTGAGAAACCTAAAGGCATAATTTTCAATGAAATTTTTGAGAGGACTTGCTTCCACCTTGTGGTACTGGGAGGATAAAATGCACCAACTCACATTGGAAACCCTCTCCAGATACCATTTTGGAGTGCTTCAAAGTGTGTTCTATTTTAAGATATTTTTGATAGAGATGCATAGATGAGTTTCACAATTTACATAATAAGGTTTCATAGTGGGTCAACATGAGATTTATTTTTTGGAGTTCTTGTAGTTTGTAATTACATTCAAGACAAGTTACTTGTCAATTATTTCATTAGGGGTGGAAATCCCAAAATTTCAGTTTTCCTACACATGGCCAATCCAAATGACTTTAAGGTTTCTATGGAAAAGTCTCTTATGGAAAAGGAGGTACATGGGAGGACACAAGAGGCATGGGAGAAGTTTGTAACCTTGATGAAGAGACTAAAATGTCCATAGGCCTCCCCATCCTTCAAAGGATAATTTAGACTTACTATATGATTTACAAAGAAAAACCCAATAGTATCAATATTAGGGACAAAGTTCTAGACCATAGCAGGGGCCATAGGGTAGTCACATGTGACCATCATCGACACAAGGATATTTTAGGTATGAGAGACTATAGGGCTATCAAGCTAGGCCTTCTATGACTCAACAACCTTTTAGGGGAGAATCTAGTGTTTTTAGTAGTTAGGAACTTCTAATTATGGTGGGGCCTAGCCAACATAGGGTTATATGAGAGGCACATGTTATGTATATGTTAGTATCAGACAGAGAGTGCCCACAAGGTTTTAGAGTAGGTGGACACCATCCTAGGATGTAAAAGTAGATAGTTGATATTTGGGTCTTTACCCTCCCAACCACTCAACATATACCACCATGGGTCTTTACCCTCGCAAACACCCAAAGGTCAAAGGAAGATTCACTGCTGCAACACTCACTTTTTGTGACAGTCTCAAGCACTTAGGACAGTCACTCCTTTCATGGCCATTCTTCTTCACACAACACTCTCCAATATTAATTATGATGATAGTGTACCTTCTTAAACATTCCACCAACACCTAACTCAATACCAAACTCTTTCCCAATCTCGCTAATTAACTCAACTCACTATGAAATTGTGACGATCAATGCAAGGTTTAGGATAGTAGTAATTAGGATCTTCTAATTATGGTGGGACCTAGCCAACATAGGGTTATATGAGACAGGGGTAAGTTCAACAGTGATGTGTATTAGATTGTCATCAAATTTTCCTATTAGTGTTACTTTGTATCAACATTAACCACTTATTGTCATGGGAATCAACTAATAGACAACATAGATATTTATCATCAACCTCCTTTTTTTTCACCAAAGGGATAAAAATTTATTAAACACAACAAGAATTACAGAGTAAGAAAGTAGATACATAACCTAATCTAATCTCCATTTGCATAATCTAAGAAGGTAGATACAACTAAATAATCTTGAAATAATTGCATATGAAGGGAACTATTAGAAAAAAACTTATGTACCATGCCAGTCTATGTAGCTACTACTAATTATTGCATAGAAATAGATACATGTGTTAGAATGTGTTGAAATAGTAGTTAGCTCGAATAGGACAGACCCTATAAATGTAACTTGTAATCTGGTCTGACCCTAATTGGGTGATGTAACGTGTGGTCCTATATTGAATGTAACTTGTAATTTGGTCTAAATGTAACCAAGGATAATTATTCAAAAAGTATAATAATTACACTAATACATATATCACTCTCATGCCTTCCTTAATTTGATATAAGGTCCCTCTATCCTGTTAATGCATGATAGGCTTAGTAAGATAAATGATTGAATGAGAGATAAATGAAGTCTCCCATTCAATCATCTATCCTATCAATAAACTATGATGAAGACTTCAAGCTATTATTCCTTCATTTGATCGATGATCATTCTTAAATTTGTATATATTCAACCATACTTGAAAAGTTCAATCAATGCTTAACTACCGATAATCATCAATTGTAAATCTCATAGCACAAAATACTGATTGGTATTGGTTTACATTAAAACCAATGCACTCTGATTAATATCGGTTAACCTATTAACTATGAACACCGATTGTTATCGGGCTTAACCAATGCACTCCGATTAATATCGGTTAATATATTAATTGTGAGCATTGATTGTTATCCGGCTTAACTAATACATATCGATTAGTATCAGTTGTCTTGCATATGATAGACACGTCGATTAAGTATCAGGTGTTTTGTTAAGTAATATATACACCGATGAAATATTTGGGTATAAAATAGATGAAATGCACTCCATACTACTGCTGCACAATATTTTGGTCGATGACATTTTTAAAATAGTAAAGGAAGGTGTATGGAACTGACCTACTCTTCTGCTTTTCATGCCACCAAAATTTGAGTTTGATTGTCATTATTTACTTTGCCAAATTCTTCACACGTAACTCCTGAATCAATTTCCTACACACAAAATGACAAAAATAGTTTTGTTGATGGTGTTAGGGTTTCAAGAAGATCCGAAGCAAATATGAACTAACAATTATATGTAGATTTAAATACAAAAGATAAAGAAATAAAATAGGACACAAATAACACAGATATTTAACATGGTTCACCTAGAATGGGTTACGTCCACCATACACAGTCGTCCAATCTTTCTTATTATCCAGCAAAAATAGTACATCAACCTTACAATGCCTTAAGCATCCTAGCCACTTATAACATGCATTTTAGGGCAAAAACAAAGTCGGCCTTTTTTAGGGTTTTTTTACAATGTTGGTTTTCATCAAAAAAATACCCAAAATTTTTTTCTCGGGGGCTCCCACCCCCGAACCCCCACTTTTCTTGGGGGCTGTTGCCCCTGAACCCCTGCCTGACAAGGATACATGTTGAGTGTACAGTACTTTGTTGATTAGTTACCACATTTTAACAATCTCCCACTTGGAGACTGATAAGGCTCCACACCAAACAATCTCCCACTTGGAGATTGATTAGGCTCCACACCAAAAAATCTCCCACTTGGAGACTGATACTACACAACACCACTATACATGCAACATCCACTGGATAAAACACTAGGAATTGACTGGTATAAATTCCACAATTATCAATCAAGAAGACCAACAAAAACTGATGAAGAAATCAGTTTCTCTTGTGGAACTGCCTTCGTGAACATATCGGCAGGATTCTCACTTGTGTGAATCTTCTCAAGCCGTAATTGACCCTCCTCCAAAACAATCTGGATGAAGTGGTACCTGAGCTAAATGTGCTTTGTTCTTGAATGAAAAATAGAGTTCTTCGCAAGATGAATGGCACTCTGGCTATCAGTATACAATGGTGATCCTCCTATGTCTGACCCAATTCCTCTAGAAAACATTGTAACCAAATAATCTCCTTGCTGGCTTTTGTAGTAGCAACATACTTAGCTTCAGTGGTTGAAAGTGCAACAACCTTTTGTAGCCTAGAAATCCAACTGACTGTAGTTCCCCCTATAGTAAAAACATACCCTGTAGTACTCCTACGTGAATCAATATCACCTGCCAGATCAGAGTCAACAAATCCACTAAGAGCAGCATTCGATCCTTTGAAACATAATGCCTTCGTAGTGGTTCTTTTCAAATACCAAAGGATCCATTTCACAGCATTCCAATGTTCCATACCTGGATTACTCATAAACCTGCTCACAATTCCCACTGCATGTGTAATATCTGGCCTTGTGCATACCATTGCATATATCAAACTGTCAATAGCTAATGAATACGGGATGTTAGACATTTTCTTTACTTCTTCCTGTGCCTTTGGGCACATCTCCTTAGTCAATTTGAAATGACTAGCCAAAGGTGCACTAACTGCTTTTGCATCCTGCATGTTAAATCTTTTCAACACCTTCTTTATATATTCACTTTGGGACAAATTCAAGGTTCTATTTTTTCTGTCCCGTGTAATCCTCATACCCAAAATTTGCTTAGCCACACCCAAAACCTTCATAGCAAATGACCTGGCTAATTTCTGTTTAAGATCATTTATGTGTTCCATGTTAGAACCAGCAACAAACATGTCATCAACATAAAGCAATGGGATAATATAACTGCCATTATCCAATCTCTTAAAATATACACAATGATCAGAATAACATCTATGATAACCGTGTTCATCCATGAAACTATCAAATTTTAAATGCCATTGTCGAGGTGCTTGCTTTAGGCCATACAAACTTTTCTTCAACCTGGACACCAAGTTCTCCTTACCTTTGACCTCATATCCTTGTGGTTGCAACATGTAAATTTCCTCCTCCAAATCTCCATGGAGAAAAGTTGTTTTCACATCTAATTGTTCAAGATGTAAATCATCTGTAGCCACAAGACTAAGTACAGTTCTAATTGAAGTCATTTTTACAACTGGAGAAAATATTTCATCATAGTCTATACCCTTTTCCTGTGCAAAACCTTTTACCACAAGTCTGGCCTTATATCTTTTCTGACCTCCTTCCTCCTCCTTCAACCGATAAACCCATTTGTTAGGCAAGGCTCTTTTTTCTGCAGGTAAAGGGACTAAGTCCCAAGTCTTATTTTTTATCAAGGAGTCCATCTCCTCTTTCATGCCTAGCTCCCACTGTTGTCTGGCATCCACCTGCATTGCTTCTTCATATTCTTCTGGTTCACCAGAATCAGTTAATAATATAGAATACAAAGAAGGAGAAAATATTTTAGGGGGTCTAATTGACCTCGTAGAATGTCTAACACTTGCAGGAGTTTGTGGGACATTCTGTTGTTACTGAGCATCAGGTACCTATGGCATTTCATTTTTAGGAATCTCATCCAACACCACATATTCTTGCTTGTCCTGTTCATGCTTCTTTTCCTGCATTTGTTCTTTATACATAACCTTCTCATTGAATATAACATCTCTACTTCTAGTTATTTTCTTATTTTCAAAATCTCATAACCGATAGCCATATTCATCTATCCCATATCCAATGAAGGTACATTTATGAGATTTAGCATCAAGCTTGGTTCTGTTTTCTTTATCAACATGGACAAAAGCTTCACAACCAAAGGTTTTCAGAAAAGAATAATTTACCTTTTTACCAGTCCATGCCTCCTCTGGAATACCACCATCCAAAGGGGTTGAAGGTCCTCTATTTATCAAATAGACAACAGTATGTACAACATCTGCCCAAAAATGTAAGGGCAATCCAACATGCAATCTCATGCTCCTCATGCGTTCCATGATAGTCCTATTCATTCTCTCTGACACACCATTTTCCTATGGAGTTCTTGGAACTGTCTTCTGCTTTCTAATCCCTTTTAAGGAGCAGTAATCTTCAAATGCTTTGCTGTAATACTCACCTCCTTTATCCGATCTGAGACACTTCAACTTTTTTCCTGTCTCATTCTCAACCAAAGCTTTCCATTTCTTAAAAGTTTCAAAAACATCTGATTTTTGTTTTAGGAAATATACCAATGTTTTTCTGGTTGAGTCATCAATAAAAATAACATAATAACAAGAGCCACCAAGAGATGATACTTGAGCCGGTTCCCATACATCTAAATGCACAAGCTCTAACTTCTCACTCTTCTTCTCTTTCCCAACCTTGAGAAATCTGACTCTTTTCTGTTTGCCATAAACACAGTTTTCACATAACTCTAAATCAATCTTCTTTAGTCTTGGAAATAGATTTTTGGAGTGAAGGATTTTCATCCCTTTCTCACTCATGTGCCCAAACCTATGGTGCCACATTATCAAATCTGTTCTTGCAGCATCTATTGTTGTTGTCCCTGCAGAAACTTTATCTGTAGCAGCTAAGGTAGAGTAAGTGTTACTAGTACATAGATATAATGTGCCTACCTTTGCACCTTTAGCTACTACTAATGATCCTTTATTGACCTTCCAGATACTATCTGAGAAGGTAACTATGCAACCTTCACTACCTAGTTGCCCTGCAGAAATTAAATTTCTTCTTAAGTTAGGAACATGTCTTACCTCCTGCAGAAACCAGTCATTTCCATTCTACAACTTGATCTTTATCTTTCCTTTTCCAACAATTTGACAGGGCTCATCATCACCCAAATATACCTGTCCAAAATCACCTTGAACATAATCTAGAAAATATTTTCTATGGGGTGTAGCATGAAATGAAGCCCCAGAATCTATTACCTAGGAATTATTAACATTATCCAAACATAAGATTAAAGCATCTTGTAAAGTATTACTTGAAATATTAGCTTCCTTACTGTCATTTTCATTTTTGTCTCCTTCTTTGTTTTTTTGAGACCAACAATCTTTCTTTAGATGACCAGGCTTTCCGTAGTACCAGCAATCTTTCTTTCCTCTAGATTGAGAGCATCCTTTCTTTGACATCCCTCGTGACTTCTCATTCCAAGGGCCTTTTCCTCTTTCCTTTGATCTTCCTTTGTTCTCCACATTCAAAACACTACTTGATGATGTTGGAGTCTCACCTATGCTTTTCCTTCGCATTTCCTTGCTTAGGATAACACCAACAATATCATCAAATACCAAAGTATTTTTACCAGAGATAGAGTTACTTACAGCTATAACCAAGCTATTCCAGCTTTTTAGCAAAGAACATAAAATCAAGAGAGCCCTAACCTCTTCTGCAAAGGTAATTTTTACCGAAGACAATTGACTGGTAATTGTATTAAATTCATTTGAAGTGCTCCGCTATAGATCCTCCCTCACTCATTTTTAAATTACAAACGCTTCATAAGAAATACCTTATTCGAAGCTGAGGGTTTCTCATACAACCTAGCCAATGCTACCATCAAATCTATAGTCCTTTTTGCTTCTGTTATATTGAATGCTACAAACGGTGCAAGGCACAATCGAATGGATCCCAGTGTCTTTCTATCTAAAATGTCCCACTCTTCATCTGACATTGTGGTCACTTTCTTTGCCTTTCCTTCCAATGGCTGCCACAAATCTTTTTGATACAGGTAATCCTCCATCTCCATTTTCCATAACTGATAATTCTAGCCATTAAACTTTTCGACCTTGAATTTGGAATCCTCCATTGCTCCCACTCAAATCTGAGAGTCCTGCCAATTTACAGAATACCTCGCTATGATACCAATCATTAGGGTTTCAAGCAGATCCGAAGCAAATATGAACTAACAATTATATGCAGATTTAAATACAAAAGATAATGAAATAAAACAGGACACAGATAACACAAAGATTTAACGTGGTTCACCCAGAATGGGTTACGTCCACCATACACAATCGTCCAATCTTTCTTATTATCCAACAAAAATAGTACATCAACCTTACAATGTCTTAAGCATCCCAGCCGCTTATAACATGCATTTTTAGGGCAAAAACAAAGTCGGCCTTTTTTAGGGTTTTTTTACAATGTCAGTTTTCATCAAAACAATACCCAAAAAAAAATTTCTCAGGGGCTCCCACCCCCGAACCCTTGCGCGAAAAGGATACGTGTTGAGTGTACAGTACTTTGTTGATCAGTCGCCACATTTCAATAGATGGGGGCTTTCCTAGGTCAAATAGGTTTGAATATACCTTGAAGTGTGCAATATGGAAGGTTTGTATTCTTAATCTCCTGCCCATTTCTTAATTTAAAAGATGATATCTTTATTAAATATCTCCTCTATTTTTGGAGGTAGTCATCTTTAGGAAAATATCTCTTCCTCCCTCTTTAAAATAATCCCTTTAGATCTAATCTAAAAATGCTTAAAATTGAACATGATACCTTGATGAATCTTTCTTGAATCCTCACACAAGGTTTTAGGATGTCATGCAGAATGGTGTGCTTTAACTTGAATTCTCCTTCAATTCTTAATGAATGTTTGATTTCTTGTTCACTTGGAATTGAATTGATTTTATAGTTAAGAGATCACTTGAATTGTAGGTAAACCCCTTCAAATGACAGGGTAGGTTTCCTTTTATACCTAATATATGTGTTGAAAGCATTTTATCCTCACGACTCTAAATTAAAGTACTTTCTCTTCTATCTGGTATTGGTGGCACAGAGGTTGCATTGCATCGACCTAGGATACATATTTCTGCAGATACAACACAAGTTAAATATATCCCAGGTAGATGCAAAGCAACCTATGCTCCAGAGATCACCAGAAAATAGAGAAAGAACTTTAATTTAATGCCATCAGGATAAAAGGCTTTCAAGATAGATAAATGGTATGCAAGTGTATCTATTTGGAATGCATTACCCAAACAACGCAATCGATCAGTCACCTTTGAAAAGAAAGTGGTATGATGAAATATTTGGGCATAAAATAGATGAAATGCACTCCATACTACTGCTGCACAATATTTTGGTCGATGATATTTTTTAAATAGTAAAGGAAGGTGTATGGAACAACCAAATTCTTAAGGCAGATTTGCTACTACTGCAAAATAATGATGGATTCACCTTTCATTTGAAATGTCTAAACATTGTCAATCATAAAATGTGCCCCTCCTTAAGGCGGATTTGCTACTACTGCTCCTTAGCAAGAAATTTCTCCACTCTTACATTCGCTCTTTTGGTGATCACCCCAGTTCTCCACCCAATCTGCACATCAACCTGTTAGTAATTTATTGTACATGTTAGAGGAGTTCCATCCCGTGAATATTAGGCCTTTTACATTCATGTAATGACCATTCTCATTGTAAATCAACCAAATCAAATGTCAAATTGCACAAATCTGTTAGAATAGTCAATGCAACTAGTCTAAAGTCTGAGACAAATGGATTGTCAGTGCATCTTCCCTACAAATAAGATGTTAAAGGTCTCTTCAATGCATTAGGAATTCAAATACACACTCAAGACAAAGTTACCATAAGCCAAAACACCAAAAAATTTCAAGAAAACAAAAATTTGTTGTTATTGCTTGTCCTAGTCTGTACACCAGCATTATCTGTCGTACAAAGCATTACATCAACCATTTGATCAAAAACTCTTAATTGCTGACACACAAGGTCATGAAATGATTTATTGAACTTGCCTAAACTCTTGTAGACTCCCTAAGCCATAAATTCCTATTACATCTTTTTGTTGGTCCTAAGGTCCTTACCAGGCCCTTTAGGACAAATTACAAACTTATTACAATTTTCATCATTAAAGGCCATAATGGACCTTGAGACATCATAATTGATTGGCTCTTCACTCCTAAGACCTTCAAAAGTCTTTAATGGCTTCATTGAGTCCTTTGGTCTTCCAAATGCGCCTGCACCAACTTGAATTCTCCTTCAATGCTTGATTGCTTGTTCATGAATGTTGTGCTTTAACTTGATCATGACTGTTGATCATGAATTTTGTGCTTTAACTTGAATTATCCTTCAATTCTTGATGAATGCTTGATTGCTTGTTCGCTTGGAATTTAATTGATTTTATAGTTACGAGATCACTTGAATTGTAGGTAGACCCCTTCAAATGATAGGGTAGGCATCCTTTTATACCTAATCATACATAAAGTGTTTGATTTTTTTCTCACACATGAGGCAAGAAATGAGGGGTCATATTTTGGGTCCCAATCACGAGTCTTGTCAGTTTAGGATGTGACATGCTAAAGTGGGCATCAATGTCTCAAGATCAGATGGACCTTAAGTGATTGTCTCCCTTGCATATGATTTGTTTGGGTGATAAACTTCACCATTCTACTCACAAGAATTTTATTAAGTCTCAAATATAGGGAAATGGAAGGCTTCAAATAGAAAACTTGCACATGCAACTAAATGCATTGATTAATCAGAAGAACAAAATTAAGAAACAGTTCGATCATCTGAGAGATGTTGTAGACTTGCAACTCACCAGCTACTTAGTTTTTGTGGGTAAGAATTTTTTTTGTTTTGGCTATGGTTGTGGTGTTTGTAGGGAGACATTTACAAATTTATATCTATTTTCACTATTTAATGGTTTATGGGTTTGTAATGGTAATTTAATATTCTTTCATATTTTTGTATATATTCTTTATAATAGCCTATTATATTGATTTGTTCTATTATGGATAATGGTGTGGGTCAGACAGCTTTGCCATCGGTGCATGAAAGCATTGCAGGAGTTCTACTTTCAAAAATTGCATAAAACATTTATTATTTATTTGATTCAGTGTTATTTGCAAAAAAGGATTATCAATGATGTTTCCTTTCTCCAAGAACTGTCTAGGATCTTCCCGTCAGATAATATGTAACATCAAACGACTAAATATTTTCTTTACAAATGCTTATTTTATTTAATTATCATCTGAGCATGAATTAAAATTGATATCTGTACAGAAGCAGAACATACAAGCTGAAGAGTCATGTGCAAGTAAATTTCGTAAAAGAAAGCAAGCAGGCATTATCTTGAATGACATGGAAACAAGCTCATCAGTTGCCTAGAAGAGAGCAATTGGAGAAAAGCAGAGGAAAGTGTTAAAGGGTGATAAATACATAGAGAGTATGCAATACAAACAAACAATGTCTGGAGTGTGTGATGTGACATCTCTAATTTATGTCTAGAGGGACTAACTAGTTTTGGAATTCCTGCGGAACCTATTGGGCCACACTTGGAGGAAATCAATGTGTTCATGCAAGGAGCACCTTTTTTCTATTATGAGAATGATTCTTTTGCACCCAAGGATATTTGGAAGGCAATATCCAAAAATTTCTATAGTGTGGAACCAGAGTTGGCAGACTCGAAGTAATTTTCAGCTTTCAGAAGAACAAGAGGTTATGTACATAATCTCCCAATAGAAGGGCGATTTCAAGCATTACCTCCCCCCCCCATGACTATTCAGGAAGCACTTCCTCAGACAAAGGACTATTGGCCTCCATGGGATCAAAGAAAAAAATTGAAGCATAGACGATAGATGATGTGTTGGTGTCCTTCGGGAAGAACTCTGTCTTGATTAAAGCCTTTTATCCTAGTGTTCTTCCTAAAGGACACCAACACATCGTCTAGAGTCTATGCTTCAACAAAAGTTAGAACTATGTTGCAAATATTTCTCAAAGAGAGATATTGTCAAATGAAAAGTAAAGCTATGAATATGATACAATTTAATTATCATATTTGAACATGAATGCTTTTAGCTTTAAATTGATGAAAGATTTTAAAATTTGTACAAAATAACATTTCTTGAATAACCTTTGAAACAAATAGACAAAAAAAAATTAAAATTAAATTATCTTTTATTAATTATTATATTTTTTATTCCCCATTCTTTTATTTCAAAACTAATAGATACAAATTGGCTCTACTATATAAAAAAATTAACTAAAATTTGATACTTTATTCTCATCTTCTATTATATAATTAAAAAGATTCTAATATTATTAAAAAAAATCATTGCATACAAAATAAATTTCTTCTAATATAATAAAAAGTAAATCTATTCCACCAGATATTTTTTTATCATTTCACATGATTCCTTACTAATTTGTCGCTTTCTTTTAGTGGATGAGAATATCCAATTGATTCCCTTTTAACATTATACTTGATATTTCTTCGTCATTTCTTATGTCACCTCCTCTTTAATTTGATCGTACTATAGAAAATCTATATGCAAAAATCTTGAAAGTGAAAATAATTTATTAATTGAATATAAAACTAAGTTATTAATTTAATATATTTACCTTTTTATTATTGCATGATGTTAAATTTATGGTTAATAATAATTAATTAAAAGTTTGGTGAATATTGATATAATTATTTGGCTACAATGACATTGATGATTTTTATATTGAATAGAAAATTAAATTGTTCAAATTTATATTGAATATTATATTTATTTATAATAATAATTAAATATTGTTGAAATATATGATATAAATATGTTATTAGTATAATATTTAAAGTATATAAAGGATGTTGATATGGCTAATTTGATATCAATTTTGACAAATAAAAAATAAATTAATAATAATTATTTCAGATATTTCATGCATCTTCGGGGTTCAAATAACCATTGCAAACGACTTTAGGTCTGCTACTTGTTGCCCCCTTTGAAAAGGTTATGATTTAGTGCTTGCCAAGCCTATAAACTTCACTCCTCATCACCAACTGTGGGTCTCCAATATTCACATCAATGTGGTCACCAACTATGGGTCTACAATAGTCATTTTGATGTGGTTTGAGTGCATTTTGCGATTGCTTATATTTCCAGATGTCCTCCCAGTGGATATTTTGAGGTGGCCAATTTACTGAAAGACGTGCTTTCTTAACTGTTGTTGTTTTCTATATGCTAGTGGGTAGACTAATTGTGGACGTCTTTGGTAGATTTTTTGTTGATTGTAATGGTCATATCTTAATCAACATTCATTGTTTGTAATCAAGATAAACGCAGTAGATTAAAAATTTCAGTCAAGGCTTAGCTTAAATGTAGAAAATCAATATTCAGAGTTTGTGTTTTGTAGTAATCCAAAAGAACAACATTCAAAGTCTGAATTCAACACACTAGAAGAGCAACTGTCAATTACATCTTCAAAATGTAGTGGTACATGAGTGCTTACTTCTTTTTCAGGATTCACAGCTTGAGCTCGAAATAAATTTGGAACATCAACTTTCACAAATTGATCATGTCAGTTGCATCACCATTCACAATGGAATATAAGCATCCAAGCGCTTTTGTCACTCCTGAAAGTATCTAAGTTGTACTTTCTTCAAACCTCTCGACCTTGTTGTAGTTTGGCCTTTCTCCTCTCTCTTTCTTCTACATCTAAGCAACCCTGCATATTTTTATAAATAATATTTCAGGCTATAGCATTTTACTTTTAAAAAAAAATTTAAAAATGCTTTAGATACTAATCATTCATAACAAATAATAGATGATAGTAATAGTATGATATTTGAGTGATCATTTAGATTTTTCATGATTCACATTATCATAATATTAATAAAAAAATACCTTTGAGGTCCACTTATAATTTTTCTATTGTAAAACAATTATCAATAATCTTTTTGATATGTGAATATGTTATAATAAGAATTAGTATAATATTTAGAATATATATTTAATGAAGGATGTTGATATGACAAAATTTGATATCAATTTTGGCAAATAAAAAATAAATTAATAATAAATGCTTTTGGTATTAATCTATTATAACAAATAATAGATGATAGTAATTGGTATATATTTACATGGTAATTTGACTTTTCACAACTCACATTACCATAACATCAATAAAATAAATATCTGAAACACTTATCATTTATGTATTGTATTGTAAGAATATCATCAATATTATTAGTTCATTCCTATGGTGGGATACTAATGCATCCAACTTTTTTATTACTTCAACCAATTATTGTATGCAATTAAAAAAATTGGATAGCAATGCTATAGTCTATAATTACTTTTTCCATTTAAAGATTTAAAAAATGTAATTTATCTTCTCCCTATCGGCTCATGTTGGGAATAGTCATTGGAAAAATCAAATTATTGCTCAATCAATGACTTGAACATATACAATATTATATACATCATAATAAAAGTATATTTGACTTTAACATTGTGTTGTCTCCAATATATATACATATCAAGGAGTAGTAGGCATTAAACATATCATTAGTAGCTCTACAACTTCCTGCTCGAATATTTTTCAAATTTCAAACCCTGATCCTTGCACATGGTGCCCATGGAGGGTGGGGGCCAGTCTCCCCGCCTGTGGATCCCCCTCCAAACACTATTGTTGTGTCATTATCAAAGGATTCCTCTTAGGTCACTGCCAAAGTATCTTCTGATGACCCCACTTTGGTTACTATTGATTCTCTACTTGTGAGCTCTATTGTCCCCATTCCAGACAATAATAATAATGTTGGTAACTCCAATGTGTTAGAGCAGATGAATCCAAAGGAAAACACAAGCTTCAATGGATGGAAGAATATGCTTTTTTGTGAGATGCATAGTCAAGTTGACCTCAATATAGTCCTAGAGTGCTTGCAGAGTGAGGTAGGACCTGCTATTTGTTACTGGATTCAATGGTGATTTGAGTTGTTTCTTCAATGAAGAATACTCTGGTTGGGAAATTTCTCTCCTTCAAACCCACTATTGAGATGGTATGGAAATGGGTGTCTATTAAATTGAGGTTGAAGGTAACTATTACAATTAGCGTCATGCCTGGTGCTTTGTTCTTATTTAAATTTACAATGGAGGAAGATTTAGTTGCAGTCCTCTTAGGATCCTAGGCTTATGAGAAACACCATTTCTCTCTTTGTAGATAAAAAATTGGTTTTGATCCTATTGCAAATTTAAATAAGACTGGTTATGTGTGGGTCCATTTGACTGGGTTCCCACTCAAGTTTTGGGATGAGCAGATATTTCACTAGATCTAGGCAACACATTTAGCCACTACATGTCCACAAATGAAGTGACCAGAATGAGATCCAGGTTAGATTTTTCTCATTTTTGTTTGATGGTTGTTGTGAATAAGAATCTTCCTAATTTTATTACCTTGCAATCTATGTTGGGAAGCTAGACCCAGGCATTAGTTTACGAGAATGACATGGTTTATTTCAAAAAGTGTTCTAAGTCGGGACACCTAATCTTTGATTGCAAGCCCCCCCCACCACCTCCCCTCTCCCCCCGTGCAAAAAAAAGGACTCTTAAACAAAAGGAAATTTGCACATTTGCAGAGTCTGTGGACCTATGGACAAGACTCTAGGAGGGGATGACTCAGAGGAGGAAATTAAGGATTACCCTTTCATGGAAGGGATCCTCAAGATGATGGAAACCCCCAATAAGTCTTCTTAGGGGCACTAAAGGAATACTACTCCAAGGAAATTAGATTCCTAGCCTCAAGGTGACATCCTTTTGTCGTCTACTAATGTGACTTCTTTGGGAACACTAAATGATGTGGTGATTATGGGACCCCTTATGGAGGGGGAGATCCCACTCCCGTCTACCCCTTCCACCTACACTGTTGTTGATGGGGTCCCAACTCCAATTAATCCAAGTATATGTAAATCAAGTGGGCACAAGGTCTCAAGTACCCCCCCTGCCAATTCTATGCCCCCTTCCCCAAGTATGGTGCATACTTTCTCCTCACCTGGTGCTTTCTCTAGTGGTTGTGCCCAAACTAGTGATGATGGCTGGATGACTTATAAAAGGAAAACTAGGAATCAGAAGATTGATGTGGGGAAAGATCTAAAGATTGGATCCCCATCACAAAGACTAACTAGACATAAGGAAGTGGCAAGGGAAATTGACAATGGGAGGTAGAGGACCCATGATTCTTCAAGCAAAATTAAAAAATGAAATTCCTCTCATGGAATATGAGGGGCTTAAACAACTCCCAAAAACAATTGGCCCTTAGGGATTGTATTCTTGAAAAACAAGATTGATATTTTTCTACTTCAAGAAGTTAAGATAACAAATCATAGGTCTTTTAGTAATATTGATAGAAACATTTGGTTGAGATCCACTTTTTTTATTAGTAATGCTAATGGAGCCTTAGGGGGTGATCACTATGTGGAATACCATGAAGTTGGGAAGATCTTTTATATCTTCCTCTACTAGTCATTTATTTGTTAAGTTTACTTATCAATCTAACTCTTGGTGTCTTGTTAATGTGTATGCGCCCAACACCCGAACTGGTCATATGGTTCTTTGTGATGAGATTTCCTCCTTTATTCAATAGGACCAAGATTCCTATTGGATTGTGGAAGGTAATTTTAACTCCCCTTGTTTCCTTTGAAGAAATGTGGAGGCTTGATGGATTATTTAGATAGTATGGCTGACTTGGCATACTCAATTATTAAGAATGGCATGGTTGATGTTGACTTGAAGAGCTATTCATTCACCTGGTCCAATCATAGGAAGGGAGATCACCTTATTCAGGCCAGGCTAGTCAAGTTCTTGGTCTCATCCAACTGGGATATTAGATACAATGCCACCCTTCATGCCCTTTCCAAGATAGTTTCAGATCATAACCCCATTCTTCTAGAATGGTTTGATAGAGCCACTTGTGGATGCATTCCTTTCCGCTATGAGATCATGTGGACAACATACCCAAAGTTTAGAGATTGTATTAGTGAATGGTGGAGCATCCCAATTTAGAGAACTCCTATGTATATAATTTCTCAAAAACTTGATTTGATAGGGAAGAATATGAGGGGGTAGAATAATTTCATGTTTGGTAATATATTTTCTAAGCAAAAAGAGATTAATTCAAGATTGGCTGCTATTTAGAAAAAGATTTTGCAGGGGGAATCCTCAGAATCTACCCATAGGGTTGAGGAAAATCTAAGAGAAAAGTGGAAGAAAAACCTGAAGCAAGAGGAAATCTATTGAAAGAAAAAGTTTAGAATTAAGTGGTTGAGAGAGGGTGATAGAAATTAGGCCTTCTTCCATAGATCAACTAACTTAAACATAGGAGGAGGAATATGATTTTAAGCCTTAGGGATGACTCAAATTAGGAAATTAAGGATGACACTCAATTGGGTATTTTGGCCTTTGATTACTTTTATAATACTTTTAGAGAAGAGAGCAGGGTTAGGAATTTGTTGTTGGAGGATCAACTTCTCCAATGTCTTCCTCATGCATTGGATGAGGTTGACAATGCACATATGCTAGCTCCAATTACTAATGAGGAGGTTAGGAATTCAATTTTTTCTATGGGGGTTTACAAAGCCCTAGGACCTAATGGATTCCATCTGGCTTTCTTTCAAGAGTTTTGGGATATTGTAGGATTCGATGTGACCATGGATGCCAAAGATTTATTTAGAACTAGTAAATTATTGAAAAAGAAAAAAAAATTATTATATTTCTCTGGTTCCTAAAATTGAAGAGCCCCTAAGGATTGTAGATTTTAGACCCATTAGTTTGTGCAATGCTATCTATAATATTTTCTCTAAAACATTGGTGAATAGGATCAAGCCTTTCTTGGATGGATTTATCAATTATAACCAAAGGGGTTTGTTCTTGGGAGGTAGATTCTTGTTGTTGTGGTTATCATGCATGAAATCATTCATTCTATGGATAGGAGTTGTCAGCCGATGATGGCCCTTAATCTTGACATTTCTAAGGCTTACGAAAAAGTTAATTGGGAATTTGTTTTTAAATCCCTAATGAAATTTGGTTTTGGAGGAAACCTAATTAGCTTAATAAGGGAGTGTGTTACCACTGTGAGGTATTATATGTTGGTCAATGAAATTCCTAGAGGATCCTTTGGAGTGGCTAGAGGCATTCGGCAAGGGAAACCGCTTTCTCCTTGTTCATTATTCTAGCTCATATTTTGGGGAGAAACTTTTTAAATCTTATCAACAAGGGAACATTGCAAGGGGTTAAGCTTGCTTCCTCCCTATTGTCGACTATTCAGCAACAGTTTGTTGACTATACCATCCTATTTAGTGGGACTTTAGTGGTTGAGGTGAGGAAATGGAAGTTTTTCCTCAGCTAGTATGCAAAATCTTTAAGACAACACATAAATTACAAAAAAAGCAATATTTATTTCTTCAATACTTTGGTGAAATTGCAAGATAAAATTAGGGCTAGTTTTAGTTGTCAGAGTGCTACCCTACCTAGGGTCTCCTTGGGGATTCCCTCCATGGTTAAAGAGGTCTCTAACACCTTTTGTAACATGATCTTAGAAGTAATCCAAATTAAATTGGTTGGTTGGAAGGGAAAGCCCCTTAGTAGTCTGGGAAAACTTCATCTCTTAGTTGCCTCTCTTTAAGGCATTCTTGTTTATTTGCTTGTTTAAGATTTCAAGTTCTATGACATAAAAACTTGAAAGCATTTAGAAGACTTTTTTATAGACTAGTTGGAAGAAAAGAAAATAATGGTCATGGTTATTTTGCACAAGGTCTATTGTCCTAAATATATTGGGGGCATGGGAACTAGAAAAATCCCTTTGCTTAACAAGGCACTCATAGAAAAAATTGGATGGAAGTTGGCCCTTCATAATGCTGATTGGTGAAATATTATAAGTGCCAAGTATCTTAACCATGGGAAGTTATATAGATATCTTCCAACTCAAGAGTTCCTAAGTGGCTCAAAGATCTAGAACAATGTCCTAAAAAATAGAAGCATTATTCAATCTAGATTGTTCTGGCAAATTGGGAATGGGGGTAATATCCATATCTGGGAGGATACATGGTTGGGGGATAAACCTTTAATTTTGCACCATTTCTTTAGGAAAATTTGTAATGGCACTAAGGCATTATTTGGACATTAGATCTTGGGCTACATCACCCCTTCCAAATCTTGAAAAGAAATTTTGCAATGCTGCCATCATCAACCTCATTTGTTGCATGAGGCTTTGGAGTTGCAGAATTTGCTAAAATAGATTAGAATTCCCCTCTTCCATAGAGAGGATAAATTTATATGGAAATTGAACCCTAGATGTGATTTCACTGTCAAGATTTCATATATCTCTCTCCTTAGGGAAAATATTGCTCCAAGTTGGTGGATGAAGGTTTGGAACTAGTAGCTAATCCCAAAGATTAACATCTTTTGGTGGAACATTATACACAACAAGATTCTTACTCAAGATAACCTATCCAAGAGGGGATTTCAATTCCCTAATCGTTGTGTTTTATGCAATCAAGAGGAAGAAAATGTTTCTCTTATTAATTCACTACACATTCAAAAAAACACTATAGGGTTTGGTGATGCAAAAGCTAGATACATTCTGGGTCATGAATGAGGACCTACAACAATTTGTTATGGACTAGAGAGGGCCCTCACACAACCCCTTGATTAAACAATTTATAGAGACATATTTCACCTCATCATGGTTGGAGCATTTGAAATAAAGGAACAAAAGGATCTTCCTTGATTTGGAAAATCCTATTGAGGTGGTTTTCAGATCATTCTATAATCTCCTCATAGATAACCTCTCTGTCATCACTTTACCCCACCCATACTTTCCCCCCTCATTGTTTGATGATAAGATTGCTAAGAAATGAGGCATGCCTCGTTCTTATGCCAAATTTGACAACATGATGTTGGTATTATGGATGTGTTGCATTGGTTTTGTCATTGATGTCAACACTTGTCAACACTTGAGAACACTTGGAGATCTTTGGTTATGTTCACCGGCATGTTCAGTGACTTATGCACAGTCATCGGTATCTGGTTAACCAACATGTTATATTGTTCACCAGCACTGAGGATGATCTATTATCACTTGGAGATTAATTGGTTATGTTGAAGACATCGTTTGGACACTTGTTTTTGGTGATTTGTTTATTGGTCTAATCGAGTTTGCATATTTGTTGTTACCGGAAAATAGGTCTAGGCTATAGACCGACAATCTTATCTATTCCAGATCAGCAGGACACGTCTTGAAGATGATTTATTATTGTTGTAAATGCATTGAGCCGACTTCATGCATCGCATATTGATTTATTTGTAATTAATTTAATTGTAATATTGTTTCTAAATCCGACCTACACATTCGGTCTTAGGTCTTGGTATATATGTAAGATCTCATTTACGAGATTGTGAAAATAAGGCATAGAAGTGCGAAAATGATTGTAATAAGGTATATGTGAATATAAGCAAAGCTATACACACAGACATAATTCAAGATTAAAGGAAGGTTTGAAGAAGGAAAATCAGAGCTTAACCGGTACTAAATCTAGCATATGAAGATGCTATTTTGAGCAGTACATTATCATTGGATTTAACCATCCAATTGTAATCAGTGTGACTCCCATTTTGTGATTGAGCAGTGATCTCTAGGCAATTGGCCTTTCTACATGTCCAGACCCCATATTATACACACATACTATCTGTAGTAGTATCATCTGATTGTGGGTAAGGTTTCCCACTGTGGTTTTTTCCCTTACAGGGTTTCCATGTACAAATAACTATGTTATGTGTTGTGTATGTTATTTGTCTTTCTGTTTCATGCATTAAACTTTACCAGTATTGCAATTAACTGTTAAACTGTCTACCGACATTAAAGTTTGGTTTACCAGTATTATGCAGTAAGTTTGGTTAAATTATATTTGGTTGAAATTAATAGACAACTGACTCACCCCCCCCCTTCTCAGTTGCCTCCAGGACCTAACAATTGGTATCAGAGCCTAATCCTCTTTTTGTGGAAGTTTAATAGCTTGAGGAGATCCAATGTCTACTAACTATTTTAGGAAGGATAGTCTGAAGCTTGATGTAACCAACTATGGTATATGGAAGATCAGAATGGAGACTCATCTGAATTTCATTGGAAAGGACATATGGGATGTTACAAAGAATGGTTATGTTGTTCCTACTCAAGCTCAACCTAATCCACCAACCTTGACTAAAGATGAGGAAAGTGATTTGTACTTTTGAGTGCATTTTCAGATCAGCAAATCATGGGATTATCAGACCAATCTACTGCTAAAGCTATTTGGGATAAGTTGGAAACATTGAATGAAGGTGATACCACAGTCAAAATTGCAAAACTAGAATGCTTCAGGGTCAGGTATGAAAATCTGAAAATGGAAGAAGATGAAAAAATTTATGCTTTTATGGAAAGAGTTAATGAAATTGTTTTGGGTATACAATGTTGTGGAGGATCCTTAAGTGAAGATGAATTTTTTTTTAAAGTTTTAAGAGCTTTTCCACCGGCATACAAAATGAAAGTAACTGCTATTAATGAATTGAGAACAATGCTTAATGCATCAGTATCTAGAGATACTTTGGTTGGAAAACTTTCAGCTTTTGAACTTGAGAAATTTGGTCCTATTACTACTATTAAGATAGATTTAGTTTTCAAGGCATCATCATCTGCAACATCATCATCATCATCATCTAAGAAATCTGATTGGAAAGCCTTTTATGCAAGAGAAATTGAAGAAATCAAAAAAGAGAATGAAGAACAGGAAGAACTTGAAGCACTATTTGCAAGGAAAACGCCTAAAGGTCCAGTTAGAAGTAAGTATGAAGGTAAAGCACCATTTGAATGTTTTAAATGCAATAAAATTGGTCATATGGCTTCTAGGTGTCCTGGTAGACATGCAAGATTGAAAGAAGAATCTAAAAGAACATATAAGCCTAACCCTGAATATCAAAGGTACAGATTTAAGAAGAATAGAGACAAAGAGTTACTGATTATTCTGATGAGGAACGGACAGACAATGGATGGGCTTTTGTTGCAATAATAAAAGATCAACCGACACCTACTATTCAATCGGTAGAGCAGGCCCTTGTAGCTAAAATTGAAGATAAGGATGAATGGATCATTGATTCCGGATGTTCACATCATATGACTAGTGATAAGAGTAAATTCTTAACCTTTCAGGAATACAATGGAGGTCTAGTAAGATTTGGAGATGACAAAGCTTGTTTGATCAGAGGAAAAGGCACTATATCTTTTGGTTGTAAGCACAATACTAATAGTGTTTACTATGTTGAAGGTTTGAAGCATAATCTTTTGAGTGTTGGTCAATTAGTTGAAAAGGGATTTCAATTACAATTCAAGAATGGTAAATGAAAATTCATGAATAGAACTGGTTTGGAAATTGCAACCGGTAATCAGACTAGAGGTAATATCTTTCATTTGAATAACAATGAGAAAACATGCTTGATTGCACATATTGATGAAAGTTGGCTATGGCATAAGAGACTGTGTCATGTAAATTTTGATTGCATTGTGAAGATCAGTACAACTAAGGCAGTAAGAGATTTACCTAAGATTGTTAAACCTCACAATCTAGTATGTAAGCAATGTCAATTTGGAAATCAAGTTAGAGAAAACTTTAAGAGTGTTCCAGAAAAATCCAATAATGTTCTTGACTTAATTCATACTGATTTATGTGGTCCAGCAAGAACTAGAAGTTTACAAGGAGATAGATATTTTATGCTAATCATTGATGATTATTCTAGAATGTGTTGGGTTACTTTTCTCAGGGAGAAATCAGAAGCTTTTGGGAAGTTCAAACTATTCAAAGTGATGGTAGAGAATGAAACCAATAATAAAATCAAATGCTTGAGATCAGATCAAGGAGGTGAATTCATGTCTAAGGAATTTAATACATTCTGTGAAGTGAATGGAATCAAAAGACAATTATCAGCACCTCAGACACCCTAGCAAAATGGAGTTGTGGAAAGGAAGAACTGAACTATTTTGGATGTAGCTAGAAGCATGATATCAGAAGCAAATCTACCTCATGTGTATTGGAGAGAAGCAGTCAATAACGTTGTTTATACATTCAACAGAGTTCACATCAAAGGTGAAACTGGTAAGACCCCTCATGAACTATGGTTTGGTAATACTCCTACTCTTAAATATTTCAGAATATTTGGAAGCAAATGTTATATTAGGAGAGATGATTATATTGGAAAATTTGATCCTAGAAGTGATGAAGGAATATTTATTGGTTATTCATCTAAGAGCAAGGCATATAGATGTTTTAATAATAGATAGAAGAAAATCATTGAAAGTGCAAATGTGAAGATTGATGAATAGTTTAGAAGGTCTATAAACTCTGAACTGGCAGTTTAGATAATCACAAATGAACCTACTATAAGCACATCGATACAAAATATTGATCCTATCACACCGGCATCATCTGAGAATTCCACAGTGACTAAAGAATAATAGCAAGTGAACACACCGCGGTATGTAAGATTGAATCACTCTGAAAGTCAGATAATTGGAATAAGTATCAAGGAGTTATGACTAGAGGAAGACTGGCAAATGAAGAGGTATGTCTAACTTCTCAATTTGAACCAGCAACTATTAATGAAGCATGTGAAGATAAACACTAGATTAAGGCTATGGAAGATGAATTGGAACAAATTGAAAAGATTAACACATGGACATTAGTTCCTTGACCTAAAGACAAAAATGTAATTGGATCTAAATGGGTATTTAGAAATAAACTTAATGAAGATGGTAAGGTAATCAGAAATAAAGAAAGATTAGTGTGTAAGGGATATTCACAGAAAGAAGGAATTGATTACAATGAAACCTCTGCACCGGTAGCTAGAATTGAGGCAGTTAGATTATTCTTGGCTTTTGTAGCACACAAGAACTATAAAGTATATCAAATGGATGTTAAATGTGCATTTGTGAATGGTGATCTAGAAGAGGAAGTTTACATTGAACAACTTGATGGATTTTCTTTGACAGATAACAAAGATATGGTTTGCAGGTTAAGGAAAGCTTTATATGGTTTAAAGCAAGCTCCTAGAGCTTGGTATGCTAGATTGGACAAATATCTTTTGAAGATTGGTTTCACTAAAGGTAATGCTGACAACAATATATACTACAAAGTGACTAATGATGACATCTTGATTATAGAAGTCTTTGTTGATGATATAATTTTTGGAGGAGAAGATGGATTGTGTAAAGACTTTTCTAATAAGATGCAAGAAGAATTTGAAATGTTTATGATTCGAGAGATAAAATTCTTTTTAGGATTGCAGATTTCATAGATTGATAAAGGTATATTCATAAATCAATCAAAGTACTTGAAAGAATTACTTAAGAAATTTGGCATGGAAAACTCTAAATCGGTAAGAACACCTATGACTACAATTGATAAACTATCTTTGAAGGATGAATCAACACCTATTAATCCAACAAGATACAAGTCTATGATAGGAGGTTTACTGTATTTGACACAAACAAGACCTGATATTATGAATGCAATATGTATTGTTTCAAGATTTCAGAGTAATCCTAAGAAAAATCATGAATCAACAGTAAAAAGGATTTTCTGGTATATACAAGGCATAACAAATCTTGGTTTATGGTATCCTAAAGATGAATATTTTGATTTATGTGCATACACAGATGCAAATTGGGTAGGAGATGTAGATAACAGAAAATCAACACCGGCAGAGCATTTTTTCTTAGCAGCAGACTAATTTCATGGCTGAGCAAGAAACAAAGTTGCACATCTTTATCAACAGCAAAATCAGAATATGTTGCAGCAGCAACTAACTGTACACGGGTATTATGGATAAAGAAAATGTTGACGGACATAAAGGTAAAATGCAAGGAACCTATAATCATTTACTATGATAATATGGCAGCAATTGATATATCAAAGAATCTGGTATTTCACTCAAAAACTAAACATGTTTCTATCAAATTCAATTTTCTGAAAGAGAATGTTGAATCAAAAGAAGTGAAATTGGTTTATGTGAATACTAAAGAGCAGATTGTAGATATATTTACTAAACCTTTGCCTAAAGAAACTTTAAATATCTAAGAGAGAAGCTTAGAGTTATACCCTCACCGAAAGAAACTTAGACAGTTGGAGCATGGCATTAGACTGACAAAATTAACAGAGAAACTTTTTTTGGATTTGATGAGGAGAGCTACTTCTTAGGGGGAGTAGTTGGATAAATTGATAAGTTGGTATTTTGAAATAAGTTCTATGAACTATTTTGTATTTGGTTCTCTATTGCTTTGGCATTTGATGTAAAAGGGGGAGAGATATCTATGGAAAAAAACTTTATCTTTTGGGGAGAGATTATTCCTAGGGGAAGAGATATTATGTATTTTGATTTTTGGTTAATGATCTCATTTGGAGATTGTTGGTTTTTGGTTTTTGGCATTTCTACTTTGGCACTTAGATGGTTTTTCCATCTTGTGTTGCCATCAATGCCAAATGGGGAGATTGTTGGTATTATGGATGTGTTGTATTTGTTTTGTCATTGATGTCAACACTTGTCAACACCTGATAACACTTGGAGATATTTGGTTATGTTCACCAGCATGCTCAGTGACTTATGCACAGTCATCGGTATCTGGTTAACCAGAAGGTTATATTGTTCACCGACACTGAGAATGATCTGTTATCACTTGGAGATTACTTGGTTATGTCTAAGACATCATTTGGACACTTGGTTTTGGTGATTTCTTTATTGGTCTAATCGAGTTTACATATTTGCTGTTACTGGCAAATAGGTCTAGGCTATGGACCAGCAAGCTTATCTATTCCAGATCAGCATGACACGTCTTGAAGATGATTTATTATTGTTTTAAATGCATTGAGCCGATATCATGCATCGCATATTGATTTATTTGTAATTAATTTAATTGTAATATTATTTGTAAAGCCGACCTACACATTTGGTCTTAGGTCTTGGTATATATGTAAGATCTCATTTATGAGATTGTGAAAATAAGGCAAAGAAGTGCGAAAAGGATTGTAATAAGGTATATGCGAATATAAGAAGAGCTATACACGTAGACATCATTCAAGATTAAAGGAAGATTTGAAGAAGTAAAATCAGAGCTTAATCGATACTGAATCCAACATATGAAGATGCTATTTTGAGCAGTACATTATCATTGGATTTAACCATCCAATTGTAGTCAGTGTGACTCCCATTTTGTGATTGAGCAGTGAGCTCTAGGAAGTTGGCCTTTTCTGCATATGTAAACCCCATATTGTACACACATACTATCTATAGTAGTATCATCTGATTGTGGGTAAGGTTTCTCACTGTGGTTTTTCCCCTTACAAGGTTTCCACGCACAAATAACTGTGTTATGTGTTGTGTATGTTATTTGTCTTTTTGTTTCATGCATTAAACTTTACCGGTATTACAATTAACTGTTAAAATGTCTATTGAAATTAAAGTTTGGTTTACTAGTATTATGCACTAAGTTTGGTTAAAGTATATTTGGTTGAAATTAATAGACAACTGATTCATCCCCCCCCTCTTAGTTGCCTCTAGGACCTAACACACTAAAATGATGTTGAGAAGGAATACTAGACGGTCTCCACCTAGGTTGGGGTGGTTTAAGTTGAATTTCAATGGTGCTGCAAGATAGTCCTTGGGTGAGGTGGTTGTAAGGGGGTTATAAGGATGCATATAAGGGGAGATGGTGGTTGCTTACTCTAGGAATTTGAAGGGAAACTACAAATAACCAATCTAAAGGGATGGTATTAATTTGGTGAATCAAAGTTTCCCTTTCAATTGGATTGAAGGTGATTCCAAACTCATAAGTGATACGGTTAAGGGACTGAACAAGGTTAACTAGTCAATTAAAGGAATAATTAGAGATATCCACAAGTTTCTTCTTGGATTGGAGAAATTTGAAATTGGTCATGTCTATAGAGAGGGCAACATGGCTACCGATGCTCTAGCAGCTTTGGGCTTCCAAATTGAAGGATAGAGATATTGGAGGAGGAAAGATTCCCTCCCTAATAATGTTTAGTTACTCCTGTGTGAGATTCCCTAGCATTGGATTCAAATGGGTAACATCCTTCTCTTTGGAAGTATGTTTTTGTAGCTCCTAACTAATTGGGTTTTGGGTTGCAATTTTGAATGCTGATGGTAGGAAAATTTGAATAAGATGATGAGTTGTCTGAGGATGATGTGGAATTTGTTGATGTGATCTCCTAAGTGGGTGTGGTACAATCATGTTGAATGTGGCAGTTCCTTTTCATTGATGTGATATGATGTCCTTTTCTATGTCTTGTGAGCCTTTTAGATTGCTATGTTATGATGTGTTGGCATCATTATTGTGAGATGTGTGGGAGTTGGGATAATAATGACAAGGTAATCCTGAGGGATAAAAAGCCTATGTATTTTAATTTTACTATCACATCTTACTGCATGTTGTGTCACTTTCATGAGTAGAGGATTAAGGAAAGATGTAGGTATTATTATGACCTTGATGACCCGCACAAGGTTAGCTTTCAAATTTTCTCCTAATTTTTAGGATTGTATTTTAAAAAAAAATCATGTTTCTCTAGTTTTTTGGTGAAACCTTATCACTACTCTCAAAATGGGGGGAGACCATGTGCACATTGAGCTTGATAAGTCAGATGAGTTCAGGAATATTGAGATTGTGTGGCACATTTGTAAGGAGGAAGGGGTTGATGGATACCTATAACTTTTAAAAGGGTTTGATGGGTAATTTTCTATACAATTCACCACAACTTGGGTCAATAGGAGATTCAAAGTGGGAGGAATTTAATTTGAAATAAGTGAGGAGGTGATTGTGCAAGCAACTAGCTTTTTCATGGAGGGCAAGGAGTGGAAGAGAACCAGTCATGTGGCAAATAGTGAAAGCCTAAATAGGTTCTTTCATGGTAATGAAGCCCTAGTCAAGCTGTAGGGTGGGTATATGAGAGAGGAGTTGCCTAACCACAAGAAAACAATATGCCTAATGATAATGAAGTATTTTAGTTTGGAAGGTCTCTTTAAAGTCTACTATTTTTTCATATGCTACTTTTGAATCACTTTAGGAATCATGACATTATCTCCTTCCCATTTTACCTATTTCACTCCTTGGAACACTCTCTTAAAGAGGCCCTTAAGTCTAAAATCTAAGAGAAAAAGCATGTGCCCTTGCACCAGGACTTGATTTATAGACTTTATTCTTTCCAAATAGCTTTGTGTCCACCTAGGAATGTCACGGTTATGGAAGCCCCTTCTTCAGCCCCCTTTGTAATTAGTACACTTAATGTTTGGAAAAAGCAATGCATTTGCTAGCCTAAGGCTGCTTTCTTCACTTCCCTTAAAACCCCCTCTTCCTCAGTTGTTATTATAGAGATTGGTACATCTAAGGACAAAAGACCTTGACAAAAAAGAAAAAATAAAAGAATATGAAATATCAAAAGTTACACCCTATGCAAACTCAACATGACAAATGGTGCCTTCCTCCATGCCATTGGAGGTCGAGTTCCACCACCTTTGTCCTTTTGTCCATTTGGATCACTTCGTCAACTTCAAACTGGATTTTCATAGACTTTGTCGAACCATCACCTTTGGGATGAGAGCGCAATGTGGAGAAGTCTACGCAATGCGCTAGCATCTTGCGAATCCGATAGTTCGCAGGTGGTCATTTGAGTGTTATTCCTGCGCTCGAGAGGAATTGTAGCATTCCTGCATGCACCCATCGACATCATTTTTCCTTCCAAGATCTATATCTCTCTCGTTTGAAACAATTTTGAGGATCTTTTGGCATTTTGAGTATATTAGTTGCAAGTTGGAGCTCTTGGAAATCTCTTTGGACAACATTCACAATCTTTATTGTGAAGTCTATCACTATTGCAACTTCACAAATAGCTCATGAAATCATTTCCATGAGCATCTTGGAAAGGGGAGTTTACTTATCCTTTTAACCTTTCATTTCACATATTATCATCCTTTTTCTCGCACTATTTTTAAATTCTCTATCGTTTATTTTCCTTGTGGATTTTATCTGGGTTGTTTGTAGATGTGGAAAAACCAAAATGGGGGTCTTACTTAGGCAGACTCCAAAACACAACCCCCAACATTTTCCTTCTTGCTTGTTTGTAGGTTCTTGATCGTGGGAAAGAAGTTATTTAACGGGAGGCTTCAATCGTGGACAATTCATGATTTCTCTCTATTCCCTCTCAAGTTATTCTTTCATTTTGAATTTCATAATATTATTTTATTTTAAGAATTTCCTACAAGCATTTAGTATTTTAATTGTATTCTTGTATGGTTTTTATGCTCCATCCATACAGGACAACTCTGCATCACGCTGGTTTCCCAGATCTATGTGCTCGTCCTAAGGACAGAGGATCATCAGTGTCGTCCAGACATCTTCTCTACATTTTGTTATATTAGTTTAGTTACTTTCATCCCTTGGATCATCTTAGTGTCAGTTTGAGTGAGGTATCAGAGGGTCTTTTGTTCTCTTGGATTTATCATCCTTGAGGTAGCAAATCTCCTCCATTACAAAAGACTAGCCACCACAAGAAAGTTACTATTCTAGAAGAGTCCAACAAGGAGGAGGAGGATGGTAGGGAGAGAAATACCAAAAAAAAGGTAGAAGAAGGTTGAATAGGTTGGTCTCTCATATTTTTAAGAAAGGAAAAAGAATTAAGATTGATTATTATGGCTCGAAAGATGAGGAGGAAGAAAAAGTGAAGGATTATGAGGAAAAAAAGGAAGAGGACAATAGGGATGGTGGTGGGGAATAATTGGAGGAGAACCAGGAGAAGTCGATAAAAAATAGTTGGGCTAACCAAGGGAACCCAATTGGGGATGACAGAATGGAGGAGGTCACCATGGAGGAGGACACTAAGGAGACTATTTCAGGTCAAAGTTGTATGGAGAAGGTGGACAACATCTCCAAGTTCAACCTTCAGGTTATGCACAACTTGGCGAAATATCTTTGTTTAATGCAGGATAAGGTTTTTAGGAGACATGGAAAATGAGGACAAAATCAACAAGGAGATCTTAAAGTTCTTGACTGAGGATTGGAATAATGTCCTACTGTAGGTGGGTCATGGTGTCAAAAATCCTAGTCATGATTAGCATTATAGGGGTTCCTTTTTTTGTTGTTTATGTCCTTTGGAGAAATTGGAATCAAGGAATACTCAGAGGGGGGTGAATCAATGTTCTGCAATCTTTAACCTTTTTAAACTAATCACTTAACCACATAGAGCATATGAAGAAAGAAAAGATGCATAAACATAAAGCAAGTACTCATAACACCACAACACCAAGATTTTTATGTGGAAACCCAGTTAAGGGAAAAAGCATGGTGGGATTGAGACCCACAATATTAATATACCTTGTTAGAAGTATAATAATATTATAATGGGGAATGCACATGAATTCAGGCACACTGCCTAGAGCTCACTGCTCATATACATGAAGGGCTACAACCTTGAGGAAGGCTCATTGCCTTACAGATCTACTACAATAGATAACTAAAATGGTTGAACTAATAAATATAATCTACAAATGCCTAGAAATAGTTCCAGTTAAGCTCATATATCAAATTGCACACTCTACTCTAATATGTAGTTATGTTGTAATCCAGAGCACAAATATTCCACCTATGCAAAGGAACTACGCACACTCAATCACCAACTCTCACAACATAATCACCGATCATAAGAATGACACTACCAATTGTTTTTATATATCTGCAACGTCAATTTAGATTTTTTGCATGTCAGCCCAAAAACACATAACACACAAATGAAATGTGTAATACCAAGTCGGCTCAGTCCGATCTCCAATGCACATGCAGACCAAAACAATGTCAGCTAAGACATAGTCTGGACCCAAACCAACTCCTCAAACACACAACACCACCAACAATCATGCCACAAACATCTGTACATGCCACAATCACCATGAATGTCGCATAACATGAAGAACACCACCAGATCAAGAAATTGATCAATATCATGCACAAGGATCAATGCAGAGCAACAAAATAGATAAAAAATGATCTAAAAACATTCAAAAGCTCAAGAACACCAGCATAATTGACTATCAACCTAGAATATTCACTTGCAAAATTCCAAATCATGAACCAATCAAACTAAGGATACACATCAACGTCCTTAATACATCCCATACATCCACAACTAAAGATATATCAATTTCGGAGCAATGCAGAGCACAAACCAGAATATCAAATAACACGAACAACTAAATAACAACCATAATACCGGATCACACAACTCGATCAAAACATCATGCAGATCACTAAATTTTTTGCTGAATCAACTAGAGATAAGTATCTCTAAACCCATTAAACCACAATGTCACCGCAACATCTCATCTAAAACACACTGACCAAAGAAACTTATTTAATTTGACTACAACATTGGAATACACAAAAGAATATGTTAACATCAATGACAAAACATCATTTCAACACACTTCTCAACAATATCCAACAAACTGACTATTGGCCCATCAGCCTATGTAACTTAGTTTATAAAATTTTCTCTAAATTTATTGTCAACATAATCAAACCCCTCCTTGATAAATGCATTAGTCCCTCCCAAAGAGGTTTTGTTCTGGGCAGGCAGATTATTGATGTTGTCATTACTACTCATGAGGTCATTCACTCCATGGAGAAAAGTTGCAACCTAGGTATGGCTCTCAAACTTGAAATCTCTAAGGATTATGATAAATTTAATTGGAAATTCCTATATGCGGTCCTTTCTAAGATGGGATTCCAGGAAAGATTTATCAATATTATCAGGGTGGCAGTGGAAAGTGTTCACTATTCGGTGATTGTCAATGGCACCCCCTAGGGATTCTTCTAGGCTAGGAAGGGGCTATGATAGGGAGATCCTCTCTCACCTTTGTTCATTATGGTAGTTGACGTTTTGAGTAGGAATTTCTCCAATCTGATCAGGACCAATAGAATCTCGGGGGTAAAGGTTGCTTCCACTCTCCCTCATATGGTTATGCAGCAAGTCATGGATGACACCTTCCTTTTTAGCCTATCGTCTATGATAGAGGCTAAAGAATGGAAACATCTATTGGAAGAGTACGCCCTTGCCTCTGGTCAATTGATTAACTATTACAAGAGCAAGGTTTACTTCTTTAACACAAACAAAATTCTCTAGGGTAAACTTATTCAAATCCTGGGATGTAGTGTTGCTAATCTCCTTGATTCCTACTCGGGTCTCCCCCTCACTATCAAGGAGGTCACCTCCCACTTTTGGGAATCAATCCTAGAAAGAATGCAAAAGAAACTTGTAGGTTGGACTAGAAAAACTTTGAGTAGTGTGGGTAAACTCTAGCTCCTAGTGGCCTCTCTTCAAGGTGTCCCTGTCTACTTTCTCTCTCTTTTCAAGATTTCCAATTCTATGGCTGAAAAACTTGAGATAATCCAAAGAAGCTTTCTATGGATAGGATTAGAGGAGAAGGATAGAATCATCTTAGTCAACTGGGAAAAGGTGTGCAAACTGAAGGCCATGGGTGGCCTTGGGATTAGAAAAATCTCTGATCTGAATAAAGCCTTGTTGACTAAAATCAGATGGATCCTTATGAAGGGAAAAAATAATTGAAGCATGATTATGAGGGCCAAGTACTTCAATCACACCCCCTTCCCCTCCCTCCTCTCTTCCAATGAGCTCCCTCTTGGGTCTAAAATTTGGAACAACTTTGTTAAGAATAGGAAACTTCTCAAGCAGGGTCTAAAGTGGCAAGTTGGTAATGGTGAGAAAAATAGATTTTGGGTGGACAACTATATTGGTGATAGACCCCTTGCCTCCTCCTATTTCAGTTGCCTCATGATCACTCTCAAGGATTCGATTGGGTCCCTTGTGATAAACTACATCTCTCCCTCCCGCTGTTGGTTAAGGCTTGCTGATAGTCTAGGAAATACCCCCCAATGGATTCATTTGGCTGAAGAGCTGCAATCCCTTCTTAAAGGGATCATGATCCCCTGTTTCACTCACACTGATAAACTTGTTTGGACCATGAATCCCTCAGGGTCTTTCAGTGTTAAATCAGCCTACAATCTCTTGGTTGCCTCCTTCAATGATTTCTATAGCTAGAAAGAAGTTTGGAAGTCTCAACTCATCACCAAAATTAACTTCTTCTAGTGGACGATCCTTCATGGGAAGATCCTTACTATTGATAACCTGAAGAGGAGGGGATTTACGCTTTCCAACAAATGTGTTATGTGTAATTGTGCTAAGGAAAGCATAAATCACCTCTTTATTCATTGCCCCTTTGCCTCTGGGGTTTGGTACAAAGTTCTATAGAAATTTAATTTGGCTTGGACATTCTTAGAAGACTTGCAGTAGTTTATCAGCAACTAGAAGTGCCCCTCCGCACACCCGCCAATCATACTTTTTTGGAGACTCATTCCTCCCCATGTCTGTTGGCATATCTAGAAGGAAAGAAGTAATAGGATATTTTGTGACACCAGCAACTCGGTTGACACGGTGACTGATATAGATGAGAATTACCTCATGGAGAATGCCCTCATCAGCAAGTGGAAAACCCCACAATCTGGCCCTATGGCTTTGGATCATAGGTGGATTAAAACATGGAATTTTCCAAATATCTTCCTTCAATATGACAATTAGAAAAAGATGGAGAGGCTTAATACTAGATCGTCAACACCTCCCCCCCCTTGGCTCAAGCTCAATTTTGATGGTGCTGCTTGTAGTGGTTCAATAATAGGGGGCAGAATTATCAGGGACAGCTTGGGCAACTTGGTTTTGGCCTATGCAGGAGATTTTGACTCTGTCTCAAGAAACATGGCTAAAGCCCTTGCTCTATTTTGGGGGATTAAGTTGTCCCTTAGCACCAATATCAAAAGACTGATCATTGAAGGGGACTCTAAACTAATTATTGAGGCCACTAAAGGAGCTTCAGGGATCAGCTGGAGAATCAACAATGTCATCAAGGACATCTGGTCCATGATTGTTTGGCTGGAGGAATTTCAAATTCAGCATATCTATAGAGAGGGGAATGCGGTGGCGGACTCATTGGCTGTGACAGGACTGGAGATAAAAGGTATGAGGTGCTGGAGACACCTATATTCTCTCACTGACAAGCATAAGGACCTTATTGGGAATGATCAAATCGCCTCTATCCATCAATGAAGTTACAGTTTCCTTTAATCAACATGTTGCTTTAGGTCGGCTGCTATGCTACGCTACTGGTGGTAAATTTAAATTCAAATTGGGTGGGCTTTGCCATGCTAGATTCTTGTGGTCCCCACCTTCTCTGCCAGATGCTGACTTGGCTAGCCACCTATTTTTGCATCGTCGATGGGCTGGAGTGCCAACTTTTGATCATTAATCACAGCAAGGACCCTAATTATTACCTTAATTGGAAACTTAGAACTCGTAATAATGACGATCTTTGCAAGTTGGCAGAGATATCAAGAGGTATCCCTTCACATGCTTCCCGAAGCTGGAGGACACATGCCTTGGGAAACATCACCAAAAATCATTATTACACCTTGCACAATATTTTGGCTAATTACCATTTGTTTTCTCTTAACTCCAGCTCTAGTTTTCCTCTTAGCATTTCTCTTTTTAGGCTTGTGTTGTATCTCAACTTCACTCTGGAGGAAGCTACCATGGGAGGGGATTTAGTCCAAGTAGAACCAGACATTATTGATGACTATTTTCACAACGACCCGTGCATTTGGATGTATGTTAAAGAAGGAGGAATCATCCCATTCATGGAAGCCATGAAGGGATTCGACAAAAACCTCTCCATGCAATTTGTCAATAGTTGGAAGAATAGGAGGGTGGTCATGAAGGACATTTTGTTTGAAATCAGTGAGGAAGTTATCGCCTAGGCTATGGGTCTCTCCATCGAAGAGAGGAAATGGAAGAAAACCAGTAGGGTTGCGGACAAAAAAACATGAACCGCTTCTTCAAAAAGGGAAAGGAACCGGCCATAATGCATGGGGGTTGCAACAAGGAATGTTTACCCTACGCGTGGGACTAGGTTTGCAAAATCATAATGAAATAATTCACCCTTGAGGGAAGGTATGGTTTGTTCTACTATTATCACTTCCCGTTGCTAAACCACTTTCGCAACCATGACACCATTTTTTTCCTTTCTTTCTGTTGCATGCTCTTGAGTCTACTGCCAAATATGTCCGTAATTGTATGAGTCAAGAGGGAAATTTTACCATCCTCCACCAAGGGCTGATGTTTAGGCTTTATAATTTTCATAAGACCCTTTGCCCCCCTAAACCTATCTCGGTTCAACCCGCCCCCTCCATTCTAGGTCCCCCTGAAGGCTCTAAAAAAGGCCTAAAAAAGTCTTTGAAAAATTTGATGACTCCTTGTCAATCCCCTGACCAAGGCCCCCCCTACCCCCTCAAAATTGGGGAAAAAAATAAATGCAACCCTTCTGCTATGAAACCCACCTCCAAGAAACCCATAAAGGAGCCAAAATCCTCCTTGTTGAGTCTAATGCAAAGGAGGGTATCACCTTGCACAGATCCCATAGAAATAAATTATGGATGAAGCAAATGGTTGTGAGAAAGAATTATGATAATGAAGAAGAGGATGATTATGAGAAAGCAGAAAGTGAGAAGGGGGAGGAGGATTTGGAGGCCACGGAGGGCTTAGATTCCTCCAATTTGGGCACTAATGTCCTCGACTCAGAGACCATCAAGGAGGATATCAAGAACACCTCCCATCATTCTAACACTTCCCTGTCCCACACCTCTTAGGGGGATGGTAGACATTCTCAAGGTGAGAAGACTGCTACTAAAGAAGGTGAGAAGGAAGAGGCGGTGCAATGTTCAGGTTGCAATGCTATCTCTGAAGATTTAAATGGTGTTAAGAAAAAGCTGGAGCACTTGGAGTCCTATGTCAACAAGATTGGGAAATCCATTGTCAAAGTGATGCACTCGTCGACTATCTCTCTGTACTTGATCCACCAGGATAAGGCTGATCTGGACGGACTAGGAAGAGACACCACTAAGGAACTGTTACAGTTCCTAGTTGATGACTAGACATGGCTTATGTTCTCAAAGCACATGGGTGCTGATAATTAGGTTGTATGGTTAGTTTCCTTCCTTTTTTCTATAGTTTTTATTGTTGGAACGCCTGGTTCCATGGTGATATTGCTACTATTAACAGTTTTTATAGTACTGACATTATGATGGTTTACTATTGGTTATGGAACTTGTTGGACGAGATTGGTTTCGATCTCGGGTTATCCAATAGCGGCAAGCAGTTTTTATTTTTGATTACTAGAGTAGGGATTGGCTAACTGCCACGTGTCTGTGGTGTGTGTGCTGGTAATGCTTTTTTCTGTTTCTTTCAGGCCAGCCCTCGGTTTTGGCTGCTTTATAATAGAAAACAATATCCAACAAAAGCTTGGCAACTCTATTAAACAATTTACGTATTTATAGCTTATTTACTATTAGCTGACGATCTAATTTTGGACTATGGTTTTACTTTCTGGTTGGTGATTTTTATCTACTTACAGATTATTGTAGATATAATTGCTTTTTCTTTTTGGCTCTAGTTTTTTTGATGTTTTTGAATTCCTTTAGGATGTTGATGTTATAGGGACAACGTTGGATATTGCCACTACTAGAATATCTTGTTGTCATTGATGTCAACATATTCCTCTATTTTGGTGTTGCAGAGAGTTATTTTGTGATCCAGTGTTTGCAGTGAGTTGATCTGGTTGGTTTATCTATTTGATATGTTGAATCAACTAGAGATAATTTATTCTTTATTGATTTCATGATTCTATGTGGTGATTTGATTGAGTTGAGGATTTCAGTATGAAGATTGGTTTTTAGTGTTCAATATTGCAGTGTTCTGGTGTTTGATCCATTGTGCTCTGGTATGATCATATCTTGTGTTGCAGATTTGGGAGAATGTTTCGGATGTTCATGTGTATCTTCATTTTAGATTGTTCATGATTTGATGCTCCACAAGTTATCTTTCTTATATGAGTTGTTGCTGATAAGTGTTATTGAGTGTTAACATGTTGATCGATGAAGATTTGATTAACAAGTGTTGGTGGAGCTATTGTGGATGCTTCTAACATGTTTGTTGGTGTTTTCTAATCATCTCCTATTTTTTTGGTGTTCTACATTGATTATTGTGTGTGTTTTTTGAAGATCTTTATGGGTCTGGTGATATTCTTCATGTTATGTGGTATTTTTGGTGGTGTAACATGTTGCAGTTGATCTTGGCAAGATTCTCGGTGTTGTTGTGTGTCAAGGATTGATTTGGGTCCATGATATGTTGTTTATGACATTGTATTATTCTAGTGGTTGACTTATGTATTGTATGATGTAATTTTGTAATTAGGTGTTGAGGGTTTGGTCGACCTTCTAGTCAAGGTTGATGATTTGTATAAATAGGTGCTATATTCATGTAATTTGGGTATGGGTGTTAAGTTTGCATTATCAGAGAGTCATGTATGTGTGAATAAGAGAATTCATCTTGTAGAGTGTTGTATCGAGTAGAGAGTGTTGCAGGGTAGACAAATGAGCTTAACCGAAACTGACATCAAGCATTAGCATATGCTATTCTTTCAGATCATCTTAACTAGATTGTAGTCTAAATATCTTTGTAAGGTAGTGAACCTTCCTTGAGGGTTGTAGCCTTTTGGGTCATTGTATTTTGAGCAGTGAGCTCTAGGCAGTGTGCCTGAATGCATGTGCATTCCCCATTGTAATATTTACACATACTACTGTAGAGTATCATCTCATTGTGGGTAGGTTCCCACCATGGTTTTTGTTATTGTGTTTATCTTTATTATTTCTATAGTTAATAAGATCTGATATTGTGCTTAATTTGTTTAATCCGGTGAAAACTGATTCACCCCCTCTCAGTTTTCCTTCATTGTTGTTGCCAACAATTGGTATTAGAGCTAGATCCTCTGGAAGAATCTTGACCGCTTGAGGAGATATAGGATGGCAACCTATGTGTTCAAGAAAGAGAGTCCTAGAATTGATGGAAATAATTATACTGTATGGAAGGACCGAATGGAAGTTCACTTGAAGTGTATTGGAGAATATTATTGGAAGATTACGAAGAATGTCTACAATGTTCCTCAGAATGGTCCGGTTACTACTATTGGAATCGAGGATGCTGAAAATAACATAAGAGCTAAGAAAGCATTGCTGAGTGCTTTGACCAATTCAGAAATAACTAATGTGATGGGTCTTCAGACTGTGCATGAGATTTGGAAAAATTTAGAGACCTTGTATGAAGGAGCTACACAAGTTAAAGTTGCTAAGTTGCAGAGTCTAAAAGGAAAGTATGAGACATTGAAGATGCGATAAGATGAGAAAATTATATCCTTTATGGCTAAAGTGAATGAACTTGTTATGAATATGAGATATGCCAGTGGAACTCTTGAGGAAGATGAGATTGTTGCTAAGGTGTTGAGATCATTGCCTTCTTCTTACAAAGCTAAAGTTTTTTCTATTGATGAGATTTGAAGTGTGACTACTATGATGAGAGACATGTTGGTTAGTAAGCTAGTTGCATTTGAGCTGAGTGAATTTTGAGAATCACATGAAAAATCTGAGACTGCATTTCAATTTTCTATATCTGGGAAGTTGAAGTATGATCCGGGAGAGAGTCCATCTAGGGTTTTGAAAATATGAAAGAGAAATGAGAGAGATGGAAGAATGGGAAAAAGAGTTGGATGAGATAGAAGCACTTATTGCTCAGAGATTGCCTAAGGGAGCCAATAAGTATGATGGAAAGTTACCTTTGAAATGTTTCTCTTGTAATAAGATAGGACATTTTTGCTTCTATGTGTCCTGAAAGAATGTCTAGATATGATAAGCATGAAAGACATGATAGATTTGATAAGCATGATAGATATGAGAAGTATGATAAGACCTATAAGCCTAATTGAAAGTACAAATATTAGAATAGATGTTATTATGCTGATGACGAAGGTGTGACAGATGAGGAATCTAAGAATGGGAATTCAGAAGATGAATTTGTATTTATTTCTATCAAGGAAGATGATTTGGTACTGGTGAATTCTACAAGCTGCATTGTTGAGGAGAAAGCTTTGGCTGCTAAGATTGAAGAGAAAGATGAATGGGTAATTGACAGTGGTTTTTCACATCATATGACAGGTGAAAAGTAAATTTGTAAATATGGAAAGGTATGATGGTGGTCTTAGGACCATATGATGTCCTAAGGCGTTGTATGGTGTCATTAGGGGTCATGTGGGGTCCTAGTGGTGCCACACATGTATTACAACATCATATAACCCATTTGGACACCATATGACCCCTTAGGACATCATATGCTCCTAAAGGGTCATGCGGTGTGCTAAGGGGTCACATGATGTCATTTGGTGTTATGTGGGTTCCTAAGGGAAAGAGAGAGAGGGGGAGAGAAAGATAGGATAGGAAAGGAAGGGAGATAGAGGGGGGAGGGAGAGAGAAAGAGTGGGGAGGGAGAGAAGAAGAGAGAGAGGGATGGGGTATGAAGGAAGGGAGAGAGGGGGATTATGTTGGTTTGTTATTTTTGTAAGCAATATTGGTACTGCTTCTTATATTGTAATAATGGTTCATCTTGCCACCTTAGGAAAATATATGACCCCTTAGGATACCATACGACCCCCTAGGATGTCATATGGTCCTACTTGGAGTTGTATGGTGTGCTAAGGGGTCATATGGTGTCGTGAGGGATCGTGTGGGGTCCTAAGGGGTTGTGTGGGGTCCTAAGGGGTCATATATTGTAATAATGGTTCACATTTCCCCCTTAGGACACCATATGACCTCTTAGGACACCATATAACTCCTTAGGACACCATATGATGCCTTAGGACATTGTATGGTTCTAAGGGGTCATGTAGTGTGCTATGGGGTCTTATGGTGTCATTAGGGGTCATGTGGGTTCCTAGTGATGCCACACATGTATTACAATACCATATGACCCATTAGGACACTATATGACCCCTTAGGACAACATATGCTCCTAAAGGGTCATGTGGTGTGTCAAGGGGTCACATGATGTCATTAGGTGTTATGTAGAGAGAGAGAGAGAGAGAGAGAGAGAGAGAGGGAGATGGGGGGAGAGGAAGAGAGAGAGGATGGGAAAGGAAGGGAGATAGAAGAGGGAGGGAAAGAGAAAGAATGGGGAGGGAGGGAGAGATATAGTGAGAGGGAAGGAGAGGGAGAGGGAGAGGATGGGAAAGGGAGGGAGGGAGAAGGGGGAGAGGAAGAATGTCATATGATGTCGTTAGGGGTCACGTGGGGTCTTAATTGAGCCACACATGTGTTACAACACCACATGACCCCTAAGACACTATTTGACCCCTTAGGATATCATACATGGTCTGAAGGGGTCATATGGCATCATTGGGGGTCATGTAGGGTCCTAATGGGGCCGTAAATGTGTTAGAACATCATATGACCCCTTAGGACTTCATATGGTCTTAAGGGGTCATATTTGTGCTAAGGGACCTTAAATAATGTCATTAGGTGTTATGTGGGGTCCTGAGAGAGAGAGGGGGGGAGGGTAGGAATACAATGTAATAAGATATCAAAAGATAATATATATGCATATATGTATGCATACATGCATACACATATTATATATATACATACATATTATATATATACATACTATATATGTATATATATACATATATACATATTATACATATGCATATGTATGCATACAAAAACACATTTTAAACATACATATGTATTTTTTTGTGTTAGGCTATCTTTATGTGGACATAACCCATATAGGGTTTGTCTTCTTAAAACCCCGTACGCGGTTTTGTTTATTAAAACCCCGTATGTGCTTTATATTCAAAATAACCCGTACGCGCTTTAGTTTATTTAGGCTTGTGAATTGGTTTGGATGACAGAGCTATGGGTTGGAGGTTTGATTTCCTTCCATTTCCCTCCTTTTTGACGTGTTTTATTTTATCAACTTGGTTTCTCAACTTTGTCATTATCAAGTTTACACTTCATCAACTGGTATTTCTAAAATTGCCACCATATTTTCACCCATCTTCTGAGCTTTGTAACCATAAAATGTTTTTAAAATTTGAACAACAACACCATATTATTCTTGAATTTCTTTTACGAGTGTCTCCATAGTTCTCAAAGAAATGTGTACCATTTTTTTATTAACTTTTGATCTACTAATCAAAATTTAAAAAACTCTATATATTATTGTAGTGCACTTGATTATTTATAATTTTAAAAAGAAAATTGCATTTTTTATTGTTTTGGTGCAAGTCATCTCCTAGCCTCTGCAATTGCCTGCAGAGATGGCTAACAGGCAAAACTATGCAACTAAGTGATCATAGGAAAAATGGGGACATTATAATCTGTCTCTACTACCATCTCTCCTTTGATCATCAATCAACTCAACACAATAGATGAACAAGAAGATATTGCAAGAGGTGGTCAATTTCCTAGAGTTCTTGGGGTAGGAAGACACGAGCATAGGCCACAACCTAGTCCTCCTATAGACCATCAACTAACTCAAATCTCTTAGTGCTAGACTTGATTTTGGAACCCTACTGTTGCTCGGTCTACCCGGTTGCATGATGTGGTGTTACCATGTAAGTACACTTAGAAAAATTCAAAATTCTTCCAAGTTAAATCCACCCATTGTCAATCAATCTCCTTGGCCAAAAAAATTATCACAATATATATATATATATATATATATATATATATATATATATATATATATATTTGTGTGTGTGTGTGTGTACATATATATGTTTACATATACATGTGTGTGTGTGTGTGTGTGTGTGTGTGTGTGTGTGTGTGTGTGTGTGTGTACATATGTACATGTATAAGGCCCGTGACAAAAGTTGTTTGATTGCTCAGACTGATGAAAGTTGGTTGTGGCATAGAAGGACGTGTCATGTTAATTTTGATTGCATGATAAGGATAAGTTCTACTCAAGTGGTTAGAGATTTTCATAAGATTGTAAAGCCTTCTAATCCAGTATGTAAAGAATGTCAGTTGGGAAAGAAAACAAGAATTTCATTTAAGATGTCATGCCCAAACTTTAGAGCAAAAACACAACAACAAATTTTTTTTTTTAAAGACATAATTATTGGTGATTTATGTTATGTGAATAAGTGGTTGATTAGTTAGTCTCATGAACTTGACTATTCTAGTGTCAACTTAGGTGATCTTCAATGTGAACGAATAAATGATTTATTAAATTTTTAATTAAAATGGCAACTTGCAACGTACAATGACTATGTGGGGTAAATTTAACCCCTTAAGCCATTGCATTATATTACAATCATTAGGGACTAGTTCCTTTAAAAGCAAGTTGTAGGTTTAATCTCTTATCTTTTTCATAGTTGTAGGTTCTTTAGATCTCTTTTTTTTTTGGTTTAATGTTGATTCAATGTATGATTAAATAAAGAATTATAAAAGGGGAATGAGAAAGAGAGGAGGACTCCCTTCTATGGAGATCCTTACTCCTTTCAAACCCCAAAGCAAAATAAAACAAAGAGCTTGAAAACTAAGTTCTCACAAAATTTCCTTTTGATCCTAATGTTTTGTTAAAATCTAATGTTCTTTTTGTTTTTAGTTTCTGACTAAATATCTTAGAATGTAAAACAGGAGATTATAAAGATTCTTTTAATTTTATTGTATTACCATTTCTCTTAATCTTAGATTTAATCTAACTTATATATCTTTTTCCATAGCAAGCTATTTTTCTACATTGTTATAAATGTCAAAACACAAAATGGAATGAAACTTTTCCTATTTTTTTTTTGTGAGAATAACTTTTCTTTTATCTAATAAAATACAGAACACTACCTAGGTTCATAATCAAATTTGAATAAGAACTCATCCCAATGCTAACACTCATATAAACTTAAATGGAAGGTGCAGATTTAGATACTATTTCTTTTTCCCTTTCAAGTTGACATTTGAAAAAATCATTTAGGGAGAAGATTAACCATGAGAGATAAATAGAATGCACATAATACAACACTAGTTTAGAGATGACAAGGTTTTATTGACTCAAATATGAAAACAACCACTCATTGCCATTTAAAAGAAAGTAAATCTTTTCCAACTTAGTATTTACTCAATCAAAGTTACAACAGAAATACTACACATTTCTTGTATTTTTTTTTCCTTTTTTCTACTAAATGCATAAAATTAAAGAAATAAATACATTTATTTTACATACATTTTCTTTTTGATAACTCCATAGTAGGAAAGTAAAATACATTTGTTTCTTTCCCTTTACAATCTTTTTCAGATTTCACTAAACACTTGAAATATAGCATAAACTGAAATAATCTTGAAGTTGCTACTTAAACATTCCTCAATCAACCACATAGATAACTTTCCTTCTTCCAACTACTACATCCAAAAATCAGACCTGCAAACAAAATATTTCCTTTGATTGTGACCATGGAGGCTTACCTCTAAACCTAGGCCTACAAGAGGCCACCCCCAAGCTAGGTAGATCTAGGTACCAAACACGTTACAAACATACTTACACATAAAAAGTTGATTTCAATAACATAGAGATTCAACACAAAACTCCCATCTTCCCAAGCTTGCACAAAGTCAAATATGACTTGAGATATAGGGGTGAAGGTGGACCAAATCAAAGGGGAGATCTACCATAGAAATGAGTAACAAATACCTCCTTAACATTAAACATTAAATTTCATCATAAGCAACAATCTCTCTCTCTCTCTCTCTCTCTCTCTCTCTCTCTCTCTCTCTCTCTCTCTCTCTCTCTCTCTCTCTCTCTCTCTCTCTCTCTCTCTCACACACACACACACACACACACACTTGGTCTCTCATGACCCAAATCAAAACCCCTTATGACCCCCAAAGGCAAACATGCCAATCCCTCCTTATGGCTCCCAAGTTTATAGAAAAAAAATGCAGCAAGGATACCAGATCCAAGTTTCCCTCTCTTCCCCGAGGAGAGATCTACACCCTAAGATTGTCAAACTCCCTTCATCGCAAGACTACTTTGCCCTCCCAAGGGTGAGTGTGGTCTTAATTCCCATAAACATACAACCATATGAAATATATACAAAAATATGCAACAACACATCCAAATCACAATAAATCAAACTCATGAATCACACACAAATACACTTACAAACTGGCAGATTTAGACATAAACAACAAGAAAACAAATTTAAATTTTAAGGTGACATGCACCAACCTCAACTCCTACAAATGGAATGTGGTGGTGAAGATTTGATGAAGAGCTTCCAACCCAAGAAAATCAAACATCCCACCAACTACAAGCTTCCTTCCCTTAGCTAAATTTTTCTTCTAAAATTCAAATCCTTCAAAACTCTTGATCTCCAAGATTGGAGACTTGGTAATGACTCTAAGTTTAGAATTATTCCCATCCTAACTAGGACTCTTCTCACATTTTCCAATCTCCTTAGAAGAATATGGTCAAAGATCATTGGTTGGTCTTCCCAATTTTCTTACAAACTTACTAAAAGAGGAAACTGAAAAGGTAGGTGGAAGGTGGAAGAAGTGCATACAAACACAAGAATAGAAGGTTGTCTTTCCCAAACTCAATCTTCTAAAAGCTGATTTTCGTGCATCAAGAAAAGGTCACTTTTCAAGTGACTTGGCAATCACATGTGAGTGGTTATATGCTCAAAAAATCCCCTTACCCATACCTATATCAATTGGGCCTTCAAAAATGACGTAACCTCAACTATATGAGTTAAGTTGACCTCTCAAAACCCACCTAAAAATTACCTACGAGTCAAACTTGATTTGACCATTCTAAGGGCTCCCTAACCATGTTGTCTTTTGGAAAAACTAAATGAGGTTTGAAAATACATTGGTTCTCACATATCCCTCTCAAGGACATGTCACATGCTAACTCGCATCACATTACAAGTGTCAAGTAACACCATAAAATACAACACATCAAAATATATTGGACATTCCCTTTCAAGGAGAAATAAATTAACTATTTAACAAATTGAACACACACACATACATTAACTTATATGAAAATAAACACATTACAAATGAGGTGTTTTCTCTCCAAATAGACAAAGCTTGGCTTCACAGTCGCACATAGGTTTGGCCCTAGATCTTCTATGTATTTCCATGGTCACATGGATTAATATCCTGCACATCTCAATTCACACATTAGTAGATCCGAAACAGTATCCATATATATACACATAAGGAAATACACGTCAAACACATAGCATCAAAATATGCACTGCAAGGTAAGATGATTCCATAACATAGTTCAAATACTTTTCCCAACAATTCACCTATGATCAAATAATCTTTGCAACACCAATGAAATCATATTATACCATCACCAATAAACATGCATCAAAATATTAGAACATCATCAAATATAAATATTGAAATCAAGCATAATGTGGAATACATCATATCCACTAGTTTTCATGAAGATCATATGTCAAAGAGTCCCTTGACCATAATGTATCAAGGTTCTATCCCGAAAGATAAGTCTATAACAGAAATGAAAGATATTCCTATGATGGGTTCGTGGTAGGACCCCAAACCCAATTATCCACAAGGAGATCATCATTCACTAAATCACCTGTCTAACATAGTCTACCATATTACATCAAATCATCTTAACATAGTGTTTCAACCATCTATGTGAGCTATTAATAAGGTCAACCATTGTCAATAATAGTTTAAACAATGTTTGATTGGGGAGGGGCACTACATCCTCCCCCCCTAGGGTTTGACTTAGTCCTGGAAGTCACAAGGCTAGGGTATGAAGATAGGGACATAATATTCCCAACATTTCTCATTAAAATACACTAAATCTTGCCTTGCCTACTAGGAAGAAGCAATACAAAATTCAACCTACTAACATGAAATATATTGATGTAGCCATAACCGGTGAAACCCTCAAAAGAGAATTAACTCGCTTATGCAGCAAGAGTAACACAATGAAAGCAACAAGAAAACATAGCAAGATTACAGAAACAAATCATATTATTGCCTTAGAACTTCTGGCAACCAACTTGTTTTCATCGCACAATCATCATGGAACATCCAATAGTTAACTGGTTACATGCAGGCTTCTAGCCATATACAATACAACCGGGACTCTAAAAATCAATTGGATCACTAAATGAGAATCTCAATCTGTATTCTCAATTATATTTCTTTTTCCCTTACAAATGATTACATAATGACATATTTATACCCACCAGAACATATCTGGGTCGGCCACAAAAGATTACATTTACCAATGAAGGAAAGTGAAACATGTAATTAGGTCGGCTCTAAGAATTAAAGAAATCTTTCTAGAAAATAACACCCAAGAAGTGTGGTTTAGCAGGAAGGTCAACCACATGCCAAAGAGCATCAGACAAGACCCAAAATTGATCCACACACCAAGAACTGATAACTTAATGATGAACCACTAGTACCAAACCTGTACTAAGAAGTGGGGGTGAATCAGTACAAACACAAATACAATCCAAAACCGGTTTGGCAACAAATACTCCAAACGACTGGCAAACAGGAATACCTATTCAACACAAACTGCAACAAGTAAAGCCAAAAGTGTCTAAAACAAGCATTGACCGGTTGAACCCTTATCTTTTCATTTAATTCAAAACAACACTACTATTTCACCCTCATGCATGAATAGGTAAACTATCCTTTGATCATCACAATAGTTAGTTCAGTATGCTTTATAGACAGACATAAAACATAGAACCATCATATACTCAACAGGTAATAACAAAGCATCACAAGATAAAAGCATCACACATGACACACATATTTTTTCACGTGGAAACCCAACTGGGAAAAACCACAGTGGGGATGAATACCCACAAGCTACTTTTGAACTCTTTTGAAGTCCACTCTGTTAGGAGCCTTGTCCGGTTAAAGACATTACAATAGGTTCTGCTAGGAACCGATCCTGTTAGGGATCACCCGGTTAAGGGATAGCTATAATACCTGGTTAAGGGTTAAACCCGGTTAGGGTTACCTTGTTAGAGGATTTCTAGAACTCAATAGCTAAAGGATCTCCCGAGCTCTATAGCTTCTCAAAACTCATTAACCTCGAGTTACCTAGTTAAGGGATTTGAATCAAGCCTGTTAAGACCACCCTGTTAGGGGATTTTGCATCAAGCTGCTTAAGGCTACCCTGTTAGGGGATTTCACAACTATTGAAGTGGTTAGAGATCAATAGGAATTACAATGATCTGATAACAGAACTCAATGCTAATGCAAATCCGTTTTGGCTCCTCTTCTCCTTCTGCACATTTACTTTGCAGGTATCTCTTTTCTCCTTTGGTCCGGCAATAATCATGTATCTCTTCCCTTGGATACACACTCACAACTTTTTCCAACAACCTTAGAAAGAAACTCAACATCGACCTTATAGGAAACAGACAGGTCAATAGCAAAAACCCTAAACCCTAAACCTGTTAGGTTAAGCAATTCAAGCAGTTCAATCCTGACCGTTGAATCATACTGCTTTAAATGCAACAATCTTGAATGGATCTCAAGGCATTCTCCATCATCCATTTTCCACCAATTTCATAGCGGCTGATAACCCATCACACGTTATCACTGTTTGACAGACTTCGCACATTCCCAAGGTAGATAGGAATAGTCTTCTTCATGCAAGATCCTTCATGTGCACAGAGCCTACGTGGCAACATGATCTATCCTCCATTATACTACTAACTCATCACACAAAGATCACTGATTGAGTCACACAGGCTTGAGGTGCTCCAACCGGAAATCCTGAAGTGTGAACTACCTACCAACCGGTAGTAACACAATGCTTCCATGTGCTGGTTCCTGTAACTGCATGCTGGTTCATCTTGAACAAATATGCTGCTTCACTTTGGCATATAAAATGATTCATACATATGTCTATTCCTCTCTCTTTTAACCTATCACATGTGCCGGTTCACACCATGTCTCATATTGACATCAATGACAACATACAATATCATTATGTCTTCATGCCAGTTCACATAATGCCAACAATCTCCCCCTTTGGCATTGATGGCAATATACACAAATATCTTCTCTGCTTCACATCTTCTCCCCCATTTGCTGTAGATATCTTTTTTCTTCTTGCCTTCTCCCCCTTTGACAACAATGCCAAAGTGGAGGTATAAGCATCTCTGTTCCATCATGCTGCTCCCCCTGAGGAGTAGCATCCTTCAACACATCAATCAACCAAAAATTTGTCTTTCTAATACCTAACTGATGTGGAACAATTACTTTTAGTTCACCTCCTGAAGGGGCAGTACCCCCAATTCACCTCTTAAATGCACAAATGTAGTCTTTGGGAGAGGCTTGGTGAATATGTCTACTAACTGCTCCTTACTAGACACATGCTCTAGTACAATCTCTTTATTCTGAACCTTTTCGCTCAAGAAATGATACTTAAGCTCAAAATGCTTGGTTCTAGAATGTAAAACCGGATTCTTTGATATATTGATATCACTTGTGTTATCACAAAATATACTTACCAGTTTAGATACAGGGATTTTGAAGCCTTCCAGTACATGCTTCATCCAAATTATCTGAGTATAGTTCATGAAAGCTGCAACATACTCTGCTTCCACTATAGACTGAGAGATACAACTCTGCTTTTTACTCTTCCATGAGACTAGTCTACCACTGAGAAAGAATGCACCACCGATTGTGCTCTTTCGGTCATCCACATTACCTACCCAATCAGCATTTGTGAACACTTTCAGATTGAAATCATTGCTATATGGGTACCACAATCCATAGTCAACTGTTCCCTTCAGATACCTAAGAATCCATTTGACTGCAATCAAGTGGGATTCTCTGGGACTCTTTTGGAACCTTACAATAATGCCAACTACATGTGCAATATCCGGTCTGCTATGCACTACATAATACAACTTACCAATCATTGATTGGTATTCCTTCTCATCAACTAGTGTGGAATCATCCTCTTTTGTCAATTTGCAACCGGTCACCATCGGTGTACCAACCAGTTTGCTATCTTCCATGCCAAAGGTCTTCAGTAACTCTTTGACATATTTGGACTGAGTGATAAAGATTCCATCTTCCATCTGCTGGATCTGCAGTCCAATGAAGAACTTAATCTCCCCTATGAGTGACATCTCAAACTCATGACTCATCTTGTCATCAACAAAAACCTCATAGATCAGGATTTGATCTCCTCCAGACTTCAAGTAGATATTGCCATCTTCACTTGTTCTCTCAAATCCAATCTTCACAAGATGGGAATGTAGGTGCTCATACCATGCCCTAGGTGCTTGCTTTAGACCATATAATGCTTTATGTAGGCTGCGAAGCATATCACTGTCTTCAGATAGGGAAAACCCATTTGGTTGCTCTATATATACCTCCTCTTCAAGTACACCATTTAGGAATGCAGATTTTACATCCATTTGATATACTTTGAACCTTTTAAAAGCTGCATATGCAAGAACCATATGAACTCCTTCCAATCTAGCTATAGGAGCAAAGGTTTCTCCATAGTCTTCTCCTTCTTCTTGAGCATATCCTTTGCATACCAATCTAGCTTTATTCCTAATCACTGTGCCATCCTCATTCAACTTGTTTCTGAACACCCATTTGGTGCTAATGACATTTTTATGCTCAGGTCTGGGTACCAAGGACCATGTACCATTTTTCTCTATCTGATCAAGTTCCTCTTCCATTGCCTTGATCTAGTCTTCATCTTTATGAGCCTCTTTGAATGATTTAGGCTCAAATTCGGAGATCATACATGAGTTTTCTTTGATCTTTCTTCTTGTAAGGATTCCTGCATCCTTATCACCTATGATCTGCTTAGGATCATGATTCAACTTGACATACTGAGGAATGGTCTTAACTGGTTCTTCTTGCTTTTCTTCTTCATCCTCATCTTCATCAGTATCAGCATTCATCGGTTCAGGGACATTATTATTGGTACTTGGTTGGCTAACAACCAGTTCCTAGAAGGTTGCAACCGGTTCATTTACAGCTTGCTCACTGCCAGTTTCCTTAGTTTTCTCAGAGGATTCATCAACTCTTACATTGATACTTTCCATAATTCTCTGAGTCCTATTGTTGTAGCACTTGAAAGCTTTACTCTTGGTGGAATATCCTAGAAATATTCCCTCATCACATTTAGCTTCAAATTTGCCCTGATGTTCACTCCTCTTGATGTAACATTTGCTACCAAATACCTTAAAGTAGCTAACCATAGGTGTCTTACCGGTCCAATACTCATAAGGAGTTTTGTCCTTACCTTTTTTGATGAGTACCTAGTTCATAGTGTAGACTGCAGTGCTCATTGCTTCTCTCCAAAAGGTCTGAGCTACCTTTCCTTGAATCAACATGGTTATAGCTGCTTCAACTACAATCTGGTTATTCCTCTCTGCTAGGCCATTCTACTGTGGAGTTCGGGGGGCAGACAACTATCTCTTAATGCCAAATTCTTCACAATACTTGTTGAATTCACCGGAAGTGAATTCCCCTCCTTGATCAGTTCTGAGACACTTGATCCTTTTACCGCTTTCCTTCTCCACTAATGCTATGAAAGCTTTGAATTTCCCAAAGGCTTCAGACTTGCCTTTCAAGAATGTGACCCACATCATTCTTGAGCAATCATCAGTGAGGATCATGAAGTACCTATCACCCTGCACACTCCTAGTTTTCATAGGACCACACAAATTAGTATGTACAAGATCAAGCATGTTGTCAGCAGTGAAAGATTTACCTTTAAAAGTTGAGGAAGACATTTTCCCCAATTGACACTCTCTATACAGGGTATTATCTGGTTTGTCTAGCACTGACAACCCTCTAACTGCCTTGATCTTACTAGCCTTTACAATGTTATCAAAGTTTACATGACAGAGTCTCTTATGCCATATCCAACTATCATCAAGCTTCACCATAAGACAGGTACTTACATTTGCATTCAATTAAAATAGGTTACCTTTGGTCTGCATTCCAATGGCTACCAATTTACCATCTTTTCCTTTGATTCTGCAAACTCTATTCTTGAATTGCAGAGTGAGGCCACTGTCATTTAGCTGAGCAACACTTAGAAGGTTGTGTCTGAGACCATCAACCCAGTACACATTGTCAGCACTGCTCTTTCCATTCAAAGAGATGGACCCTCTGCCTTTGACCATGCATGGTGCATCATTGCCAAAGTGAACCACACCACCATCATACTCCTCAAAGGATAGAAACTTACTCCGGTCACCAGTCATATGGTGAGAATAGCCACTGTCAATGATCCACTCATTTGAAATATCAAACTGGGAGACAAGAGCCTTCTTGTCTACCACATCTTCCTTTACAACAACAAATACAATGTCTTCATTCTCTTCATCTTTTGATTCCTCATCTATGACACCTTCATCAACTGCCACAAAATAGTTTCTTCGGTTTCCTCCTTTGAATTTCTTGAACCTTTCTAGTTTAGCCTTGTTGTTGCTATTGGGACAGTTCATAGCAATATGTCCTATCCGGTTACAAGAAAAACATATCAAAGGTAGCTTACCTTTGTATTTACCAGTTCCTTTTGAAAATTTCCTGGCAAGAAGAGCTTCAAATTCCTTCAAAAACTCTTCATCATTCATTTCTCTAATCTGATTAGGTTCCCCACTAGTGCTAGCCTCTTTTCCTTTTCTGGATGGTATAGCAGAGGCTTTAAATACTGATTCTATCTTTTGAATACTGCCATCAAAACTATTCAGCTCATAAGCTGTCAACTTGGCTATGATGGAGTCCAAGGACACCTTAGACTTGTCTATTGATCTCAGCTCCTGAATAGCAACTACCCTTATTGCATAGACCGGCAATAGGGATCTCGGGACCTTACTTACCATAGTGGAATCTTCTATTTTGCCACCTACACTCTTGATTTCTCCAACAACTATTTTGATTCTTATTCCATACTGCTGAATGGTCTCTCCTTCAATCATCTGCATGTCTTCAAACTTCCCTCTCAGGCTTTCTTCCTTAGGCTGTTTTACATGCTCATCACCACCATAGATATTTTCAAGAGCACCCCATACCTTTTTGGGATTTGCCTTGTCCTGAACATCAATAAACTCAATGTCAGATAGACTACTGATGAGGGCTTCCATGACTTGCCCATTTTCTTGTATCTCTCTCTTTTGGTCATCGATGAGAGTACTGGTAGGAACAACATATACATTTTCAACATAACTCCAATGTTGAACACCCATGCTTTTGATGAATATCTTCATCCTATCTTTCCATATACCGAAATTTTCCTTGTTAAACTTTGGACCTTCCCTCTTCATCATTTGACTAGGATCTTTTCCTCAAGTGGTTAAGCTTACAACACAGAGGACCTGGATGGCTCTGATACCAATTGATAACTTAATGATGAACCACTAGTACCAAACCGGTACTAAGAGGGGGGGTGAATCAGTACAAACACAAATACAGTCCAAAACTAGTTTAACAACAAATACTTCAAACGACTGGCAAACAGGAATACTTGTTCAACACAGACTGCAACAGGTAAAGCCAAGAGTGTCTAAAACAAGCATTGACCGGTTGAACCCTTAGCTTTTCATTTAACTCAAAACAACACTACTATTTCACCCTCATGCATGAATAGGTAAACTATCCTCTGATCATCACAACAGTTAGTTCAGTATGCTTTATAGATAGGCATAAAACACAGAACCATCATATGCTCAATAGGTAATAACAAAGCATCACAAGATAAAAGCATGACACATGACACGCATATTTTTTCACGTGGAAATCCAACTGGTAAAAACCACGATGGGGATGAATACCCACAAGCTGCTTTTGAACTCTTTTAAAGTCCGCTCTGTTGGGAGCCTTGTCCGGTTAAAGACATTACAATAGGTTCTACTAGGAACCGATCCTGTTAGGGATCACTTGGTTAAGGGATAGCTATAATACCTGGTTAAGGGTTAAACCCGGTTAGGGTTACCTTGTTAGAGGATTTCTAGAACTCAATAGCTAAAGGATCTCCGAGCTCTATAGCTTCTCAGAACTCATTAGCCTCGAGTTACCCGGTTAAGGGACTTGAATCAAGCCTGTTATGACCACCCTGTTAGGGGATTTTGCATCAAGCCAGTTAAGGCTACTCTATTAGTAGATTTCACAACTGTTGAAGAGGTTAGAGATCAACATGAATTACAATGATTTGATAACAACACTCAATGCTAATGCAGATCCATTTTGGCTCCTCTTCTCCTTCTGCACATTTACTTTGCAGGTATCTCTTTTCTCCTTTGGTCCGGCAAGAATCATGTATCTCATCCCTTGGATACACACTCACAACTTTTTCCAACAACCTTAGAAAGAAACTCAACATCAACCTTATAGGAAACAAACAGGTCAATAGCAAAAACCCTAAACCCTAAACCTGTTAGGTTAAGCAATTCAAGCGGTTCAATCCTAACCGTTGAATCATACTGCTTTAAATGCAACAATCTTGAATCGATCTCAAGGCATTCTCCATCATCCATTTTCCACCGATTTCATAGCGGCTGATAACCCATCATGCATTATCACCGTTTGACAGACTTCGCACATTCCCAAGGTAGATAGGAATAGTCTTCTTCATGCAAGATCCTTCACGCGCATAGAGCTTACATGGCAACATGATCTGTCCTCCATTATACTGCTAACTCATCACACAAAGATCACTAATTGAGTCACACAAGCTTGAGGTGCTCCAACCAAAAATCCTGAAGTGTGAACTACCTACCAACTGGTAGTAACACAATGCTTCCATGTGTTGGTTCCCGTAACTACATGCCGGTTCATCTTGAACAAATATGCTGCTTCACTTTGGCATATAAACCAATTCATACATATGCCGGTTCCTCTCTCTTTTCACCTATCACATGTGCCGGTTCACACCATGTCTCATATTGACATCAATGACAACATACAATATCATTATGTCTTCATTATATACAACTTTGCTTCTTGTTGCTCCAAGATACAAGCCTTCCTCCAAGAAAGAATGCACCTCCAGTTGTACTCTTCCTGTCATCAACATTTCCTGCCCAATTTGCATCTGTATAGGCTTTCAAATCAAAATTACCTGCATATGGATACCATAATCCATAATCAATAGTACTTTTCAGATATCTGGATATCCTTTTAGTTACTACCATGTGTCTCCTTCGGGTTCTTCTAAAATCTAGAAACTAATCCAACTACATAAGTAAATCCAGCCTGCTGTGAACAATATAATGCAGTTTCCCTATAATAGACATGTACTCCTTTTCATCAATGGATGCAACATCATCCTCCTTGGACAGTTTATAGCCTGTAACCATTGGTGTCCCAACTAGTTTACAGTCTCCCATTCCAAATGTCTTCAATACCTCTTTCACATATTTGGACTATGTGATAAAGATACCACTCTTCATCTGTTGAATTTGCAAACTTATGAAGAATTTTATCTATCCTACTAGAGACATCTCAAATTCACTTTTCATCTCATTTGCAAAGTCATCACTCATGTCAACATTGCCTCCAAAAATAATATCATCCACAAACACCTCACTAACCAGTATCTTATCTCCTCCAGTCTTGAGATATATATTGTTGTCTTCACTGGTTCTCTGAAAAACCCATCTTACCACTACCTACCATGTTTATGAGCTTACGAGCTTGTTGCGTAACTAGCAAACACATCTAGGACCCGTACCGTGCTTGCGAGCTTGTCGCGTAACTGGCGGCATCCTTAATGATCAATAAAATAAAGTAAATAAATAAAATTAATAACAATTCTTAAAGAAAATAATGTTAAAAGAGAAACATAACGGAGAAAGGTTCCTAGTGTTGGAAACCTTGCTTTGATACCAAAATGTCATGCCCAAACTTTTGGGCAAAAATGGAACAACATTTTTTTTTAAAACAACATAATTACATTAAATAATCTATTTTTAAAATGGAATAAACAAGTTTTGTCTTAACTAAGGGTTAACTTATGATTAAATAGAATGATTTCCTAAAGTTGAATTAATCAACTCCATCATTTTAGCATCAACATTTAGAGTAGACTAATTATTCCCTAAAAAGGGGCATCACAACTTAATTAATTAGTTAAATTTTCTCTAATAAAAATTTCTCCAATAAATAAATCAAGAGATATTAATTATCTCAAGAGCATTAAAATACTCAAGACTAAATAAAAATAATGTTAACACATATTAAAAATAATTAATTGAACGTATGCGATTACACTTTTAAATATAACTAATAAAGTTAACCAAATCAATTATAATATTTGCCAAATAAATTCATTTTATACTAAAGTCAAATTTTAAGTCCCCTTAGATATTTAAATTTCTGCTATTAAATATTCGGCCAACAATGACCTCATAGGCTAAAATTTTACATTATAGATTTAATAAATTTCATTAATAAAATCCCCCAAAGGAATTCTAACCCAAACATCCATATTTAATTAAATATGAAAAATAACTATATTAAATTCTCCTTAATAAACCTTGTTAATAAAATTTAATCAATTATGAGAATAATATTGCTATATAAAAAATAATCCCCAATTTCAATTATAATCCCTAAAAAGTCTACATTAAGAACCAATTTTACCCTAGTCAATATTAGGGGTTAATTAATCGTACATATTGACTATAGATAAATGGGGGGGTAATTCTTTTCAAATTTTGAAAATAATTTCCCTTTTATTTCATTTTATTTAATATTTTATTACAAACCCTATCTAGGGTTGATTATTTCTTATATCTTAAACATTTTCTTTCTTTTCTCATTACTAACCCTAACCCGAAAATGGGTTAGGGTTTCTTGTTTAACCTCTTTTTTTCTTTCTTTTTATCAATCTAACCATAACCCAAAATTGGGTTAGGGTTGCTTGTTTATCTCTTTTCTCTTTTTTTTTCTGTGTGTGTGTGTAGGTGGTGGCCATGGCGGCCGAGCAAGGGAGACAACCGAGAGTTTACATTGGATCAGGGGGCATTATGCACAGGCCACATGAGTTTGAAGGAGGAGGGGCGGAGGTTTGAAGGATGGTGGCGGCGGTGGCGGCCACTGTGAGTGGCAGCCAAGGCCACCACTGGGAGTCACGGGCCACAACAGTGCCGCGACGCCCCTATGGGAGATGGCCCATAGTTGCGGCTGAGACCGTCCCTATGGGTCATGACCCGTAGTGGCGCCACGGGCGTCATGTGGGACACGGCCCATAGTAGCGGCCGAGGTCACCCCTGTGGGTCGCGGCCCAAGCCGCCCAACGAAAATCACACAGGGAGCTTCGGCTCCAAGGGTATGGGAGAATATACATTTTTTTTTGCTATTAATTTTTTTTTTACATTTAAATATTTAAATATATATATATATATATGTATATATATATATATATGTATATGTGAATTTTTAAATATAAAGGCATTAAAATTTAACCCCTTTATAATATAAATATATGTGTATATATATTGGAGAATATATGTATGTATATAATTATATTCTTAAATGATTTACTCAGCAGTAGGATATTATCAAATATCAGAATAGAATAAATTTGTTTCTCATCAATAACATATAGTTAACATGTTGATTTAAATAACTATATCTAGATTTATTTACTACTTTTATAGAATGTAAAAATATGACAGAGTTTTATTTATTTACAACTGCAACTAACTTTTCTAAAACAAACATTAAATCCATAAACAACATGATGTAATTCAATACTAATATTCATTTCTAAAAGTCTATTTATTTTTCCTACTTAACATGCATTTACAAAATAGAAAAATTAGCAGAATTAATTTATTTACAGCTGCAATATAAATCTTTCTAGAATCCATTGATTAATAACAAGAAGATGCCATGTAAGATTAAAAAGAACATTTCTAAGTTGCCTATTAAATTTTGTGTTTAACTATAGATAGAAATAGACATTTCTTCTCTTTTTATTTAAAAATGCACTATAAACATTTAGATGATTTCATTTCCTTTTCAAATAGCAATAAGAACAACTATAATTTTCATGCTTAATCTTTTCCTATAAATACAGATCATTAAAAAGATAACTTCAACAATGCATTCTTCACTTTGCAAGGAAATATAGTTCAAATAAAATGCATTTTATTTCATGGTAAAACTTAGTCAAATAAATACATTTAATACTTCATGGAATTTCTTTTACAAATAGGTAGGTACAAAGAATAGCCTCTCATTTCTACTAAACGAGGGCTTCCTAATACATTTATTTTCTTAATACAAATAAAGAATAGTATCAACTTCAAGCTTTTTCTTCCAATCCTTTTCGAAGCAACCTACAATAAAAAGCTTGAGGTTGTGACCATGGAGGCTCACCTCCCAGCCTAGGCCTACAAGAAGCCACCCCCGGGCTAGGAGAACCAAGGCTAGACGGGAAACACACATTCAAACACATACAAGCAAGAAAACTTCACAACATCAGACTTCCAACCCAAGGCTAAACAACATCACATATGTGACTTTTTAAGTGGGGTGAAAGTGGACTAAGTACCTCGAGGAGAATTATGCAAGTAGAGAACATAATGCCATAGCAAGACTACAAATAAACACATCCACAAGTTCCAAACTTGTCCCTATAATCCCTTATGTCCCCCAAGGCATACAAGTCAACATAACTACCCTTATGACCCCCATTGCATAAACAAATCACTATGCAACAAGGGTCACAAAATCCCTTGTGAATCACTCCCTTCCAAAGAGAGCCTCTCACTCATAGGCTGTCAAACAACCCTTCACCCCAAGGCCACTCTATCCTCCCAAGGGTGAGTTTGGCCTTGAAAACTCCCAAAACAATAACATAAAAACTCAACCAAGAACACATAGGGAAGAACTCAACATCTTCCTTTACATATAAAAAAAAGCAACAATGGAAAAACAAATACAACAACAATCTTTTCAAAAACAATAACATACATGAGATAGGAGTTCAACCAACCTTAAATCTGCCAAAAGTGTGAAAAGAAGTTGTAGGAGAGCTGCCCAAATCCACAACCTTTTTCTCTCAAGACTTAGCCAAAATCCTCAAAAAAAAAACTTACAAAAATTGCTCAAGAATCTAAGTCTCCAAAATGGAGAGTGGGTGATAAAACTTCTCCCTCCCAAACTATTCCCTATGAAGACACTCATCACTCTTTCCAACCCACTTGGGAAGGGTGAAGGATATTCATTGGTTGGTCTTCCCAATACCTTACAAACTCTCTAGCCAAGACACCTCAAAAATAGGTAAAAGGAATGGGGAAGAGAAATGCCACTCATGAGGAGGGTTATCTAACTTAGGAAGGCTCCTCTAAAGTTGAAATTCGGCCAACTTGGAAAACTCAATTTTTGGGGAGGCTAAATAGGCCCTAGGGAGTGGACACATGGCTAAATTTGGCCTTCATCCATAGGTACATCATATGGCCCACTAAAAATATGCTTAACTTGACCCTAGGAGTTAGTTTAACCCCCTTGAAAGTCACCCAAAGTTTACCTACGGGTCAACCCTAAGTTGACCTTTCTAATGGCTCCCTATCCAAGGCTTTCTTGGGACCATTCTAGGATAATTGAAAAATATGCATTGGTAAAAAAAAATTCCTCAAAAGAGACATGCCAATGCCAACTCATCCTACAACACGTGTCAAGTGACACTACAAAAAGAATTACACATTACTAAATTACACATGGCAAATGTCCCTTTTTGGAATTTATAAATTAAACAATTTCCAAATTAAACACACATTCAAACATAACATTTACAAATTAAAACACATTTACAAACGAGGTGATGTCTCTCCAAATAGACAACCCTTGGCTTCACAATCGCACATAGGCCTAGGCTTGATTCTTCGAATAGTTTCCATGGTCACATGGAATAATTTTCCTGCACATCTCACTTGCACATTAGTAATTCCAAAATCACATATAATATTATAAAAAAGAGTACAATTTAGACATCGCATAAAATTTTAATTATAAAAATCCAGTATCCAATTATCTGATAACATCCACATACAATAATCTACTAAATGGTATCATCATCATAAACATGAAATTAAATCATTTATAGAGCATGCATCCATAATTTCAAGCATCAAAATAAATACTGCAAATCAAAGTATATGACATAATCATATCAATGTTATCCAAACACTAGATCATATAAAATCTATGTCCATAATGCATTAAAATATAGTATCAATAATAGGTCCAACATGAAAATAATTGAAATGCTATGACGACTCGGGGTAGGGCCTCACAGTTCTCACTCCTTTGGATTTAGTCTGGATTTTTATGTAGTCAGTGAGGCTCCTATTGTGATTGAGCAGTGTGCTCTAGGTTGTAAGCCTTCCTGCAAGTGCAGGCCCTTCATATTGTGTAATCTCTTCATATGACCAGTGGATTGATATTGTGGGTCACAAATCCCACCATGGTTTTTCCTCTTTGAGGTTTTCCACATATAAATTTATGTGTTATGATTCTCATTTATGTGATTGGCTTATTAGTTGCTTTAATTCTTTGAATTATGTATGTATTGACATATCGGTTGGTGTATGAATGTTTTAATAAGGCTAAAATATACTATTCTGGTATAACACTGATTCAAGCCCCCTCTCAGTGTTATTGGTTTCCAACAATTGGTATCAGAGACTTGTGCCTTAGAGGAATTTTAACAACTTGAGGAAGATCCAGAAACTAGAATCCATGGATATGACTTTGGAGAAGCAACTTGAGATGACACTTGAAGATTATGATGCTGAAATGTTGAAGAACTTAAAAATACAAGATGAATTGAATTTTGCTAAGGAATTCATTCTTGTCCTACAAGAGAGGCTATCATCTGTTCAAGCTAGGAGGAAGGAACTTTTGCAAAATTAGGATAATGAAGAGAAAGATGCACTTAAGGAACAATGTGAAAAATTGAGTCAGGAAAACATGGTTATGAAGAATAAAATGCAAATTATAACTATAAGGATGTCTAAGGAGATTGAGGACATAAATAAGAAGGAAGAAAATATTGTTGTATCCCTAAAGAACAAATTTGAAGAATGTGGTAGGTTGGTTCATGAAAATGATATGTTGAGAACTGATTTGGTACAATCCCAAAGTAATGACCAAGAGCTTGAGATACAAATGATAATACTGAGAGAAGATTTAACTACTTTAAGTGAGTACAAAGAAAAATTAAAGATCAACTCAACACAGCTTGATGAGTTATTGAAAAGACAAAGACAGATTGGAGATTCCAGTGGACTTAGATTTGAGCAAGGACAAAGTTCCGGTACTGCTAATGATGATCAAAACCATAAGGCTTCGGTAAGACAATTTAATAATTATAAATTCAATGTAGATGTTTTGTTTGCAATATATTTGGTCACATGGCTAGGCAATGTAGAAATAGAGAAAATCAGAACCTTGATTCTGCTCCCGATAAATGTTCTAAATGCAATAAGGCTTTCTTCTCTTCCTTTTAAAACCAGTTTGACTTCAAGTGCCTTCTCTTCTGTTGTACCAAAATGCTTTGTTTTATCATCCAATGGGGCATCGAGCAACATTTTTGCATAGAGTTCAAAAATTCTATCATCTACCTCATATCCAAGCTCAGTAATCCAGATTGTCCTAGGTTCAACTACCCCCATAAGAGTTTCATCAGTTTTCACCATAAAACAGATATCAATGGAGTACTCCACAATTTTCTTTGATATTCTCTCCCTCTGCCTCATGTTTTCTTGGAATGTTTTAAAATACCCCAAAGTTTCTCATCTCTATCAATACCAAGATCGATGATTGCTTACTTGATCTACATACCTACCAGTATGTCATGAGCCCAACACTTCTTGCCAAGACTACGTAGCTCATTCAAGAAGTAAAGCATCAAACATACAATCAAATATCCATATCTGAAAGTTCCTTTTTGGACTCCCTTGATCTTCCCAAGGTTCAACATCAATTCACTCCTCATCCATTCACATAAATCATATTTTTCATTATTCCTTAGCATCTGATATGCAGCATGAATGCATGAACTAGGAACAGAATTCAATAGGTTGGATTGAGTTACCTTATAACCTATTATCGTGCTTGCAAATTTCACATCAGTGTTGGTGATTGTGTTAATCCTCATTGATCTACTATCAAGAGTTACACCAATGAGTTTCTTGACCTCTGTGTTGGAAATTTTCTTACTAGGTTCTTGTCTGACTTTGGGTAAGCTGGTGACTAATTGAATAGCCTCCTTTTTTATCATGTAAGGCCTATCCAGCCAGATAAACTCATTGTGAACCCTTCTCAAAATGTATCTGATAACTTCATCCTTGAATTTCGGTATGTATAGAATATCAGTTAACCCTAAATCCTCAATTGCTTTGTATTCCGTTTTGATGGTTTCAGAGTCTCCCAATATCATAGATTGATACATTCTTTTGATGTGCTCTATGTGTAAATCCTCTAGGGTGTAGTGAATGTATGCCCTTATGTCTTCAACATACATCACATCGTTAGGAACCCTAGAAAATGCTCCTGCAAAGTCTTCTTTCTTAGCAATTTTGGGAACCTCCTTGAATTCAGGCCTTAACCTATCCTTGAATTCAACAATGATGGGATTTGCAATGAAAGTAGGAGTTGAAGATCCAGATGCCATTTTAAAGAATACCTGAAAGTCAATGTCGGTGGAAGATTGAGTGTTTTTGCTCGAAATCCTTTCAGAATGCATTTGCTTGCTCTTAATTTGCCTGAAATTTGCCTTTTCTTCGCTCTGAATTCTTGAATACCTGGTGAGTGAAAATGACTTCACTTACCCCTTTTATTAGTGAATAAAACCCTAATCTTTCTCTGTAATAAATGCTTCACCAATAGCCCTACGTATGTCGGTTTCATAGTCTTGTGTTGGGTGACCCTTCATCAATGATGAAAAGAACTCTCCATATCTCTTCCAGATCTCCTCTGAGGTAATATGCAGGATTTTGCAATGAATTTGCCAACCCCTAAGGCTTATGCCTTAGTTACCAATGGAATTTCCTTTCAGTGGAGGAATACCCTATTTTATTGGTGGAGTTACCAGTGTAGATCCATCTCCACTTGGTTCTTCAAAAATTTTAACCCATCTCTTGGTGTGATCTTGTTGTATTTCATCTACCTTCTTCTTTCCTTTCTCATTATCTTTATCATTTCTAACCGGTTGAGTCTTTCATCTTCAGTATTTAGTAATATGACCTATTTTGTTGCATGCATAACATGTAACATTATTAGTCTAAATTGCTTTAACAAATCCGGTGTCATTCCTTGAGCTACAGTGATTAGCAAAATGTCCAAACTTTCCACATGCATGACATTTAACATTCATTTTGCAATCTTCTAATCTATGGCCATACTTCTTGCAATTTGTGCACTGACCAGGAACAAAATTGTAGTTTTGATTTGCTTTATTTCTACATTGTTTAACCATATGCCCAAATTTATTACAAACAAAACATCTACGATTGAATTTATAAGCATTAGATTGCCTTACCAGTTTTCTCTATTCTGATGAGTTCTACATATCAGTTGTCTGATCTTCATTTGTAGAACCGGAGCTTTCACCTTGTACAAATCCAAGTCCTCTAGAATCATCAATCTGTCTTTGTCTTTTCAATAAGTCATCCAGCTGTATAGCACTAATCCTGAATTTTTCTTTATACTCACTTGCAATAGTCAGATCATCTCTCCGAGTAGTTATTTGTCTCTCAAGTTCTTGTTCATTATTTCGGGAGTGTACCAGATCAGTTCTCAATAGATTATTCTCATGAGTCAATCTACCACATTCATCAAATTTGTTCTTTAGAGATATAACAAGATTATCTTCCTTCTTCTTTCTATCCTTAATATCTTTTGATAACCTCATAGTCAGATCTTGCATTTAATTATTCATGAGCATGTTTGCTTGACTTAGTTTTTGACATTGCTCCTTATGTGCATTCTTCTCCTCATCATCTAGGTTTTGCAAAAGTTCTTTTCTCTTGGCTTGAGCTAATGATAACCTTTCTTGCAGGATAAGAATGAACTCATTTGCAGAATTCAATTCTTCTTGCAATTTCAAGTTCTTGATCCTTTCAGCATCATAATCCTCAAGAGCCATCTCAAGTTGCTTCTCCATAGCCATGTTCAAAGATTCCATTTTCAAGATCTTCCTCAAGCTGTTAAGCTTCTTCCAAGGTACTAGGATCTGATACCAATTGTTGGGATCCAAGAACACTAAGAGGGGGGGCGGGGGGGGTGAATCAATGTTCTGCCGGTAACATAAGATTTTATCCTTTTATACCATACACATATAAAATGGTAAACAAATAAATATATAACTTGAAGAAAATAAACCATCCACATAAATGAACACCATAACACACAAAATTTGTATGTATAAAACCTCAAAGAGAAAAAACCACGATGGGATTTGTGACCCACAATATCAGTTCACTAGCCATATGAAAGGATATTACATATAATTGGGGCTTGCACATGCAGGAAGGCACATTGCCTAGATCATACTTCTCATCACTAAAGAGTCTCACTGACTACAAGCTTCTTGCTGAATTAAAATAATAAAATTAAACTCAAAAATGCATCTGCTATGCCAAATAGAGTTCCAGTTCTAGCTCTGCTCTGTACCGGTTCATAAACCCTAAACACTACTACCGGTATCTCTTCTCCTCCAAGAATTCTTTCCAAGCTATCCACATATCATTACATGATATAACACTTGCATACAAATGATCTACATACGTATACTTCGCATTATACAGTTCTGCTATATTCTCTTATATTGCATGCTATGTCATACCTTCATCATATATATCAAAATGACCTAGTAGACTGACCTATATACCCATTACAAATAATATGCCTTATGTCATCTTACAATGCATTACAAAACATATTCAATGTCGGCCTCGACAAAAATTACAAAATTAATTACTAAATAAATCTCCCTTGATGTCGACTTCCTTCAAGTATTGATGTCAGTGCCGATGTAGCCCTAAATGCTCCAAAGCCAATGTCTGTCGACATATGCCTCCTAATTCCGGTATATGACTTCCATCTAATCTTGTTGCCATAAATGACAAAAAAATGAATCCGGTGAGTGTCAATTACCAACAATTACTTGTAAAGGTTGAGCTAGAAAATTGCTAAAAGTTGGATTCATCAGAGCAATTGATTATGCCGAATGGATATCTAATATTGTACCTATTTCTAAACCTCACAAATCAATCTGTGTTTGCACTAATTTCAGATATTTAGACAAATCCTGTCTGAAGGATGATTTTCCACTACCCAACATAGACATGATCGTGGACATGACTGTTGGCTATGAGATGTACTCTTTAATGGATGTTTTTTTCAGGATACAATCAGATCAAAATTGCACCTGAGGATCAAGAGAAGACAACATTCACATGTGCATGGGGAACCTTCTATTGGATTGTAATGCCCTTTGGTTTAAAGAACATAAGTGTTACTTATCAAAGAGACGTAATAATGTTTTTTCATGACATGATGCACAAAAACATGGAGGATTATGTCGATTACACTCTAGTTAATTCCATGAAAAGATCAACACATCTATTAGAACTAGGTCCAATATTAGATAGAATGGAAATATTCAAACTCAGATTAAATCTTAAGAAATGTGCATTTGGAGTTACATTTGGTAAGCTCCTAGGATATATTGTTTCAGCGAAAGGAATTGAAGTAGATCTAGAAAAGGTTAAGGCTATCATGGAAATGCCACCTCCAAAGAATATCTGTCAAATGAGAAGTTTGTAAGGACACCTCCAATCAATAAGGCACTTTATTTTTCAGCTAGCAGATAAAGCTCAACCATTCACAATGGTATTACGAAAAGGAGTCAAATACAACTAGGATGCAAATTGTGAACAACATCTAAAACAAATCAAGGAACATCTTTCTAGTCCACCTATATTGATGCCACCAATTCAAGGTAAACCATTGATCATCTACATATCAGCTATAAATACATCACTAGGGGAACTTCTAGCACAACAGGATGAGAATAAAAAAGAAAGAGCTATATATTATATAATAGGACCTTGGTGTCCTATGAGATGAACTATACTATCATAGAAAAAGCTTGTTTGGTATTATTCTTTGCATCATAGAAATTAAGACACTACATGTTAGCACATTCTATTAAGTTGGTGGCTAAGATTGATCCACTCAAATACCTTCTCAGCAAACCAACACTTACAGGAAGATTGGCTAAATGGGTCATGGTTCTTACAAAATTTGATATTGAATATATATAACGCAAAGCTATCAAAGGATAGGTAATTGCATATCAATGTTTTGAGACTCTTCTTGAAGACAATCAACCTTTGCACATAGAATTTCCAAATGAATCCATCATGCACCTTACTCATCGATCATGGAAAATTCTCTTTGATGGGTCATTCATTCAACATGGTTCTGGTGTTGGAATACTTTTTATCACTCCTCAAAGATATTCAATCCCAAAGGTTTACAAGATTCTCTTTCCTTGCACAAACAATAATGCAGAGTATGAAGCTTTGGTAAATGGGATCAAGATGGCTATCGAATGGAAGGTTGTTGAATTACACATCTATGGAGACTCTTAGCTCATCATCAATCAAATCAATGATATATATCAGACTAGAGATGAGAACTTGGTGCCCTATAGGAGAATGGTTGATGATCTCAAGAAATTCTTAGCCTTTGTATCATTTCAGTAGATTCCCAGATCAGCAAATAGAGCAATAGATGCTATGGATACCTTGGCATCTATACCACAGTTACAAGAATCTAACTTCTACTTTGAATTCCTGGTGGAAGAGTTACATTATCTTGCCTATGATTCTCCTGAGTCCCAGATGGTTTGTTCTATTATTGGACATGACTCATCTCATTATATCCACATTTACTCTTACTTGCGTGACCAAATTATTCCTGCTAATCTTACTCGTAATGAGAAAAGGAACCTAATTTGAAATGCTTCATGGTATGTCATCATCGCTAACAATCTATTTAGGTGAGGTTTGGATAGTACTTTTCTTAGGTTTCTAGAAACTGAAGAGTCCCAACGTGCATTATCTTAAGTCCATGAAGGTATTTGTGGATCTCATTCATGTTGGTATTTTGGTATGGTTTTTTCATTGATGTCAACACCTACTAAAACACTAGCACTTTGGAGATCTAGCAACATTCACTGGCAAGCAAGTAACTATTGTACAGTCATTGGTATATGGTTCACCGGTAGGATATAATGATCACTGGAACTCAGAATTATGTGGAAGACACTTGGTAATGTCGAAGACATCTTTTGGACATCTTGTCCTAGAGTTTTGTTCATTGATATATTCATATTTGCATACTTGCTTTTACTGACAAATAGGTCTAGGGTTACCTAGGGTTACACCGACAGGTTTATCTTTTCCAGATCAGCATGGCATGCTAAGGAAATGTTTAATTATTGTTGTAAATGTATTAAGCCAACATGTTCAATCGGTTATTGCATCGGACATTATATTTTTTGTAAAATGTTTTTATTGTAATATCTTGTAGAGCCAACCTACTAAAATTGTTCTTAGGTTATGGTATAAATGTAAGATCTTAATTGTAAGATCAAATGTGGAATGCGAAAAAGAATTGTGTGAAGTTATATGCGAGATTACGCAGAGCTATACACAAAGACATCATTTGAAGGTGAAGCTAGGTTTTTGTGAAAGCATATTAGCATTACACCGGTACTAAATCCAGCATATGAAGATGCTATTTTGTGTAGTACATTCTTATTGGATTTAACCATCCAACTGTAGTCAGTGTGACTCCCATTTTGTGTTTGAGCAGTGAGCTCTAGGCTATTGGCCTTTCTACATGTGCAGACCCTATTTATGTACACTTACTATCTGCATTAGTATCATCTGATTGTGGGTAAGGTTTCCCACTGTGGTTTTTCCCCTTACAGCATTTCCACGTACAAATATTGGTGTCATGTGTTGTGGATGACTTTGTGTTTATGTTTCATGCATTAATCTTTACCAGTATAGCTATTAATTGTTAACACTGTCTACCGACATACTTAACTGGTTTACCAGTATTAAGCATTAAGATGGTTAAGTTATTTTTGGTTTGAAATTAGTTGACAATTGATTCATCCCCCCCTCTTAGTTGTCTCTGGGACCTAACAATTGGTATTAGAGCCTAGTCCTCTTTTGCACAAGTTGAGGAGATCCAATGTCTACTAATTGTTTCAGGAAGGACAGTCCTAAACTTGATGGAACCAACTATGGCATATGGAAGATCAGAATGGAGACACATCTAAATTGCATTGGAAAAGACGTCTAGGAAATTACAAAGAAAGTTTAGACTGTTACTGTATCTGGTCAGGCCAGTCCAACTACCCTAGCTAAAGATGAGGAAAATGATTGCAAAGCAAGAGAAGCACTTTTGAGTGCATTATCAGATCAACAAATCATGGGATTATCAGATAGGTCTACTACTAAAGCTATTTGGGATCATTTGGAAACACTGAATGAAGGAGATTCCACAGTCAAAATTGCAAAACTTGAAAGCTTCCGGGTCAGGTATGAACATCTAAAAATGGAAGAAGATGAAAGGATTTCTGCTTTTATGGAAAGAGTAAATGAAATTGTTTTGGGTATTAAATGTTGTGGAGGAACCTTAAGTGAGGATGAAATTGTTTCAAAAATCTTAAGAGGATTGCTACCGGCATATAAAATGAAGGTTACTACTATAAATGAGTTAAGAACAATGCCTAATACATCAGTAAATAGGGATACATTGATTCGGAAACTTTCAGCTTTTGAAATTGAAGAATTTGGTCATGTTGCTACTATAAAGACAGATTTAGCCTTTCAAGCATCAACATCATCTGCTCCATCATTTGACAAATCTGATTGGAAAGCCTTTTATGCAAGAGAACTTGAAGAAAGCAGAAAAGAAAATGAAGAACTTGAAGCACTATTTGCAAGGAAAATGACTAAAGGTCCAATTGGAAGTAAGTATGAAGGTAAAGCACCCTTTAAATGTTTTAACTACAATAAGATTGGTCATATGGCTTCAAGATGCCCTAATAGACGTGCTAGAATAAGAGAAGAAGCTAGAAGGACATGCAAGCCTAATCCTAAATATCAGAGATACAGATTCAAGAAGAACAAAGACAAATCTTGTTACATTGTTGATGAAGGTGTGACTGATGATTCTGATGAGGATCCAACAGACAATGGATGGGTTTTTGTTGCTATAACAGAAGATCAACCAACACCTACTGTTCAACCGGTAGAACAAGCCCTAGTAGCTAAAGTTGAAGTAAAGGATGAATGGATCATTGAATCAGGATGCTCACATCATATGACAGGAGACAGAGGTAAATTCTTGAACTTTCAAGAATACAATGGAGGTTTAGTAAGATTTGGAGATGACAAAGCCCGTTCAATCAAAGGTAAGGGTACAATATCTCTTGATGGTAAGCATAACACTGACAATGTCTACTATGTCGAAGGATTAAAGCATAATCTTTTAAGTGTTGGTGAATTAGTTGAGAAAGGATTTCAGTTACAATTTAAAAATGGAAAATGCAATATCATGAATAGAACTGGTTTGGAAATTGCAACCGGTAATCAGACTAGAGGTAATATCTTTTATTTGAATAACAATGAAAAGACATGCTTGATTGCACATATAGATGAAAGTTAGTTATGGCATAAGAGACTCTTTCATGTAAACTTCAATTGCATTGTAAAGATCAGTACTTCTAAGGCAGTTAGAGATCTACCGAAAATTGTCAAACCTCAAAACACAATATGTAAGGAATGTCAATTTGGAAAACAAGTTAGAGCTAGTTTCAAAAGTATTCCAGAAAAATCCAATAATGCTCTTGATTTTATTCACACTTATTTATGTGGTCTAGCTAGAACTAAATGCTTACAAGGTGATAGATATTTCATGCTAATCATTGATGACTATTCTAGAATGTGTTGGGTTACTTTTCTCAGAGAAAAATCAGAAGCACTTGGAAAGTTCAAACTATTCAAAGCAATGGTTGAAAATGAAATCAGTAAGAAAATCAATTTTTTAAGATCAGATCAAGGAGGAGAATTCACATCGAAGGACTTTAATACATTTTGTGAAGTGAATGGAATCAGAAGACAACTATCAACACCTCAGACACCACAGCAGAATGGAGTTGTTGAAAGGAAAAACAAAACTATCTTGGATGTAGCAAGAAGTATGTTATCAGAAGCAAATTTACCACATGTGTATTGGAGAGAAGTAGTCAGCACAACGGTCTATACATTCAACAAAGTTCACATCAAAGGTGAAACCAGTAAGACCCCTCATGAACTATGGTTTGGTAATACTCCTACTCTTAAATATTTCAGAATTTTTGGAAGTAAATGTTATATTAGAAGAGATGAGTATATTCGCAAATTTGATCCTAGAAGTGATGAAGGAATATTTCTTTGTTATTCATCTAAGAGCAAGGCATATAGATGTTTTAACAAGAGATTGTAGAAAATTGTTGAGAGTACAAATGTAAAAATTGATGAACAATTCAGAGGAACTTCAAGGTACATAGACTATGAACCAGCAATAGAAATTGTGACAAATGAACCTACACCAAATCCACCAGTACAAAATGAAGATCCAGTTACCCTGGTACCATCTGAGGATTCCAGAATAATTGAAGAACAACAGCAAACAAGGACACCCCGGTATGTAAGATTGAATCATTTTGAAGATCAAATAATTGGAAATAAATTTAAAGGAGTTATGACAAGAGGAAGATTGGCAAATGAAGAGGTATGTCTTATTTCTCAAATAGAACCATCATCTGTTAATGAGGCATGTGAAGATAAATTTTGGATCAAAGCTATGGAAGAAGAATTAGAACAAATTGAGAAAAATAACACTTGGACATTAGTTCCCCGACCTAAAGATATAAATGTAATTGGAACCAAATGGGTATTTAGAAACAAACTTAATGAAGATGGTGAGGTTGTCAGAAATAAAGAAAGACTAGTATGTAAGGGATATTCTCAAAAAGAAGGAGTTGATTACAATGAAACCTTTGCACCGGTAGCTAGAATTGAGGCAATCAGATTATTCTTGGCTTTTGCAGCACACAAGAACTACAAAGTTTATCAAATGGATATTAAATGTGCATTTTTGAATGGAGATCTTGAAGAGGAAGTATACATTGAACAACCTAATGGATTTTCTTTGACAGATGACAATGATATGGTTTGCAGGTTAAGGAAAGCTCTGTATGGACTGAAACAAGCCCCAAGAGCTTGGTATGCAAGATTGGATAAGTATCTTTTAAAGATTGGTTTTACTAAAGGAAATGCAGACAACAATTTATATTACAAAATAACTAATGATGACATCTTGATTATAGAAGTATTTGTTCATGATATAATCTTTGGAGGAGAAGATGGTTTATGTAAGGAATTTTCTACTAAAATGCATTAAGAATTTGAAATGTCTATGATTGGAGAAATAAAATTCTTTTTAGGATTGCAGATTTCACAAACTGACAAGAGAATATTCTTGAGCCGATCCCAATAGTTAAAAGAGTTACTAAAGAAATTTGGGATGAAAAACTCTAAACCGGTAAGCACACCTATGACTACAAATGAAAAATTATCTCAAAGGGATGAATCTACACCTGTTAATCCAACTAGATAGAAATCCATGATAGGAGGTTTACTATAATTTAAAAACAAACCAGACCTGATATTATGAATGCAGTATATATTATTTCAAGATTTCAAAGTAATCCTAGAGAAAATCATGAATCAGCAGTAAAGAAGATTTTCCGGTACTTACAAGGCACTATAAATCTTGGATTATGGTATCTTAGAGATGAAAACTTTGAATTATGTGCATACACAGATGCAAATTGGGCAGGAGATGTGGATGATAGAAAAAGCACCACCAGTGGACCATTCTTTCTTGGAAACAAACTAGTTTCTTGGTTGAGTAAGAAATAGAGTTGTACATCTTTATCAACAACAAAATCAGAATATGTTGCAGTAGCAACTAACTATACATAGGTACTATGGCTTAAGCAAATGTTGAAAGACATAAAGGTAAAATGCAAGGAACCTATTACCATATATTGTGATAACACTGCAACAATTGATATATCTAAGAATCCAGTACTACATTCTAAAACAAAACATGTTTCTATCAAACTAAATTTTCTAAGGGAAAAAGTTGAAGAAAAGGAGATAAAATTGGTTTATGTGAACACTTAAGAACAACTTGCAGATATTTTCACAAAACCTTTGCCTAATGAGACTTTTGAATACCTCAAAGATCAGCTTGGAGTCATACCACCACCAGTAGAGACTTAGATAGTTGATGATTGTCATCAACTGGCAGAATTAAAAGACAAAACTTTTACTCTAGTCTTTGATGAGGAAGCTACTTCTCAGGGGGAGTAGTTGGTATTTTGTATATGAACTTGGTATTATTGTAACTTTGGCATTTGATGTCAAAAGGGGAGAGATATCTATAGAAAAACACATTATCTTTTGAAGAGATTGGTATGGAAACTTTGGATAACACAGGTTGCTCCCAGGGGGAGAGATTGTTGTTTAGGACAGATTATTACTCTCTGATTTTTGGTTATAATCTTTTTGGAGATTGTTGGTTTTTGATACTTGGCATTTTTATTTTGGTACTTTGATGGTTTTTCCATCTTGTGTTGCCATCAATGCCAAAGGGGGAGATTGTTGGTATTTTGGTATGGTTTTGTCATTGATGTCAACACCTACTAAAACACTAGCACTTTGGAGATCCAATAGCATTCACCGGCAAGCAAGTAACTATTGCACAGTTACTGGTATATGGTTCACCAGTAGGATATAATGATCACCAACACTCAGAATTATGTGGAAGACACTTGGTAATGTCGAAGACATCTTTTGGACATCTTGTCCTAGAGTTTTGTTCATTGATATATTCATATTTGCATATTTTCTTTTACCGACAAATAGGTCCAGGGTTACCTAGGGTTACGCTGGCAGGTTTATCTTTTCCAGATCAGCATGGCACGCTAAGGAAATGATTAATTATTGTTGTAAATGCATTAAGCTGACATGTTCAATCGGTTGTTGCATCAGACATTATATTGTTTGTAAAATATTTTTATTGTAATATCTTGTAGAGCCAACCTACTAAAATTGGTCTTAGGTTATGGTATAAATTTAAGATCAAATGTGGAATGCGAAAAAGAATTGTGTGAAGCTATATGCGAGATTAAGCAGAGTTATACATGAAGACATCATTTGAAGGTGAAGCTAGGTTTTTGTGAAAGCATATCAGCACTACAATAGTACTGAATCCAGCATATGAAGATGCTATTTTGTGCAGTATATTCTTATTGGATTTAACCATCCAACTGTAGTCAGTGTGACTCCCATTTTGTGTTTGAGCAGTGAGCTCTAGGCTGTTGGCCTTTCTGCATGTGCAGACCCCATTTATGTACACTTACTATCTGTAGTAGTATCATCTGATTGTGGGTAAGGTTTCCCATCGTGGTTTTTCCCCTTATAGGGTTTCCACGTACAAATATTGGTGTCATGTGTTGTGGATGACTTTGTGTTTATGTTTCATGCATTAATCTTTATCGGTATAGCCATTAACTATTAACACTGTCTACCGGCATACTTAACTGGTTTACTGGTATTAAGCATTAAGATGGTTAAGTTGTTTTTGGTTTAAAATTAGTTGACAACTGATTCACTTCCCCCCTCTCAGTTGTCTCCGGGACCTAACAATTCAAACGGTCTAACTTTAGCTCAAAAACTACTAAGGGATAACTACTTCTGGCCAAATATGGATAAAGATGCTATAAAATTTGCTAAAACTTGTGAGAAGTGTCAGGTAGATGGGAACCTCATACATGCTTTAGCAAGGGATCTCATACCTTTCATCACACATTGTCCTTGTCAACAATGGGCATTTGACCTCATTGGCCAAATTTATCCTACATCATCTAATGGGCACAAGTTTATTATAACTGCCACTAAGTACTTCACTAAGTGTGTAGAAGCAGTTTCGCTAATCAAAGCAACCAGTAAACAAGTAGCTTTGTTCATCCTTAACTATATCATCTATAGGTATGGGATACCTTCTTCCATTGTGACTAATAATGGAGGACAGTTCAAAAACAAATATTTAGATGAGCTCTCTGAAAAATTCAAAATCAAACAACACTTCTCATCCATATACTACCCTCAAGGTAATGGACAAGCTGAAGCATCTAACAAAAATATGCTAACTATCTTACATAGAACAATAAATAAATCTGGAAAGGAATGGCATCTGCAGCTCAATCCTACACCATGGGCTTATAGAACAAGTATCAGAACACCTACTAGAGCTATGCATTTTTCTTTGGTGCATGGTTCCAAAGAAATCTTGCCTATTGAGGTGGAAATATCATCTTTGAGAGTTTCTTTGCTAGGGCTTGTTACTAATGAAGACTACAAAATATCTATATTGCAAGAACTCGAGTTGCTGAATGAACATTGGCAAGTGGCGTTTGATCATTTGAGAGAATACCAAAAGAGAATGTCTAGAGGTTATAACAAGAAAGTTCAACAAAGAGAATTTCAGGTTGGTGACCTTGTTTTGAGAGAAAATCCTAAAAATCAATAGTTTTGAGACAACAAAGGGAAGTTTGAACCCAACTGGCTAGGTCCCTACATTGTTACTACAGTCTTTGGCTCTGGTACCTATCATATCTCAACATCAGAAAGAGAATAGCTCTATGAAATGATCAACACCATCCACTTGAAGAAATTCTTCACTTAGTATTCTCTGCTCTAGCAACCTGTATAGCTAAAATGTCTTGAAAAAATCATAAAATGTCTTGAAAAAAGAAAAAAAAGAAAAAAAGAAGAGAAAGAATCCTTGCAAACTAGGTGAAAACCTGGTAAACAGGCGCCTCTTGTACTCAAGTGCTCCATCTATCAACGCAAATTTGGCATTTCTCATTTTCATTCCCACTTTCCTGCATCTTTTCTTTCATTTGTACATATCTTTTATTCACTTTTGTGACATCCTGTTCTTTTGGAACCCTCATGGCTTGAAACCAATCAATGTCCTAATCTTAGGGCACTCGAACGATCAATTCCCATGTCCTAAGAAGTATCAATCAAGTCATCTCTCTGTCAGTAGTACTAGGTCATCCAATCTGAGTCAATCATCCATCTCCAAACTACTAAAGAGTTTTATCATTGAGTAAACAAGCAAAACAAGATTACTAAAAACAATCACTAAACAATTTGAGATATGATTGAAATTTTCTTTGTGTGTTGTCTTTTACATTGGTTTTCGATTATTATTCCCTCTGAGTAACTCAAGGAAGCCTATCTTAAGTAAGAGGAGCAAGGATTGGGGGCATAATAATTTTCTTTATTTTCTACTTGTAGGGGTGATTCTGATGATTTGGAAACATCTAATCAACTGGGTGTCTCTAATAAGTGCCTTCGCATCAAGGTGAAATCGCCACACATACCTCGACTCTGCTTATTTGTATACTATAGGGAGGTTGGAGTCATTTCTTTGTTTGTCTGAGGGAATTTCTTTAATGTGCAATTTGGATGCATGTGTAATATGTCCAAGGATATGAACGATAAAAGGGTCATTGCGGATAAGATAATTAATATTGCATATGAAAAGGAAGGAACTCTATTTTTCCTAGTCTATTTTTAAAACACTCAGTGATGAAAATTAAGCATTCCAAATCGAGTGACTAGGTTTAGGTTGAATTCATTAAATTTTATGCATTTTGAGTGATTTCGACATGATAACAATGATCTCTTTATCTTCTGAATGAGAGTTCGAAGCATCATCATTTATCAGCTAAGTGGTTTCTTTTTCATCATCATTTCTTCGATCAATTACTTTTGTATTGAGATGTTAGCTGCATACATAAGCATCTTATATAGATCCATACATTTTATTATTACTTATTAGCATTCATATTATTGCATGAAGAAAAATAAACATTTGCATTACTAGTTACTCATTTTCATCATTTATTTGCATATGAAAAGAAACAAAACATTGAACATTCATATTCATCTCCATTGCATACATCCATACTGAAAAAGAACATGCATACATATAGAATAAAGCATATAGAAAGACATCTCATAATCAATCAACACAAGTAAGATGAGATCAAATTAAGAGCTCGTATATATCGTCATAATCTCAGTGTCTTGGAGTACAAATGGTATCAACCATCAAATACAATGTCTCATCGAAGCAAGAATCGTATAGGCTACAAAAAATGGGGTATATAACAAAAACTAGAAGATATAACAAAGCTAGCTCTTTGCCTCTCCCTCATCGTCAGGTGGAGGAGGTGGTGTCTGCTGATCGACGACTTGTCTGGGTGCCCTAGCTCCCTTAGATCGAGCCATATACTGAGAATACGGAACAACTTGTTGTGCTACTAGGACCGCTACACTATAAGCTGCAACATAATACGCTGCCCGACTCATCTGATGTAACACTTCCCGTTGAAGAGAACCACACTCTGCTCTCACCTCAACAATTTGTCGATCATGCTCTGCTCAGACCTCTGCAAGCTTTCGGTCTCACTGTGAAAGTTGCATCTATGCCACTATCAACTGTGACTGCAAACCTGTCAACCTCACTCTCAAAGACTGTACCATGTCTGGTACTCCTTGCTCTCTCCCACCATCTCCCTCTCCACCTCCCTGCTCATCTCTCTGCTACTTAACCTACCTAGGAGTCACTCTCTCCTCCTCACCTGCACCCTTTTCTACCCTAGCACCACTAGCCTCAACCCCAACAACTCCTAAAGATCCACCCTCCCCTCTCTATCGTTGTCTAGCTCCAGCCGGTACCCTACTTCTACTAGCCTCGAGATCACCTCCTGCTCACCTAGGTACATCCACTCTTTGTCCCTGTACCTACCCTCATCCTTGTACCTGACCTGGTACCTATGCCTATGTTGGTGCCTCATCCTCAACCTCCTCTATAAGAGGTGCATGCTCTCCTGGATCCATAAATCGAGGAAATTGAAGTCTATGAAACCAATCTCTGTATTGGGGAAGAACCCCCACATCTACAAAATCCTCTAGGTAATCCCATCTTTGCAGTTGTAAACCCACTAACTCCTGCATGCTCAACACATAGGATAGCCTCGGTACCCATCCTCATCTCTCCTCCTCTCCATATCAGGCATAAGCTGTGAACACTTGGGATATACCCTGTGGTCTCCATATTGCCTCATCACCCTAGATACTACAAACTGCTCAATGATAGACACTAATCTGCCAATGAGAGGTTGAGTCAAGAACATGTCCTTCCTCTAATCTCTCCAATCGTCTCACAGCTCTAAACCCCTATACGGTCTCCATACTACCGTGATCAAATCATCCAACTACCTCCTCCAATAGTCAGTCTTGCGCAGATGGGGCTGAGTAACATAACCTGAATAACAAAAAACAATAGGTTGGTGCACCTCTCTAGAATCATCTACTATAGGTCTACATACTGGGATGTGCTCCCATGCCCATATCTACAAAACTAGAACCCCTGTTTCCATGCTCTTCCCCTCCCGATACACAATCTCGTGCATCTCATGATACATTTGGGAAAGCAAGCATGATCCCCACCCTAATCTCAAAGGATGAGTCAAAAACCTCTCAAGCATCCTGGCCCAACCATAAAGAAAACCCCGTTGTCCTCTATCAGGCATAACAAAACAACCAATTATACCTGCTAAAATGCATGCTAGAGGGTACTGCTTACCATATTTGCTCATCAGATCATCCCATGTGATAGCACGCTCAAGAATAGTCTCATCATGGAATATCCGTCTCAATGCTAAAAAACCTAGTCACTGAGTAGAATCATAATCAACCTTGTCCCCAACAAACAGAATCCTCAGAATCCTATATATGTCCTCCGGTGTAATAGTCATCTCTCCAATTGGTAGATGGAAGGTGTTATGCTCTGAATAAAAATGCTCAACTAACACAGTCAACATCCCATGATTCACATGGATATCATGCATCTGTAAAAGGTATCTGAACTCACACAAGTCAATATGTGCTCCCTCTACATATAATAAACCACAGACTAACCTCATCATCGACGGAAATACACACCAAAATTGGATATCCGGCAACCGAATTTGCAAAATCAAACATCCAAATTGTCAGCACATGATTCAACTTGTGCTAAAAATATGTTAAACATGCTCATGAATCCAAATATACAAACTTCAACATTAAAAATTGATGTTTACACTTTGAAAAATGCTTGTTGTTTTTCATATGAGTTTCCACAGACAAGCATAAACTCGTATGAGTAAAGATTACACTTCGCATGAGTAAACATTCCCATATAATAAAATATAACCTATTGCAGAATACAATGGTCTACCAAGAACAATCTCATACGACTGATGGGATGAAACCAAACGATAAAAATTATATGCTCAAATGACAAAACAAAAGATGAACAGTTTGTCATATGAGAAATGGTGTTCAACTGCACGACAAAATGATGCAAACGACTTCAAACGGAAAATAAAATGCAAAAAAATCAACAAAAATCCAAAATTTAAGAAATGCACAAGCTTAATATTGATCACTTACTATTGGGTCGTAATTTCATGGTCGATTATGACGTCTCTAGTGCTCAAATCGATGTTCCTGGATCAGAATAGCCATTTTTCTTCGCAGAGGGTTTTTCAAATTTCAAACTTTGGGAGGTCAAAATGAATTGAAAATGGCACATTGAACCCCTTATATAGCCCAAATCCTAATTTTCAACTTTCTCTGATGGATGTGAAACTTGTACCCTAAGATAAATTGACTTCCCCGAGTCCATTTTTGAGATCGAAATCGAAATTTGATGTCAATTCTCTAGTCAAAATTTCAAAATGTTGACCACTTAGCACTTTCATCCTCAAGTCAATTTTTGAATCATGGCACGCTCAATTCTAAATCTCCATTTAATTCTCAAATCAACTCTATTTTTCATCTTCAACATCAATCTTTCATGCTCAAATAAATATCATTGCTAAAAATTGCTTAAAATCATTGTACCCTCGCTATCTTTCGATTTCTCTCCTGAGGGGGCATACTCATTACATCTTTTTCAAATCAAATCTTCATCAAAAGTCGACAATTTTTTTCAAATCTTCATCTAAAGTTGAGAAAAAATATTTTCAAACTAAGAAAATCAATTAAACCTAGTTATTAGGGGCATCTTAACTAAACCACCTTGTATTAAGTTGAGATTCTTCGATGTCAAATAAAGAAATCTCTAGGGGCATATCAATCTTTGTCCTTATCTGAATCAATCTTCAAAATCGATGTTCAGTTTTCAATCACATCAAATCAAACTGGACATTTTCTCCTGCTAATCAGTTCTTGTTCAATCAAGTTCAGAATCGGTTCTCTCGCTTTGCTCAGTTGATTCTTGTTCAATCAAGTTCGGAATGAGTTGCATCTCTTGCTGAATCTAGTTCAATCAAGCTCTAGAGCGATGCTTGTTTTTTGATCAATCAAGTTCAAGAACAGTATCTCTCTCTTTGTCGATTCTTGTTCAATCAAGTTCAGGATTGGTATCGCTTTAATCAACTCTATTTAGTTTTATCGCTTCAAATCAAGCTGAATATTGCACTTTTCATTGATTTGTAATCCATCAAGTTCAGAACTGATTTCTCTCTTTGACATCAAATTTTCTTTGAATAAACACGCTGGTCGCGCATCGATTCAAAGAGGGGCAAATGCAATACCCTAAAAAATGGTCATCTAGACCATAGGCCCCCTAATCTAGACAACATCACCAAGGTCCTAACCAAAGGTGCATTGTTTTCACCCTAAAAATGGTCATCTAGACCATAGGCCCCCTAATCAAGACAACATCACCAAGGTGCACACAATTAATTTCTTAAATCATCAATGTCACATGAAAAATTAATCACTCTAAATTAATTAAAATATTTGATTAATTGATCATTTCAAGTAACTCATTTGAAGACAATTATTAAATATCCTAGTATATTTAATTAAGTTAATCATTTTGCCATCAAATCATGGAAAAAAGGAATTAATTGGAGAAAAGAAATAAAATTTGAGAAAATAAATCAAATGGAGATAATCTTGAAAAGAATTAAAAATTAAAAAAATCTCAGAAAAGCAATTAAAACAATTAAATCTCAAAATTGAATAAAATGAAGAATAAATCAATTTTTTCTGATTTTATCTTAATTTTAGTTCAATTTCCTTTAAAACTGAGAAAAGCAACCAATCACATCAATTCACCTGGATTGTGCTTCTTCTTGGAAAATCTTGACTACTCATCATCATTTGATCTCAATCGTCGATTTCTTTCTAAATTTTCTAAAAATCTAGGCTCTCATCTCCTAATCAAGGATCGTGGAGAATATATTATTATCATGTTGTTTTTTCTCTAGGTTCACTAAGATTTTATATTGAGAGTATTTCCATATTAGTTATTTCATATTTTTTAAATCATTTAGCTTAAATATTCATTCATAGCTTAATCATGTTAGCCTAATATTCATTAAATCCTGCATATCTTGCATTTATCTAGCTTAATCTTGCATTCATCTAGCTCAATTTTATAATCATATAGATTAAATCCTTTGTTTAGGTGTTGTCTAGTCACTGGTATTGCATATAAAAATATGAGAGCAAGACTAAACTCGCATCTACTAGAAGGCAATAGGTCGCTTTGTCATGGTTTATTATTCATTGTTGATTGATTTACTAACCATGCATCTAATGACTTATTGAAGTGTTGTGTATTCTAGATACATATACGATCCACTTTTCACACCCACAACTTGCACTTCTTTTCTTGCTAAATCAGATCCATTTATGCTCAACACTCTGCAACTATTAGGCAGATCTCACACTTCACTTGGATGGCTCAACACTCTGCAACTATTAGGCAGATCTCACACTTCACTTGGATGGCTCAACACATTCTCTAAGACCACCGACACAATGAACATCAACTATGTCAACATAAATAGCCATCTCAACTAGTTTAGTCACTAAACCCTAAATTACATCATGAATTACAATAAAAATCATAAGAGACCATCTTAGATCAATCATACAGATCATTACATCAAATTACAATGCAATATCAACCATTGGATGATCGTAACTCATGACAAAAATCCAATCTGTACCAAAGTCAAACCTTAAAACACTCTTCTAAATATTTTGCAATTTCCCAAGAAATTCTTCCTTGAATCATGCCAAAACAACATTCAAATCTTCTACATGGGTTGTGTTGTGTTACCTCCTTCATGTAGACTCACCGTTAATCACTGTCATATCAAAAATCATTACCGATTGAGTGATTTCATCACCAGTCCTTAAACCCTACTAAAACCTTGTAAAGTTTTGATGTCAATAGTTAGTAAGATGAGAGGGGGGGTGAATCATCCAAACTTAACTTGTTCAATATATTCAACTAATTCAACCTTGGTAACTTATACTTCAGAATATGTAACCAAAACTGTAAAACATTCAAACTTATGAACAGATAACATCACAACACATATAACACCAGATTTAACATGGAAACCCAAATAGGGAAAAACCACTATGGGATTTTGGACCCACTAAGAAATATACCCTTCTAGAGTATGCTCGGTTAAAATAAAATCTTGTTAAAGATTACAAACACATTGCTAGATGTGACCTGGTTAAGGGATTTCCCTCAACTTGTTAGAGTCTTGCACTTTGTTAGAAGTGACCTTGTCAAAGGATTTCAAACACTCATTTAGAATGTTACCTTGCTAGAGGGTTTACAAATAAGACTGGTAGGTCCACTCGGTTAAGAGATTTCCTATCACTTACAAAACAAATAACAATAATAAATTATATCTGCAACTTCACATCTGAAATGCTAAAGTAGATTCTATTTGCTCAAAACAATCTTGTCATAAGACTTATCTAGTCCCTTGTTGGGCTTGCTGGGCTTCTCAATCTGTTCTTCAATCAGATCTTCAAGCTTCTGAGCTCGGTAAACAATCCTATAGCATCACAGTGCATACATTTGCCTGCATACATTGTTTATCAACAATTCCTTATTTATAAACAATTTCTAACTGCTTAATCTCCTTGATCACATTTCCCATGATCAATATTAGCCATCAGATCATTAAAATGGACTAGGTTCAATGAATCCTTTGATCTAAAAACATTTTACCTCACCTTGGAACTTGCATTCCTTCCTAGGAACTTGTGCTAGGTTATTGTGGTTCAATCTATGCTGTAGATTTTCCTCTTGATTTTTCATTGCCATAGATCCTTAACAAAAACTTCTTGCGTGACATACCAATAATTTATTCATCTCTAACTCATCAACATCCTTCATTAAATAATGCTTTTATCCATCCAATGTGATCTATTATAACTCGATTTTTACTCGGTTAATACTAAACTTCGCTCGGTAGACATTCTGCCTTCTTTAACCGATATCGACAACCTTAGGGTTTACCGACTAGGTTCCATGCTCAGTGACATAATATAGTATTAAACTTATAATCAACAACATGTGTAGGATATCAAAGCAATCAAAACAACATGATCTCATCATTGTCTAACTCGGTAATAGTTGCCCATTGAATAACTTATTTCTCCCCTTTATTATCACATTCTTTCTGTGTCACTTACCGACCTCCTAATACTCATCAACAAATACTTCTCAAGATATGGCAACATCATATTGAATCAGAAAATCAATTTCTTGACATCAATGACAAAACAATATTATTGAGATAGTAATCATCCTTCTTCAATTATATCAATAATCTCCAACAAACTTCTCAATATCCTTATTGAAATGCCAACAATCTCCTTTCTATTGTAATGCCAACAATCTCCCCCTTTGGAATTGATGGAAAAACCAACTTTAAGTGGCAATACCAACTTGATTTGTTCCAACTGATTCGGATTCAGATTGCTATTAGACTTTTCTTGAAGTCTTCTCCCCCTATCATTATTGGATTCAGATTGCTGTTAGGCTTTTCTTGAAGTCTTCTCCCCCTATCATTAGTCTTCTGATGTTTTCTCCATTTAGTTTTCTCCCCCTTTGACAACAATGCCAAAAAAAATATCATGATTTCTTCTCCTGTGAAGTGATTTGCCTTGCTGTGTTACACATGTATCAAATCGGTCTCGGTCAAAGCAACTTGTCTCTATTCACTATTTCCTACACACCTTTAGAAAACCTCCTAAAGTGCATAAATCAGCATCAATCCACACATAATATTCTATAGAGTTATTGAATTGATGCTTTCACTGAACTCTATCAGTGAGTACAAGATAGGGGTAGGACCCCTAACTTGCTTCTAAGATACTCAAAAGTGTCCCTTGGCAGTGGCTTTGTGAAGATGTCTGCTATTTACTCCTTTGAACTGATATATTCTATCACAACTTTCTTCTCTGAGATAATGATACTTTATAAAGATGTGTTTTGTCTTAGAGTGTATTACCGGATTCTTTGAAATGTTAAAGGCACTAGTATTATCACAGAATATAGTTACTAGCTCAGTAACTTTCTCATTTATACCTTGCAACAATTGCTTTATCCATGCTATATTTGTACAATTCAATGTTGCAGCGACATATTCAGCTTCGGCTGTTGATTGTGAAATGCATCCTTGTTTCTTGCTAAGCCAGCTTACTAGTCTATCTCCCAAGAAGAAAGCTCCACCACTTGTGCTTTTCCTGTCATCAATGTTTCCTACCCAATCAGCATTAGTATAAAATTTTAAATCAAAATCATTCCTCTTTTCATATACTAAGCCATAATCTTCAGTGCCTCTCAAGTATCTGAAAATTCTCTTGATTGATGTCATTTGGATTTCTTTGGGCTCTGCAGAAAATCTTGCAACTATTCCTACTGCATGTGCTATATCTGGCCTGCTGTGAACAACATATTGCAACTTTCCAATCATAGATTGATAAAGTGTCTCATCAACAGATGCAGATTCATCATTCTTTGATAGTTTACAGTTAGTAGTCATAGAAGTACTTACAGGTTTAGAATCCTCCATTCAAAACTTCTTCAAGATTTCCTTTATGTACTTGGATTGAGTAATGAAAATCTCATCTTTCATATGAAGTATTTGTAAACTTATAAAATACTTTATCTCACCGATTAATGACATCTCAAATTCTTTGCACATTTCATTTACAAAGTTCTTGCATAGAGAATCATTTCCACAAAAAATAATATCATCAACAAATATGGTTGAGATCAGTATTCCATTGTCCTCATCATTCTTCATGTACATATTGTTGTTTTCACTTGTTCTTGTAAAACCAATCTTGATTAAGTAAGAGTGCAGTCACTCATACCATGCTCTAGGTGCTTGTTTCAGACCATATAAAGCTTTGTTTAATTTACATACCTGATCTTTACTCTTGTCTTCAACAAATCCTTCAAGTTGTTCAAAATAAACTTCTTCTTCTAGTGTACCATTCAAAAATGTAGATTTAACATCTATTTGATATACCTTGAAATTTTTGAAAGTAGCATATGCTAACAATGTTCTTACTCCCTCAAGTCTATCCACAGGTGCAAAAGTCTCACCATAATCTATTCCTTCTTCTTGAGCATAACCTTTGCAAACTAGTCTTGTTTTGTTCTGAATGACCTCACCTTTTTCATTTATCTTGTTTCTCAAAATCCACTTTGTACCGATTACATTTTTGTCCTTCAGTCTTGGGACCAATGTCCATGTTTCATTCTTCTTGATTCAATCAATCTCTTCTGTCATAGCATTTACCCAATCTCCATTGTAAAATGCCTCTTTTACTATTCTTAGTTCAAATTCAGATATCAGACATGTGTTTAGCCTCAGTTTGTTCCTTGTCATCACTGGATCATCCTTATCTCCTATAATCTGACTTGATGCATGTTTTCTTCTAACATATTTGGCTAATATAGGCTCGGTAGGCTCTGTATGATCTTCTTCATCACTCGGTAACTAGATATTATCTTCATTTTCTTCAGCAACTTTCTCGGTAGGACTTCTCGATTGAACATAAACAAATTCTTCATAATTTTCTGGTTCTTTGGAATTTCCTTCATCATTTCTTTCTGCAAATTCATCAATTTTCACATTTGCACTTTCTACTATTTTGTTAGATGATTTGATCAGACATTTAAATGCTTTACTTCTAGAAGAATAACCAAGAAATGTTCTTCGCTTTTTTGGTCAAACTTTCCATTTCTGTCATCTTTGCGAACATAACATCTACTTCCAAAGATTTTAAAATAACTTACATTAGGTTTCTTGTCATGCTATATTTCATATGGTGTCTTCATAGTTCCTTTCTTCAGTTGTACTCGGTTCAGGGTGTAAACTGCAGTGCTGATTGCTTCTCTCCAAAATGTTTGAGGTACCCTCTTTTCTATCATCAAGGTTTTGGCACAATCTACAATTGATATGTTTCTTCTCTCAGCTATCCCATTTTGCTGAGTTGTTCTCGGTGCAGACACTTGCCTTTTTATACTATGATCATTGCAGAATAAGTTAAATTCATCAGAAGTGAACTCTCCTCCTCTATCAGATCTAAGACATTTCAGCTGTCTTCCTATTTCATTTTCAACTCTTGCCTTGTACCATTTAAGCATTTGAAAAGCTTTTGATTTTTCTTTTAAAAACATAACTGACATCATCCTTGAGTAATCATCCACAAATAATATGAAATATTTATCACCATAATAATTTTGAACTTTCATGGGACCACAATGATTAGTGCGTACTAGATTTAAAATTCCTTTAGAAGTGTAGGACTTGTAAAGCTTGATCTTGTCATCTTACCCATCTAGCATCCTTGACACATAGCATTCTCAGGTTTTTCCAAGCTCGGTAGACCTCTTACTCGGTGCTTCTTACTTATTTTGATCAGATTATCAAAATTTACATGACAAAACCTTTTATGCCATAACCAGGTATCTTCTATTTTTGCATATAGACATTTGTTCTGAGTTGAGTCAAGATGAAATGTATTACCTTTTTTTTGTGTCCCAGTAGCAGTTAACTTTCCATGTTTGTCATGAACTTTGACACATCCCTTCTGGAATTCTGTTCGGTATCCTGTATTGTTTAGTTGTGCTACAGTCAACAAATTGTATTTCAAACCTTCAACCCAGTATACATCATCACATTTAGCATTGTCAAGAAGTGTTATAGATCCTTTACCTTTCACCAGACATGGTGCTTCATTATCAAATCTTACATATCCTCCATCATAGTCTTCTAATTTAAAAAACTTGTGTTTATCACCTGTCATGTGATGTGAGCATCCATTGTCTATGATCCAAGAATCATTATTATTTATGTGAGATATTAGGGCTTTTTCTTCATACCTTTCTTCATCTGATCCATCTTTAATAGCCACATAAACAACTTCCTATGTATCAGTTTCATCAGATTTATCATCGTTGGATTCCTCATTAGCTACTAGGCATGTCTTTCTATCTCTCCTTCTGAAGTCTCGGTGTCCTCTGTATTGGTTGTCTTTCTACTTGTTATCTCGGTATTCTCTCTTTTCAGTAGATTCTTTGTCAGGGCAATTAGAAGCCATATGTCCTATTTTATCACAATTGAAACATTTTAAAGGTAGCTTTCCTTTATACTTACCTTTGCCTCTTGGTAACCTTCTGGCTAATAGTGCTTCAAACTCTTCTTGCTTTCTGATTTCCTCATATAGTTTGTGTACTTCTTCCATGTTTTTATGAAATCTCTCACTTGCTCCACAGTGGTTTCCTTCAGAATACTTATTCATTCTATCATTATAGTCATCAGATTCACTAATATGAAAAGAACTGAATGCAGATTCTAATTTATTTACCTAAGACCCACTATTATCAAAATTACTTAACTCAAATGCATGTAGCTTACTGATAGTGGCATCCAAAGAGACTGGCATGTTTGGTACAGACCTTAATTCATTGATTGCAGAGACTCGAATGGCATAAGCAGGTAGAAGGGTTCGCAACAACTTACTTGTTACATCCTTTTCTTCAATAGTTCCTCCTGCTCCTTTAATTTGATTGACAATTTCCTTTAACCTTGTACTATATTGGGTTATGTTCTCACCTTCATTCATTCTCATAGATTCAAGTTGTCCTCTTAGACTATCAAATTTTTCTCTTTGAACATGTTCATCACTGCCATACACATATATGAGCTTGGTCTACATCGCTTTTGCATCATTACAACCTTCTAGATCTTTAAACTCTGAGTCGGTTAATGCTAATGTTATTTCAATCATAGCTTGAATATGTTCTTGCTTTGCCTTTATCTCTTCCACAACCATCAGGTTGGTGCTAGGTGGTATGTAATCATTCTCCAAATAATATGTTGCATATTCTCCAGTTCATGATAAGTGCAACTTCATCCTTTTCTGCCATGTGGAGAAACTTGACTTGTTCAGCTTTGGTGCATCCCTTTTATACATCTTCGGATCTTTGCCTCAAGTACCTTTAAACTTTTCTTCTAGAGTCCACTACTCTAATACCAATTGTAAAGTTCTGATGCCAATAGTTATTAAGATGAGAGGGGGGGTGAATCATCCAAACTTAACTTGTTCAATATATTCAACTGATTCAACCTTAGGAGCTTATACATATACATATAACATCACAACACATATAACATCAGATTTAATGTGGAAACCCAAATAGGGAAAAACCATTGTGGGATTTCGGACCCACTAAGAAATATACCCTTCTAGAGTATGCTCGGTTAAAAGAAAATCCTGTTAAAGATTACAAACACATTGCTAGATGTGACCCGGTTAAGGGATTTCCCTCAAACTTGTTAGAGTCTTGCACTTTGTTAGAAGTGGCCTTGTCAAAGGATTTCAAACACTCATTTAGAATGTTACCTCGCTAGAGGGTTTTACAAATAAGACTATTAGGTCCACTCAGTTAAGAGATTTCCTGTCACTTACAAAACAAATAACAGTAATAAATTATATCTGCAACTTCACATCTGAAATGCTAAAGCAGATTCTATTTGCTCAAAACAATCTTGTCATAAGAATTATCTAGTCCCTTGTTGGGCTTGTTAGGCTTCTCAATATGTTCTTCAATTAGATTTTCAAGCTTTTGAGCTCGGTAAACAATCTTGTAGCGTCACAGTGCATACATTTGTCCGCATACATTGTTTATCAACAATTCCTTATTTATAAACAATTTCTAACTGCTTAATCTCCTTGATCACATTTCCCATGATCAATATTAGCCATCACATCATTAAACTGGACTAGGTTCAATGAATCCTTTGATCTGAAAATGTTTTACCTCACCTTGGAACTTGCATTCCTTCCTAGGAACTTGTGCTAGGTTATTGCGGTTCAATCTTTGCTATAGATTTTCCTCTTGATTTTTCATTGCCGTAGATCCTTAACAAAAACTTCTTGTGTGACATACTAATCATTTATTCATCTCCATCTCATTAGCATCCTTCATTAAGTAATGCTTTTATCCATCCAATGAGATCTATTATAACTCGGTTGTTACTTGGTTAATACTGAACTTTGCTCGGTAGACATTCTCCCTTCTTTAACCGATATCGATAACCTTAGGGTTTACCGACTAGGTACCTTAGGGTTTACTGGCTAGGTTCCTTGCTTGGTGACATAATACAATATTAAACTTATAATCAACAACATGTGTAGGATATCAAAGCAATTAGAACAACATGATCTCATCATTGTCTAACTCGGTAATAGTTGCCCATTGAATAACTTATTTCTCCCCTTTATTATCACATTCTTTCTGTGTCACTTACTGACCTCCTAATGCTCATTAACACATACTTCTCAAGATATGGAAACATCATACTGAATCAGAAAATCAATTTCTTGACATTAATGACAAAATTATATTATTGAGACAATAATCATCCTTCTTCAATTATATCAATAATCTCCAACAACCTTCTCAATATCCTTATTGAAATGCCAACAATCTGCTTTCTATTGTAATGCCAACAAACCCTATCAAGACTTCATCAGAAAATCAAAACATGTCTTCCAAAAAACATCACAAGATACGGTTCCAATCACATCCTCAAATCCATCATAAAAGCTTATATTTCAAACCGCAAGTCACCAATCATCACCGATCACCCAATTCAATCGAAACTTCTCTACTTTACCAATTAGACTCCTATTTCATAGACATTAGTTCTATGCCGATAAACCCTATCTTTGATAAACCAAATCACTTAGATGAAAAACCAAACATCAAAAAACATTAGTGATCATCACCAAACATCATTTCACATCAGTTTTCATCAATGACAACACAAATAACTAATCATGTCATCTAACCACAAATCTCAGTCTTCTATCCTCTACTGGTTTAGTCATTATCCTTCAATGGCATCACCTATATTAGTTATGCCAAACATGCCAACATTCTATTGGCTTGATGATAATTATAATGAATTCATCATATGTTGTCGTTGATGAAACACATACACACACATATGTTTTTATTGTCTACCGGTATGACTTCAAGTTTTTTATACTACAACCAGTATACTATAGGTTTATTTCTAACTGGTATTTAGTGACAACCGGTATATGCATGGAGATAACCACTTGGTTATACTTGTCTCAACATCAACATGAATATCCAACAGAGACTATCTCAGAAGCATCAAGGACAAGTAGTGTAACTCTAATCGGTATTAAGTGTTCCAACTGGTTTACAGTCACTCATGCCAAAAGTCTTCAAAACCTCTTTCACATACTTAGATTGTGTAATGAAAATACCATTCTTCATTTGTTGTATCAATATTTCATCTCCTTTGGAGTTGAGATAAATATTACTATCATCACTAGTTCTTGCAAAGACTAACTTCTTTGAAGCTTAATCGCTTAGAAGGGAGCCTTGAAACCACCATGGGGGACATGAGCTACTTTGAGATGGCTAGAGAGCTTGAAGCTAGTAGAAATGAGCTTGAAAACCTTAGAATCAAACTGAAAGCTTCACAAGTCAAAAGGAGAGAGCTAACTGAACAACTGTTGGAAATATCTAATAAAAATTCTTTAGATGAGGCCAATATTGATGCTTTAGTCAAGGATGTTGAAAAGTTAAATGGTGAGAAACTAAATCTGAGGAGAGAGTTAGAAGGTTAACTATCTGCATGAGTTAGGAACTGGAAGCTAGAAGAACAGCTGAAGATCTTATCAAGGAAAGAGATCAAGAGATTGTCAAGATCAAGCGGGAAAATATCACTATGCATGAGCATTTGGTTGCAGAAAGAGAAGAAAAGGGGAATTTATAGCTAGATCTTGAACTAGCATCATCTCTAAGAGAGAATCTGTCAAAAAATAATTAAGATCTCACCAGGCAGCTCATCAAAGCTAATGAGAAACTAGAAAATTTCAACAAGAGTTCTACCTTGCTAGATGAACAATTCCAATCACAAAGGATGAAAGGTGATACCTCTCGACTTGGTTTTAACACATCTGAGAAAGGAGAATCATCTAGTACAAAGAGAAACACTCTTAAGAACAAATCTTCTCCTAAGGCCAAAAAACCTACCTGTAAGGTCTTTAAACCTATTTGTTTTGTTTACCATAAACCTGGTCACATTGTAAATGTTTGTAGAGACAAACCTAATAGAAATGCAAGCTACAATACTAATGCTAGGTATGTGTCCAAGAAATTTGAAGGTCATTGCTTCACATGTAAAATGTATGGACATAGATCAGTTGAGTGTAGATATGGAGCAAATAATCCTGTACCATATATGCATCCAAGACCAAATGGCAACTAGATGAGGAATTTTGACAAGCGGGTCAATATGAACTGGCAAAGACCCTATGACAACCAGTTTAGTCCATTTGAGATAGAAAAGGTAACAAATGTCATATGTACCATCTATAACAACTTTGGTCATGTGGCTATGAATTGCAGAAGAAGAACTAGGAGAGGTAATACAGGACCTTGGAAATCAATTGGTATGGCCTGCTATCACTGTAATAAACCAGGGCACTTGGCAAAATTTTGTAGATCCAGGAAGAGAAAAATGGTCAACCCTTCTAAAGATCAGAAAGGCAAGCAGAAGGTCAATATTGAAGAAACTAGAGAAGATATGAAATACATATGTGCCACTTCAAGACTCTGTTTTTGCTTTAGTAAATCTATGGATGATTTGCACAATAGGTTAGACACCTATGATCTTGAGAAAGAAAAAAGACTCTGGTCATTAAAGGAACTAAAGATTCAACTCACATCAGAAGTGGACATCCTATAGAGAGCCTACACGTATGTAGAAGCTATTTTAGCTACCCGAGAAACGTGTTCACTAGATTCCATGGAGGAATTTCATAATCAGATCATGTCAACACTTCAGTTCATTGAGAATTTTCTAGAAACATGGGAACATGTTTTATCTCAGTTGAAGAGGAATTTTAGTGCAATTTTTTTGAGAATTGCTAATGCATGATTCTTGATTTAGTTTTTCCAATTGTTGTATATGTTGAACACTTTGATACAAATTTTCTATATATATATATATTTTCTTTTTCAATTTGGCATTGTTATCAAAGGGGGAGTAGAAATATGTGTGTGTTTTTGAAAATTTTGTATGTCGTATGTGGTAAAGGGGAGTATGTGTATAAAATTTTTTTTTGTAAACACCACTTAGCAGTATTGTTGTAAAATTTTCTAAGTGTTTCAATCAATGCCAAAGGGGAAGATTGTTGGCTTGATGATGATTGTAATGAATTCATCATATGTTGTCATTAATGAAACACATACACACACATATGTTTATATTGTCTATCGGTATGACTTCAAGTTGTTTATACTACAACTAGTATACTATAGGTTTATTTCTAACTGATATTTGGTGACAACTGGTATATGCATGGAGATACCCACTTGGTTATACTTGTCTCGGCATCAACGGAGACTATTTCAGAAGCATTAAGGACAAGAAATGTAACTCTAATCGATATTAAGTGTTCCAACTAGTTTACAGTTACTCATGCCAAAAGTCTTCAAAACCTCTTTCACATACTTAGATTGTGTAATGAAAATACCATTCTTCACTTGTTGTATTAGTATTTCATCTCCTTCAGACTTGAGATAAATATTACTATCATCACTGGTTCTTGTAGAGCCTAACTTCTTTGAAGCCTAATCGCTTAGAAGGGAGCCTTCAAACCACCATGGGGGACATGAGCTACTTTGAGATGGCTAGAGAGCTTGAAGCTAGTAGAAATGTGCTTCAAAACCTTAGAATCAAACTTAAAGCTTCACAAAGCAAAAGGAGAGAGTTGACTAAACAGTTGTTGGAAATATCTTATAACAATTCTTTAGATGAGGCCAATATTGATGCTTTAGTCGAGGAAGTTGAAAAGTTAAACAGTGAGAAACTAAATCTGAGGAGAGAGTTAGAAGGTTTAATTATATGCATGAGTCAGGAACTAGAAGCTAGAAGAACTGTTGAAGATCTTATCAAGGAAAGAGATCAAGAGATTGTCAAGATCAAGCGGGAAAATGTCACTATGCATGAGCATTTGGTTGCAGAAAGAGAAGAAAATGGGAGTTTATATCTATATCTTGAACTAGCATCATCTCTGAGAGAGAACCTGCCAAAACATAATTAAGATCTCACCAGACAGCTCACCGAAGCTAATGAGAAACTGGAAAAGTTCAACAAGAGTTCTACCTTGCTAGATGAACAAATCGAATCACAAAGGATGAAAGGTGATACCTCTTGACTTGGTTTTAACACATCTGAGAAAGGAGAATCATCTAGTACAAAGAGCAACACTCTTAAGAACAAATCTTCTCCTAAGGCCAAAAAACCTGCCAGTAAGAAGGTGTTTAAACCTATTTGTTTTGTTTGCCATAAATTTGGTCACACTATAAATGTTTGTAGAGACAAACCTAATAGAAATGAAAGCTACAATACTAATGCTAGGTATGTTTCCAAGAAATTTTAAGGTCATTGCTTCACATGTAAAATATATGGACATAGATCAACTAAGTGTAGGTATGGAGCAAATAATCCTGTACCGCATATGCATCCAAGACCAAATGGCAACTAGATGAGGAATTTTGATAACCGGGTCAATATGAACTGGCAAAGACCCTACGACAACCAGTTTAGTCCATTTGAGATGGAAAAGGTAACAAATGTCATATGCACCATCTGTAATAACTTTGGTCATGTGGCTATGAATTGCAGAAGAAGAACTAGGAGAGGTAATGCAGGACCTTGGAAATCAACTGGTATGGCCTGCTATCACTGTAACAAACCGGGGCACTTGGCAAAATTTTGTAGATCCAGGAAGAGAAAAACGGTCAACCCTTTTGAAGATCAGAAAGGCAAGCAGAAGGTCAATATTGATGAAACTAGAGAAGATATGCAATACATATGTGCCACTTCAAGACTCTATTTTTGCTTTTAGTAAATCTATGGATGATTTGCACAATAGGTTAGACACCTATGATCTTGAGAAAGCAAAAAGACTCCGGCCATTAAAGGAACTAAAGAGTCAACTCACATCACAAGTGGACATCCTACAGAGAGCCTACACGCATGCAAAAGCTATTTTAGCTACCCCAAAAATGTGTTCACTGGATTCCATGGAGGAATTTCATAATCAGATCATGTCAATACTTGAGTTCATTAAGAATTCGCTGGAAACATGGGAGCATGTTTTATCTCAGTTGAAGAGGAATTTTAGTGCAATTTTTATAAAGATTCCTAATGCATGAATCTTGATTCAGTTTTTCCAATTGTTGTATATCCTGGACACTTTGATCTAAATTTTCTCTCTCTCTCTCTCTCTCTCTATATATATATATATATCAATTTGGCATTTTTCTCAAAGGGGGAGTAGAAATATGTGTGTGCTTTTGAAAATTTTGTATGTTATATGTGGTAAAGGGGAGTATGTGTATATGTGTATAAATTTATTTTATTGTAAGCACCACTTAGTGGTATTGTTGTAAAATTTTCTAAGTGTTTCCATCAATGCCAAAGGGGGAGATTGTTGGCTTGATGATGATTGTAATGAATTCATCATATGTTGTCATTGATGAAACACATACACACACATATGTGTATATTGTCTACCGGTATGACTTCAAGTTGTTTATACTACAACTAGTATACTATAGGTTTATTTCTAACTGGTATTTGGTGACAACCGGTATATGCATGGAGATAACCACTTGGTTATAATTGTCTCAACATCAACATGAATATCAGCGGAGACTATTTCAGAAGCATTAAGGACAAGCGGTGTAACTCTAATCGGTATTAAGTGTTCCAACTAGTATTCATAGATTGTGTGATGATTTATCACCACCGATAGTTTGGCGGTATTTTTGTGATGAGTTATGATCACTTGACCAAATACATTGCACCTAGGAAATTGTGTTATGATTTCTTGAGGCTGACATGAAATCTAAATGTGTATTTATTGACATCACAATGAATTATTTTGTATGAGCAAAATTGATATGTTATGTGGAAAGGAAAAAGTGTTAAGTTGCAGAATATGTTGAGAAGCAGTGTTGAATATGCTAAAAGGATCTGATCAAGCATGTATTGTGCTACACAGACAAATCAAACAAAACCTGTTGTCTTCTAACAATTATAGCAGAATTGAAATCCCCTACCCGGATAAGCTCTAACAAGCTTGGTTACTTCTTAAATCCTCTAACAAGGTGGTCCATTAGCTTGGATTCTCAAATCCTCTATCAAGGTTACTCCTAATAGGGTATTTTATTTTTATCAAGGCATTTTGTAAATCCCTTAACCAGGTGATTCCTAATAGGAATAGTTCTTAACAAGACTTATTGTAAAAGCTTTAATAGGCTTGGCTCCTAACAGGGCGAACTTCAGAAGAGTTTAGATAGCTATCTTGTGAGTCTCATCTCACCATGGTTTTTACCTATTTAGGTTTTCCACATACAAACACTTGTGTTATGGTGGATGTTGTTATATCATTTTGGATTGCATGCATTGTGTTTAAATTTTTTGTTAAGTTCATCTACTGGTTAGTGTTTGAAGTAGTTTTATTTTTGGTGTCATTGATTTAGCCCCCCCTCTCAATGCTTTTCAAGTCCATCAATTGGTATAAGAGTGTCTCAGATCCTCTTAAATCTAAAATCCTAACAACTTGAGGAAAATATCTTGTAGATCATGGTGAAGAAGGAAGGTCCGAAGTTCAACAAAGATAACTATAGGATATGGAGCGACAGAATGGAGATTTACATTAAGAGTCTAGGAAGTCAGTATTGGGATAATGTAGAAACTCAGTATGTTACACCTACTGGAACTCTGACTGATGATCAAAAGAAAGAACAACAAGAAAATCATCAAGAATTGGAGGCTATTATCAATTCCCTATCTGATGCTGAATATGTAGATGTTCATGGTATTGAAACTGCATATGAAGTATGGAAAAAAAATTGAAGTCATACTAGTAGATAGTATAAACATATATGTGTGTATGTGTTTCATCAATGACAACATATGATGAATTCATTGCAATCATCATCAAGCCAACAATCTCCCCCTTTGGCATTGATGGCAACACTTAGAAAATTTTACAACAATACCGCTAAGTGGTGCTTACAAAAATATTAATTTATACACATACTCCCCTTTACTACATACAACATACCAAATTTTTAAAAACACACTTACATATTTCTAGGAACAACTGGTCAGTGGTTGAAGCTGCTAGGACAATGTTGATACAAGGAGGTGTAGCGAAAACATTTTGGAAAGAAGATGTAAGTACAACTATCTACACAATGAATCGTGTTATGGTGAAAAGAGGTAAGGAAAAGACCCCTTATGAATATTGGTATGAAAGTTCACCTGATGTTAGCTATTTTAAGATATTTGGTAGCAAATGTTTTATTAAAAGAGGTGATTACATTAGCAAGTTTGAGGATAAGAGTGATGAAGGCATATTTCTTGGCTATTCCACCAAGATTAAGGCCTATAAATGATTCAACAATCGGACATAGAGAATTGTTGAGAGTGCTAATGTTCGAGTAGATGAATGTCCTAAAGTCTCAGAAGAAACCCATTTAGAGAAAAAGGATGAAGATCCTTGCATTTTGCTTTTGGAACTTGAAACTATTAAGTCAGAAACTGGCAAAGCAAATTTTGATGCACCTGTTCAACCAGAACAAATAAATTCAGAAGAAGATGATAATGAAGAAGCTGAACTTGAAGAGAATGATCATGTTATTCTTAGATATATAAGACTGAATCACAGTCCTGAACAGATTATTGCGGATAAGGATGTTGGAGTACTAACTAAAAGAATAATAAGAGAGAACTCTTGCATGATCTCCACCATTGAACCTAGAAGTGCTAATGAGGCATTTGGTGATGATTATTGGGTTAAAGCTATGGAGGAAGAATGAGATCAAATTGAGAAGAACAACACTTGGACCCTAGTACCCTGACTGATAAATAAGAATGTTATAGGTACTAAATGGGTATTCAAAAACAAGTTAGATGAATATGGTGTTGTAGTTCACAACAAGGCAAGATTATTATGCAAGTGTTATGCTCAAGAAGAAGGAGAAGATTATGGAGAAAATTTTGCCCCAGTAGCAAGACTGGAAGGTGTCAGAACTTTACTTGCATTTGTAGCCCATAAGAAGTTCAAGGTATACCACTAATCATCACCGATCACCCGATTCAATCAAAACTTCTCTGCTTTACTGGTTAAACTCCTATTTCACAAACTTTAGTTCTCTGTCGATAAACCCTATCTTCGATAAACCAAATCACTTAGATGAAAAACCAAACATCAGAAGACATTAGTGATCATCATCAAACATCATTTCACATCATTTTTCATCAATGACAATATAAATAACTAATCATGTCATCTAACCACAAATCTCAGTCTTCTATCCTCTACTAGTTCATTATCCTTCAATTGCATCACTTGCATCATCTCATCTGCATCAGTTATGCCAAACATGCCAACATTCTCCCCCTTTGGCATTGATGGAAACACCAATCAGATATACAATTAGAGAAATCATTATCATAGCCTATCATCTACAAATTGCTTGCAAGTAACACATAATCTACCAGTTCTCCTGCTTTTGTCTTCTCCCATATCTGATCTTTTTTTTCTCCCCCTTTCTAAGAGATTCCTTTTCTTCTCCACAAGGTTGATCATCAACTTCTTGTTAGTTCTAATACTAATTGTAAAGTACAGATTCCAATAGCTAACAAGATGAGAGGGGGGTGGGGGGGGGGGGGGTTGAATCATACAAACTTAAACTTCCATAAAAACAACAGATTCAACCTTGGTAACTTCTACTTCAGCAACATAACCAAAAACTGCTAAACATGTTAACTCATAAACACATAATCATCATAACACTCATAACACCAGATTTAACATGGAAACCCAAATAGGGAAAAACCACTGTGGGATTTCAGACCCACTAAGAAATATACTCTTCTAGAGTATGCTCGGTTAAAAGAAAATCTTGTTAAAGATTACAAACACATTGCTAGATGTGACCTGGTTAAGGGATTTCCCTCAAATCTATTAGGATCTTCACTTTGTTAGAAGTGACCTTGTCAAAGGATTTCAAACACTCATTTAGAATGTTACCTTGCTAGAGGGTTTACAGATAAGACTATTAAGTCCACTTGGTTAAGAGATTTTTTGTTACATACAAAATAACAGTAATAAAATATATCTGTAACTTCACATCTAAAATGCTAAAGCAGATTCTTATTTGCTCAAAACAATCTAGTCATAGGACTTATCTTGTCCCTCTACTGGGCTCTCTACTCTATTATTCAAACAGGTCTTCAAGCTTCTATGCTCGGTAATCACTATGTAGCATTCTTTTGCTTACACTTGCCCGCATACATTGTTTATTAACAATTCCATATTTATAAACAATTGCTAACCACTTCATCTCCTTGATCACATTTCCCATGATCAATCTTAGCCATCAGATCTTTAAACTTGACTAGGTTCAATGTATCCTTCCGATCTGAAAATGTTTTACCTTACCTCGGGACTTGCATTCCTATCTTGGAACTTGCACAAGGTTATTGCGGTTCAATCTGCGCTGTAGATCTTCCTGCTAATTTTCCTTTGCCATAGATCCTTAACAAACTTCATGCACGGTATACCAATCATTTATACATCTCCAGCTCATCATTGTCCTTCATAAGAATAATGCTTGTATTCATCCAATGCGCACTGTCATAACTCTGTTGCAACTCAGTAAATACTAAACTTTACTCGATAGACATTTCACCTTCATTAACTGATATCGATAACCTTAGGGTTTACCGACTAGGTTCTTTGCTCGGTGACATAGTATAGTATTAACCTTACAATGAACAACATATTTAGGATATCAAGACAATCTAAACATCATGATCTCATCATTGTCTAACTCGGTAATAGTTGCCCATTGAATAACTTATTTCTCCCCTTATTCATCACATTCTTTCTGTGTCTTTTACCAACATCTTAATTCTCTTCAAATCAATCTTCTCAAGATATGGCAACATCATACTGAATCAGATAATCAATTTCTTGACATCAATGACAAAATAATGTTATAAAGATAGTTATCATCCTTCTTTAGTTATATCAACAATCTTCAACAACCTTCTCAATATCCTTATTGAATATCAACAATCTTTCTTACTGTAATGCCAACAATCTCCCCCTTTGGCATTGATGGAAAAACCAACAATTTAAATGGTAATACCAACAAGATATTCAAATTGATTCGGATTTAGATTACTATTAGACTTCTCCTGTTATCCTTAAGCTGTTAAAATCTTCTGAAGTCTTCTCCCTTTTTCATTAGGCTTCTAAGCTATTGACTTGCATTTAGTCTTCTCCATTTTTCAATCTTCTCCCCCTATCCTTAATCTTCTGTTATTTCCATCATTTAGGGCTTTACTATTAGGGGTCCCACAGATACTGAGAGGGGGGGGGGTGAATTAGTATCTGACCGGTAATGAGAATTTCTTAAGTTAAAACATATAGAACATAATATAACAGTGTACCGGTATGCAAGAAACAATGCAATAAATAGAATCAAGAACATCCACATGAAAAGTACACCATAACACAAGATGTTAACAAGGAAACTCGATGTGGGAAAAACCTCGGTGGGATTTGTGACCCACAATATTCACTCACTGGCCAATAAGAGAATATTACTTACAATAGGGGCCTACACATGCAGGAAGGCCAATTGCCTAGAGCTCACTGATCAATGGGAAGTCACACTGACTTACAATAAGTATTATACTAATCCAATGACTTGTACTACTTTATAATAGAATCTTCAATGCCAGATTCAGTACCGGTTCCTGCTCTATTCTTTACATATGCCCTTTGACCTATATTTCACACATTAGGTCTGCCTAATATTTTCCTTAATGCTCCTACATCACTCCTACAAATGTCTACAATGATCTCCTTTATATATAAGAGTCATTTTACAATTTGCCAAGTTGTCTTACAATAATAAACAAAATATTATATAACAAAAATCTTGTCGGCCTCTGTGTCGGTATACTTTTTTTCTTCTGTGCCGGTGCCGGTGTCCTGAGTGTCTGTGTAGAGTATGATCTGTTGATGTCGGTGCACTATCTTGCTGGTGTAATGCTTTGCCAGTATAATGTCTTGTCGATGCCATAGGATTGCAAGGCTGCCATCAATGACAAAACCTTCAATCTCATACAATGTCTCATTGGAGTGTGCATATGCCAACAATCTCCCCCTTTGGCATTGATGGCAACACTCATGAGAAATTTTAAAAAGTATCCAAAAATGTGTAGTCCAAAAATGTTACCAAAAATGTTTACCAAAAGTGTGAGAGATCCCCTTGAGCATATGATTCCTGTGTTTTTAATTTTCTCATCCCACTACTCCCCCTTTGGCATCAATGACAAAGGTTGTCAAGATGTCAGTAGAGTTTGTAGGTTCAGCTATCCATAAACTCAACCTGTAGCTGGGTGGTTATAATCTGAAAAAGATCTCCCAAAATCAAGTTTAGACTATCCATAAACTTCTTACTATCTTTTATTGATGTCTCAGTTCTCTTCACTGTATCGGTGAGATGCTGCAAATGCTCTACCAGTGTTTTGCTTCCCTATGTTAATGCCTCAGAAATTTCCTTCTGCAGAGATGCTAAATAGTCCAATCTTGGACTTAGTTTAGATCTCAAATGTTTTGCCTTATTTATTATTCTTTCTTTCTCTCTTTCCAATTTGAGTAATTCTTCCTCAAAATTTGCTATCTTCTCTTCAAAAACTGATAGTGAATCAGGTGAGTTGACAAAGTTGTATGCAAGTTTATTTATCTCATCCTGTGCCTTGCTTATTTTCTTGTCAATATCTATAGTCAAAAAGTTTGTTTTACATGTATCTTTATACAAATTTTTGTATTCTTTCAACAAATTACATAGTTCAGGTAGAAGTGTGTCAAAATCTCTGTTACACTTCTTTATTTCCTCATCAAAGAATTTCTATTTTTCAATTTCTACCTTATCCTTCACTGACTCTTCCTTTATTTTCTCAATGTTTTCTAAGATATATTTACACAATGTATCCAATTGTCCTAAAGAATCTTCATTATCTATATTATAGTTGGGAGTTGTTACCTTCAAAATTGGTATAGAATCATCAATTGCTTTGTAAGCCTATGAGCTACAGTCAGTTATTTTCTTGATAGAATCAAGTAATACCTCAGTCACATTTGTTGATTTGAATGTTGATGATGATACAATAATCTGAGTACCGGTGGAAGTAACCATTGACCTCTGGTAGGTCAGTTTGTGTCTGCATTTCTTTAAGCATTGGTTTTCCTACTTCACTAGTTACCGGTGGCACTGTTTCCTTATGTACCTATTCCAGTTGATGTTGTTCTAGAGTCTTTAGCTCTATTGGTTTCTCTGTATGCTATGTTGTCTCTGTCTGTGACTCAGTCTCTACCTTTTTCTCTGTATCTTCTGCCAGTTTCTCTATTTCCCCTACTACCGGAGGCTCATTAGCCATATCTAACTTATTAGTTGTATCTTTGTCTACTATTATGTTGATCTTCTGAGTATCAACATTCATAGTATATAGGACTTCAAAATTAGGATTGTTATCCTCTACATCCATACTTTCAGCTGTTGGTTGTTCTTCAGTAGTTGTTATTTTCACCGGTGGTGGTAGGTTGTCTTTAACTTCGATGCTTGGTGGTCCACCAACTTTGCCTTTCCCTTTGTCTCTATCTTTCTGATATACCTTTATAGGTTTAGGGTTCCTATACTCTTCTTGTTTTTCTTTGTCAACCAGGAATATATCCCATCCATCTTATGTTTCCTCTATCACTTCATTAACTCTTCCTGCCATTAGTGAAATATGTCGGTGTGTAGTAGAGAATACTAACCGATTTGCTTGAGTAATCAAATCATCAATTTCTTTTGGAGAGTTTACCAGATATATAGCAAGTAGCTTCTCAATTTTTATTTTCTTATCTAATTTTATCACTTCTTGCCTTCTGGCCTCAAGTCTTTTGAATAATTCATCAAGAATTTCATTGACTACTTCCATCAGAAATTTCTTGTACATGTCCATATGCAATATAACACTATTCTCAACTTGCTCTTTCTCATCAACAGTTAGAGTGTCATAAATTTTCTCTATGTTCTTCAGTTTTCCTTCCTCTGTGATTTCATTTAGCAGTATATCAAGAGGGGCCAAGTCACTGTTTGTCCTTTTCTTCTTCTTAGGTGTCAGCTTCTTCTTTGGTGTGGCCTTTCTAACCAGAGATCTCACTGCTTGTTGCTTTTGCCTTGTTCTTCTAGGTGAAGGTGTGGTTGCCGGTGAAGGATCTCTTTTTCTTACAACTCTTTTAAAAGTTGCTGGCATGTCACCTTCCGAAGAAGTACCTACCAGTGATAGGTGAGTTTCAGGTTGTGGAGCTGCCAACTCATCCTCTGTTATGCCGGTTTTCTTTAATACATCTTCCTTAATGGCTTGTGCTTGTCTGGACCCTTTCCTTACAAATGCCTCAACCTTCTTTACTCTTTTCTTTGATTGTATGTGGCTTTCTATAATCTCAGCACTACCAAATACTTCTTCCTTAGGTTCATTTGGGGCTTCCAGAAGTGCTTTAGCATATGTTTCAACTATGTGGTCATCTATTTCATAGCCCATCTCGGTCACCCAAATTGTCCTTGGGATGACCGCTTCCATCCAGATTTCATCTTTCTTAATAACAAAGCATATATCATCTTTGTATTTGTCTACTATTTTTTGAGATAACCTTACTCTTTTCTTCATTTTGGTCTTTAATTCTTGAAAGAAGTCATTAATATTGTTTTCCTTGTTCTCACCCGTGTTATTGAATAGTTTAGTCAATTGTTTTCCTACTAGTATGTCATATCCAAGTTCTTTGTAACCTATACCGGGAACTTGTTTTGTTATGTGTAGCATTAAGCATACTAACAGATTTCCAAATCTGAAAGTTCCTTTCTTGTCCTTCTTGATCTTTCCAAGGTTGTCAATTAGTTCATCCTTTAACCATTCACATATGTCAATTTTTGCATTATCTGTTACCATATCATAAGCACTCTTAATGCATAAACTTGAAACTAAATTAAGTCTATTAGCATGAGTGGCTTTATAACCTAATATCATACTGATGAATCTCACATTGATATCTTTTACATCATTAACCCTTACAGACCTCTTGTTGAATGCTGCACCAGTTAGTTTTATAACTAGGTCATTGGGAACCTTCTTGGTTTTATCTGGTCTCTTACCGGTGGTTGGTAACCCTATGATAGCTTTCACAGCTTCCTTGGTGATCTTATGGATTGCATCTAACCAGAAAAATTCTCCATGTACTCTTCTTAAAACTATCCTAATCACATCCTTAGGAAATTTAGGAATGCTAAGGATTTCTGTAAATCCTAGGGTTTCAATAATCTTGTGTTCATTTTTAACATTTTCGGTATCATCACATATCATGGTTTTATACATGGTTTTGATTTCCTCATCTCCTAACTCTTCAATGTTGTAGTGGATGTACATTCGGGGGTCTTCAGCATATACAACTCCCATAGGGATTTGAGAAAAAGCACCTAAGGTATCATCCTTCTTTGCTATCTCGGGAACTAACTGAAATACGGGCCTAGGTCTTTTTATTACTTCAACAACAGTAGGGTTTGCTATGTATTCAATTGTAGAGGTGGATGCCATGATTAAATACCTTTTACTGCCTTGGATGGATGATTGCTTGGAGTTCGCTTGCTTCTTGCTCGAAATGCCTTAGCTCAGAATCTTTGCGCTCTCTGAAAATTTGAAATCACGGTGAAATGAAATGGAGCCAAAACCTTACTTTTATAATGTCTTTTCACCATCTACCACATTAATTGCATGTTGGTTAAGTATTCACTTAACATTGTCTGCCGGTAATAAGTAATTTTCAACTTCTTATCTCTAACCAAGGGAATAATTAGCACATGTGTCATTTGATTGCCAAACCCTCAAGGAAATTTTCTTCAATTAGATGAAGAACTTCCTGCCAGTGGAGCACTACTCTATCCTTTCGGTGAGGTATCACTTTGTCCTACCGGTGAAGCATTGGTTGGTTCTACTGGTGGAGGAGTATTCCCAATATTTAGATTAGCTTTTCTAATCCATTGTTTTGAGAATTCTTGCTTAACCTCTTCAACTTTTTCTTTACCTTTCAAGCTAGCACTTTTGTTGTCTACCGGTGTTCCTTTACTTCTACAAAATCTAGCAATATGCCCAATCTTGTTACATGCATAACAAGTTACATTATTCTTCTGAATAGCTTTCCCATAACCTATGCCGGTTTGTGTTCTGCATTGATTTGATAAATGTCCAAATCTTCCACAAACATAGCATCTCACATTCATTCTGTAGTTTTCAGAGTTGTGACCAACTTTGTTGCATTTTGAACATTGACCGGTGGGTGTATTGATATTTTGATAATTCCTAGATCTACATTCATTTGCTCTATGACCATACTTATTACAGTTAAAGCATTTTCCATTGAATTTATAAGCATTAGGTTGTCTTACCGGTTTGCTATGATCCTAAGTATTTGTAGTACTGGAGCTTTCACCAACTTCAAAGCCAATTCCAGAAGTGTCACCTTTAGGTTTTTGATTCTTCAGCAAGGTACCAAGTTCCTCTGAGCTTTTCTTGAATCTTTCTTTGTGTTGATTTGCAGTTTCGAGTTCTCTTTCCAAGATTTCTTTTTGTCTCATCAGTTCATTTGAGTCATTCTAAGTGTGCATCGGATCTGTCTTCAACATGTCATTTTCATAGCTAAGTCTTGTGTTCTCATTTGTTACATCATTTAGTCTTCTGGTCAATTCTTCTTCATTTTTCTTCCTGTCCTCAATTTCTTTGCAAAATCTCATAGTCATATCCTACATTTCATTTTTTGTTGTCATGATCTCTTGTTTCAACTTGCTTAACATATCATTAAGTGATTCCTTTTCATCATTTTCATTTTGCAATTTTTCACAAAGTTCTCTTCTCTTATTTCTTGCAAGAGTAAAATTTTCTTGAAGTACCTGAATGATATCCTGAGCTGCCCTTAAATCATCTTCTAATTTGATATTTTTCAATTTCTTTGCATCATAGTTTGTAAGAACTCCTTCAAGTTGCTTCATCAGATTTTCCATCTTTAGCAGTGTCAAGATCTTCCTCAAGTTGTTAGGCTTCTAAAAATAGAGGACCAAGCTCTGATACCAATTGTTAGGGGTCCCACAGATACTGAGAGGGGGGGGTGAATTAGTATCTGACCGGTAATAAGAATTTCTTAAGTTAAAACATGCAGAACATAATATAACAATGTACCGGTATGCAAGAAACAATGTAATAAACAAAATCAAGAACATCCACATGAAAAGTACACCATAACACAAGATGTTAATGAGGAAACCCGGTGTGGGAAAAACCTCAGTGGGATTTGTAACCCACAATATTCACTCACTGGCCAATAAGAGAATATTACGTACAATAGGGGCCTGCACATGCAGGAAGGCCAACTGCCTAGAGCTCACTGCTCAATGGGAAGTCACACTGACTTACAATAAGGATTATACTAATCCAATGACTTGTATTGCTTTACAATAACATCTTCAATGCCAAATTCAGTACCGGTTCCTGCTCTGTTCTTTACATATGCCCTTTGACCTATATTTTGCACATTAGGTCTGCCTAATATTTTCCTTAATGCTCCTACATCACTCCTACAAATGTCTACAATGATCTCCTTTATATATAAGAGTCATTTTACAATTTTCCAAGTTGGCTTACAATAACAAACAAAATATTATATAACAAAAATATTGTCGGCCTCTGTGCCGGTATACTTGTTTTCTTCTGTGTCGGTGCCGATGTCCTGAGTGTCAGTGTAGAGTGTGATCTGCTGATGCCGGTGCACTATCTTGTCGGTGTAATGCTTTGCCAATATACTGTCTTGCTGGTGCCATAGGATTGCAAGGTTACCATCAATGATAAAACCTTCAATCTCATACAATGTCTCATTGGAGTGTGCATATGCCAACATTTACCATTCAGTCAACCATTTAGTCTTCCAACCATTTATAGTCTTCTTACCCTTTGACAACAATGCTAAAAAGTAAAAGAACTAAATCATGATTTCTTCCACTGTGAAGTGATTTGCCTTGCTATGTATCATCTCAGTCTTGGTCAGAGAAACTTGTTTCTTCCCTGCACACCTTTAGAAAACCTTCTAAAGTGCATAAATCAACATCAATCCACACATAATATTCTGTAGATTCATCAAATTGATGCTTTCACCGAACTCGATCAGTGAGTAGAAGATAGGGGTAGGACCCCTAACTTGCTTCTGAGATACTCAAAAGTGTCCCTTGGCAGTGACTTTGTGATGATGTCTGCTAATTACTCCTTTGAATTGATATATTCTAGCACAACTTTCTTCTCTTGAACTTCTTCTCTGAGATAATGATACTTTATAGATATATGCTTTGTCTTAGAGTGCATTACTAGATTCTTTGAAATGTTAATGGCACTAGTATTATCATGGAATATAGTTACTGGCTCGGTAGCTTTCTCATTTATACCTTCCAATAGTTGTTTGATCCATGCTATATTGGTACAATTCAATGCTGCAACAACATATTCAGCTTCTGTTGTTGACTATGAAATACATCCTTATTTCTTGCTGAGCCAACTCACTAGTCTTTCTCCTAAAAAAGAAAGCTCCACCACTTGTGTTTTTCCTGTCATCTATGTTGCCTGCCCAATCAGCATCAGTATAAACTTTTAAATCAAAATTATTCCTCTTTTCATATACTAAACCATAATCTTCAGTGCCTCTCAGGTATCTGAAAATTCTCTTGATCATTGTTATATGGGTTTCCTTGGGATCTGCAGAGAATCTTGCTACAATACCTACTGCATGTGCTATATCCAGTCTACTATGCACAACATATTGCAACTTCCCAATCATAGATCGGTAAAGTGTCTCATCAACAGATGTAGATTCATCATTCTTTGATAATTTACAGTTAGTAGTCATAGGAGTACTTACTAGTTTAGAATCCTCCATTCCAAATTTCTTCAAGATTTCCTTTATGTACTTGGATTGAGTAATAAAAATCTCATCTTTCTATTGGCATTATGTGAACCGGCATGAAGACATAATGACATTATATGTTGTCATTGATATCAATATCTGTTATGAAGAGAACCGACATATGTGATAGGTGAAAAGAGAGAGGAACCGACATATGTATGAACTGGTTTATATGCCAAAGTGAAGTGGCATATTTGTTCAAGATGAACCGGCATGTAGTTATGGGAACTGACACATGGAAGCATTGTATGACTACTGGTTGGTAGGTAGCTTCCACTTCAGGGTTTCCGGTTGGAGCACCTCAAGTGACTCAATCGGTGATCTTCATGTGATGAGTTAGCAGTATAATGGAAATCAGATTGTGTTGCCATGTAAGCCCTATGTGCGTGAAGGATCTTGCATGAAGAAGACTATTCCTATCTACCTCGAGAATATGCGAATTTTGTCAAATGGTGATAACGCGTGATGGGTTATCAGCCACCATGAAATCGGTGGATAATGGACGATGGAGAATGTCTTGAGATCGATTCAAGATTGTTGCATTTAATGCAGTATGATTCAACGGTCAAGATCGAACCGCTTGAATTGCTTAACCTAACAGGTTTAGGGTTTAGGGTTTTTACTACTGACCTGTATATTTCCTATAAGGTTGATGTTGTGTTTCTTTCTAAGGTTGCTGGCAAAATTTGTGTGTGTGTATCCTAGGGAAGTGATACATAATTCTTGCCAGACCAAAGGAGAGAAGAGATACCTGCAAAGTGAATGTGCAAAAGGTGAAGAGGAGCCAAAATGGATCTGCATTAGCATTGAGTGTTGTTAACAGATCATTGTAATTCCTATTGATCTCTAACCACTTCAACAGTTGTAAAATCCCCTAACAAGGTAGCCTTACCTGGCTTGTTGCAAAATCCCCTAACAGGGTGGTCTTAACAGGCTTGATTCAAATCCCTTAACCGGGTAACTCAAGGTTAATGAGTTTTGAGAAGCTATAGAGCTTAGGAGATCCTTTCAGCTATTGAGTTCTTGAAATCCTCTAACAAGGTGACCCTACCAAGTTTAACCCTTAACCGGGTATCCCTTAACTGGGTGATCCCTAATAGGATCGGTTCCTAGCAAAACCTATTGTAATGTCTTTAACTGGACAAGGCTCCTAGTAGAGCGGACTTCTAAAGAGTTCAAAAAGTAGCTTGTGGGTATTCATCCCCACCGTGGTTTTTCCCAGTTGGGTTTCCATGTGAAAAATATGTGTGTCATGTGAAATGCTTTTGTCTTGTGATGCTTTGTTTTACCTGTTAAGCATATGAAGGTTCTATGTTTTATGCCTGTCTATAAAACATATTGAACTCATTGTTGTGAAGTTCTAATGTTCAAGTTTACCTGTTTATGCATGAGAATATAATGATATTGTAGTATTGAGCTAAGAGGGAAGCTTATTGAGTGACCGGTTCATGACTGATTGAGCTGTATTGGACGTTACCAGTTGCACTCTATTTTACCAGTATCCCTGTTTGTCAGTCATTTGAAATATTTGTTGTCAAATCAGTTTTGGACTGTATTTGTGTTTGTACTGATTCACCCCCCCCCCTCTTAGTACCACTTTGGTACTAGTGGTTCATCATTGAGTTATCAATTGGTATCAGAGCGCTCCAGGTCCTCTGTGTTGCAAGCTTAATTGCTTGAGGAAAAGATCCTAAACAAATGATGAAGAGGGAAGGTCCAAAGTTTAACAGGGAAAACTTCAATATATGTAATGACAGGATGAAGATATTCATCAAAAGCATGGGTGTTCAACACTAGAGTTATGTTGAAAATGTATATGTTGTTCCTACTGGTACTCTCATCGATGACCAAAAGAGAGAGATACAAGAAAATGGGCAAGTCATGGAAGCCCTCATCAGTAGTTTATCTGACATTGAATTTATCGATGTTCAGGACAAGGCAAATCCCAAGGAGGTATGGGATGCTCTTGAAAATATCTATGGTGGTGATGAGCATGTAAAAAAGGCTAAGGAAGAAAGCCTGAGGGGGAAGTTTGAAGACATGCAGATGGTTGAAGGAGAGACCATTCAACAGTATGGAATAAGAATCAAAATAGTTGTTGGAGAAATAAAGAATGCAGGTGGCAAAATAGAAGATTCCACTGCGGTAAGTAAAGTCCTAAGATCCCTATTGTCGGTCTATGCAATAAGGGTTGCTGCTATTCAGGAGCTGAGATCAATAGACAAGTCTAAGGTGTCCTTGGACTCCATCATAGCTATCTTTTAGAGCCTCTGCTATACCATCCAGAAAAGGAAAAGAGGCTAGCACTAGTGGGGAACCTAATCAGAATAGAGAAATGAATGATGAAGAGTTTCTTATGGAATTTGAAGCTCTTCTTGCCAGGAGATTTCCAAAAGGAACTGGTAAATACAAAGGTAAGCTCCCTTTGAAATGTTTCTCTTGTAATTGGATAGGACATATTTCTATGAACTGTCCTAATAGTGACAACAAGGATAAACTGGAAAGGTTCAATAAATTCAAAGGAGGAAACCAGAGAAATTGTTTTGTGGTAGTTGATGAAGGTGTCACAGATGAGGAATCAAAAGATGAAGAGAATGAAGACATTGTGTTTGTTGTTATAAAGGAAGATTTGGCAGACAAGAAGGCTCTTGTCTCCCGGTTTGATGATTCCAATGAGTGGATCATTGACAGTGGCTATTCTCACCATATGACTGGTGACTGGAGCAAGTTTCTATCCTTAGAGGAGTATGATGGTGGTGTGGTTCGCTTTGGCAATGATGCACCATGCATGGTCAAAGGCAGAGGGTCCATCTCTTTAAATGGAAAGAGTAGTGCTGACAATGTGTACTAGGTCGATGGTCTCAGAAACAACCTTCTAAGTGTTGCCCAGCTAGATGACAATGGCCTCACTCTGCAATTCAAGAATGGAGTTTGCAGAATCAAAGGAAAAGATGGTAAATTAGTGGCCACCAGCATGCAGACTAAAGGTAACCTGTTTCATCTGAATGCAAATATAAGTACATGTCTTATGGCCAAGCTTGATGACAGCTGGATATGGCATAGGAGACTCTGCCATGTGAACTTTGATAACATTGTGAAGGCTAGTAAGATCAAGGCAATTAGAGGGTTGCTGGTGCTGAGCAAACCGGATAATACCTTGTGTAGAGAATGTCAACTGAGGAAAATGTCTTCCTCAACTTTTAAAGGTAAATATTTCACTGCTGACAACTTGCTTGATCTTGTACATACTGATTTGTGTGGTCCTATGAAAACTAGAAGTGTGCAGGGTGATAGGTACTTCATGATCCTCACTGATGACTTCTCAAGAATGATGTGGGTCACATTCTTGAAAGACAAGTTTGAAGCTTTTGGGAAATTCAAAGCTTTTAGAGCATTAGTGGAGAAGGAAAGAAGTAAAAGGATCAAATGTCTTAGAACTGATTAGGGAGGGGAATTCACTTCCAGTGAATTCAACAAGTATTGTGAAGAATTTGTCATCAGGAGACAGTTGTCTGCCCCCCGGACTCCACAGCAGAATGGCCTAGTAGAGAGGAATAATTGGACTGTGGCTAAAGCAGCTAGAACCATGTTGATTCAAGGAAAGGTAGCTCACACCTTTTGGAGAGAAGCGGTGAGCACTGCAGTCTACACTATGAACCGGGTACTCATCAAAAAGGGTAAGGACAAAACTCCTTATGAGTATTGGACCGGTAAGACACCTGTGGTTAGCTACTTTAAGGTATTTGGTAGCAAATGTTACATCAAGAGGAGTGAACATCAGGGAAAATTTGAAGCTAAATGTGAAGAGGGAATATTTCTAGGATATTCCACCAAGAGTAAATCTTTCAAGTGCTACAACAATAGGACTCAGAGAATTATGGAAAGCATCAATGTAAGAGTTGATGAATCCTCTGAGAAGACTGAGGAAACCAGTAGTGAGCAAGCTGTAAATGAACCGGTTGCAACCTTCTGGGAACCGGTTGTTAGCCAACCAAGTTCCAGTAACAGTGTCCCTGAACTGGTGAATGCTGATACTGATGAAGATGAGGATGAAGAAGAAAAGCAAGAAGAACTAGTTAAGACCATTCCTCAGTATGTCAAGTTGAATCATGATCCTAAGTAGATCATAGGTGATAAGGATGTAGGAATCCTTACAAGAAGAAAGATCAGAGAAAACTCATGTATGATCTTTGAATTTGAGCCTAAATCATTCAAAGAGGCTCATAAAGATGAAGAATGGATCAAGGCAATGGAAGAGGAACTTGATCAAACAGAGAAAAATGGTACATGGTCCTTGGTACCCAAACTTGAACATAAAAAATGTCATTGGCACCAAATGGGTGTTCAGAAATAAGTTGAATGAGGATGGCACAGTGATTAGGAATAAAGCTAGATTGGTATGCAAAGGATATGCTCAAGAAGAAGGAGAAGACTATGGGGAAACCTTTGCTCCTGTAGCCAGATTGGAAGGAGTTCGTATGCTTCTTGCATATGCACTTTTAAGAGGTTCAAAGTATATCAAATGGATGTAAAATCTGCATTCCTAAATGGTGTACTTGAAGAGGAGGTGTATATTGAGCAACCAGATGGGTTTGCCCTATCTGAAGACAGTGACATGGTATGTAGGATACATAAAGCATTATATGGTCTAAAGTAAGCACCTAGGACATGGTATGAGTGCCTACTTTCCCATCTTGTGAAGATTGGATTTGAGAGAACAAGTGAAGATAGCAACATCTAATTGAAGTCTGAAGGAGATTAGATCCTGATCTGTGAAGTTTTTGTTGATGACATCATCTTTGGAGGAGATGACAAGATGAGTCATGAGTTTGCTGATGAGATGAAGAAAGAGTTTGAGATGTCACTCATAGGGGAGATTAAGTTCTTCATTGGACTACAGATCTAGTAGCTAGAAGATGGAATCTTTATCACTCAGTTCAAATATGTCAAAGAGGTACTGAAGACCTTTGGGATGGAAGATAGCAAACCGGTTGGTACACTGATGGTGACCAGTTGCAAATTGACAAAAGAGGATGATTCTGCACTGGTTGATGAGAAGGAATACCAATCAATGATTGGTAAGTTGCATTATGTAGTGCATAGTAGATCAGATATTGCACATGTAGTTGGCATTACTGCAAGGTTCTAGAAGAGTCTAAGAGAATCTCACTTTATTGCAGTCAAGCAGATTCTTAGGTATCTGAAGGGAACAGTTGACTATGGATTGTGGTACCCATACAACAATAATTTCAATTTGAAAGTGTTCACAGATGCTGATTGGACAGGTAATTTGGATGACCAGAAAAGAACAACCAGTGGTGCATTCTTTCTCGGTGGTAGACTGATCTCATGGATGAGTAAAAATTAGAGTTGTATCTCTCAGTCTATAGCAGAAGCGGAGTATGTTGCAGCTTTCATGAACTGCACTCAGACAATCTGGATGAAGCATGTACTGGAAGGCTTCAAGATCCTTGTATCTGAACTGGTAAGCATATTTTGTGATAACACAAGTGCTATCAATATATCAAAGAATCTGGTTTTACATTCTAGAACCAAGCATTTTGAGCTTAAGTATCATTTCTTGAGGGAAAAGGTTCAGAATAAAGAGATTGCACTGGAGCATGTGTCCAGTAAGGAGCAGTTAGCAGACATATTCACCAAGCCTCTCCCAAAGACAACATTTGTGCATTTGAGAGGTGAATTAGGGGTATTGCCCCTTCAGGAGGTGAACTAAAAGTAATTGTTTCACATCAGTCAGGTATTGGACAAACAAATTTTTGATTGATTGATGTGCTGAAGGATGCTACTCCTCAAGGGGAGCAACATGATGGAACAGAGATGTTTGTACCTCCACTTTGGCATTGTTGTCAAAGGGGGAGAAGGAGTGAAGTGGAAAAGATATCTATAGCAAATAGGGGAGAAGTAGTGAAGCGGCGAGATATCTTTGTATATTGCCATCAATGCCAAAGGTGGAGATTGTTGGCATTATGTGAATCGGCATGAAGACATAATGACATTATATGTTGTCATTGATATCAATATGTGTTATGAAGATAACTGGCATATGTGATAGGTGAAAAGAGAGAGGAACCGGCATATGTATGAATCGGTTTATATGCCAAAGTGAAACGGCATATTTGTTCAAGATGAACTAGCATGTAGTTATGGGAACCGGCACATGGAAGCATTGTATGACTACCAGTTCGTAGGTAGCTTCCACTTCAGGGTTTCTGGTTGGAGCACCTCAAGTGACTCAATTGGCGATCTTCGTGTGATGAGTTAGCAGTATAATGGAAATCAGATCATGTTGCCACGTAAGCCCTATGCGCGTGAAGGATCTTGCATGAAGAAGACTATTCCTATCTACCTCAGGAATGTGCAAAGTTTGTCAAACAGTGATAACACGTGATGGGTTATCAACCGCCATGAAATTAGTGGATAATGGATGATGGAGAATGTCTTGAGATTGATTCAAGATTGTTGCATTTAATGCAGTATGATTCAACGGTCATGATTGAACCACTTGAATTGCTTAACCTAACAAGTTTAGGGTTTAGGGTTTTTACTATTGACCTATATGTTTCCTATAAGGTCAATGTTGTGTTTCTTTCTAAGGTTGTTGGAAAAAGTTGTGTGTGTGTATCCTAGGGAAGTGATACGTAATTCTTGCCAGACCAAAGGAGAGAAGAGATACCTGCAAAGTGAATGTGCAGAAGGTGAAGAGGAGCCAAAATGGATCTGCATTAGCATTGAGTGCTGTTAATAGATCATTGTAATTCCTGTTGATCTCTAACCACTTCAACAGTTGTAAAATCCCCTAACAGGGTAGCCTTAACTGGCTTGTTGCAAAATCCCCTAATAGGGTGGTCTTAACAGGCTTGATTCAAATCCCTTAACCGGGTAACTTGAGGTTAATGAGTTCTAAGAAGCTATAGAGCTTAGGAGATCCTTTCAGCTATTGAGTTCTTGAAATCCTCTAACAGGGTGACCCTACCTGGTTTAACCCTTAACCGGGTGATCCCTAATAGGATCGGTTCCTAGCAGAACCTATTGTAATGTCTTTAACCGGACAAGGCTCCTAACAGAGTGGACTTCTAAAGAGTTCAAAAAGCATCTTGTGGGTATTCATCCCCACCATGGTTTTTCCTAGTTGGGTTTCCATGTGAAAAATATGTGTGTCATGTGAAATGCTTTTGTCTTGTGATGCTTTGTTTTACCTGTTAAGCATATGAAGGTTCTATGTTTTATGCCTGTCTATAAAACATATTGAACTCACTGTTGTGAAGTTCTGATGTTCAAGTTTACCTATCTATGAATGAGAATATAATGATACTGTATTATTGAGCTAAGAGGGAAGCTTATTGAGTGACCGGTTCATGACTGATTGAGTTGTACTGGATGTTACCGATTGTACTCTGTTTTACCAGTATCCCTATTTGTCAGTCATTTGGAGTATTTGCTGTCAAACCGGTTTTCAACTGTATTTGTGTTTGTACTGATTCACCCCCCCCTCTCAGTACCGATTTGGTACTAGTGGTTCATCATTGAGTTATCACTTTCATTTGTAGTATCTGTAAACCTATAAAATACTTTATCTCACAGATTAGTGACATCTCAAATTCTTTGCACATTTCATTTCCAAAGTTCTTGCATAAGGAGTCATTACCACAAAATATAATGTCATCAACAAATATGTCTGAGATCAATATTCCATTGTCCTCATCTTTCTTCATATACATATTGTTGTTTTCACTTGTCCTTGTTAAACCAATCTTGATTAAATAAGAGTGAAATCTTTCATACCATGCTCTAGGTACCTATTTCAGACCATATAAGGCTTTGTTCAGTTTGCATACCTGATCTTTACTCCTGTCTTCAACAAATCCTTCAGGTTGTTCAGTGTAAACTTCTTCTTCTAGTATACCATTCAAAAATGCAAATTTAACATCCATTTGATATACCTTGAAATTTTTGAAAGCAGCATATGCCAACAATGTTCTTACTCCCTCAAGTCTAGCCATAGGTGTAAATGTCTCACCATAATATATTCCTTCTTCTTGAGCATAACCTTTGCAAACTAGTCTTGCTTTGTTGCGAATAACCTTACCTTTTTCATTTAACTTGTTTATGAAAATCCACTTAGTACCGATTATATTTTTGTCCTTTGGTCTTGGGATCAGTGTCCATGTGTCATTCTTCTTGATTTGATCAATCTCTTTTGTCATAGAATTTACCCAATCTTCACTGTTAAATGCCTCTTTTACTATTCTTGGTTCAAATTCAAAAATCAGACATGTGTTCTGTTTCAGTTTGTTCCTTGTCATCACTGGATCATCCTTATCTCCTATAATCTGACTTGATGCATGGTGTTTTCTGACATATTTGGCTAATATAGGCTTGGTAGGTTCTGTATGATCTTCTTCATCACTCGGTAACTAGACATTATCTTCATTTGCTTCAATAGCTTTCTCAGTAGGACTTCTCGGTTGAACATAAATGAATTCTTCATAATCTTCTGGTTCTTTGGTATTTGCTTCATCATTTCTTTCTGCAAATTCATCAATTTTCACATTTGCACTTTCCACTGTTTTGTTAGATGATTTGATCAGACATTTAAATTCTTTACTTCTGGAAGAATAACCAAGAAATGTTCCTTCTTCACTTTTCTGATCAAATTTTCCATTTCTGTCATCTTTGTGAACATGGCATCTAATTCCAAAGATTTTAAAATAACTTACATTAGGTTTCTTGTCATACCAGATCTCATATGGTGTCTTCATAGTTCCTTTCTTCAGTTGTACTCAGTTTAGGGTGTAAACTGTAGTGTTGATTGCTTCTCTCCAAAACCTTTGAGGTACCCTCTTTTCTATCATCAGGGTTCTTGCACAATCCACAATTAATCTATTTCTTCTCTCGGCTATCCCATTTTGCTGAGGTGTTCTCGGTGTAGAAACTTGCCTCTTTATACCATGATCATTGTAGAATAAGTTAAATTCATCAGAAGTGAATTCTCCTCCTCTATCAGATCTAAGACATTTCAATTGTCTTCCTGTTTCATTTTCAACTCTTTCCTTGTACCATTTAAACATTTGAAAAGATTCTGATTTTTCTTTTAAAAACATGACTGACATCATCCTTGAGTAATCATCCATAAATAATATGAAATATTTATCAACATAATAACTTTGACTTTGAAATATTCTTCACAACCACCATGTGACTCTCTTTAGGCTCTTTTTAAAATCTAGTAGTTAATCCAACAACATGAGCAATGTTTGGTCTACTATGAACAACATAGTGTATCCTGCCAATCATAGATCTGTACTCTTGTTCACTAACGTTAAGGGAATCATCTTCCTTTGATAACTTGTAGCCTGTTACCATCGGTGTTCCTACCGGTTTGTAGTCTTCCATACCGAATGTCTTCAACACCCCTTTGATATACTTGGTCTTACAAATAAAGATACCACCATCCAGTTCCTAGACCTATAAGACAATAAAGAACTTTGTTTCACTGATTAGAGACATTTCAAATTCCTTTTTCATTATATCAGTAAAATTCTTACACATGTCATCATTTCCACCAAAAATTATGTCATCTACAAACACTTCTGCTATCAGCATCTTGTCTCCATTAGTTTTCAGATAAATATTAATGTCCTCACTGGTATGTTAGAATCCAATCTTAATCAAATGTGCATGTAATCTCTCATACCATGCTCTCAGTGCCTTCTTAAGACCATATAAAGTTTTATGCAATTTACAAACCATGACTTTATCATCAGTCAAGGAAAATCCACCTGGTTGTTCAATGTATACTTCTTCTTCTAGAATCCCATTCAGAAAGGTTGATTTGACATCCATTTAATAGATTTTGAATCCCTTATATGCAGTAAATGTCAGTAGCATCCTCACTCCTTCCAATCTAGTAACTGGTGCAAATGTTTCACCATAGTCCTCACCTTCTTCATGTACATACCCTTTGCAGATTAACCTCACCTTTTTTCTTACAATCCTTCCTTCTTCATCTAATTTATTCCTAAAGACCCATTTTGTTCCAATTACATTCTTATCCTCCGGTATAGGAACTAGTGACCATGTCTGATTCTTCTCAATTTGATCTAATTCTTCATTCATTGTATTCACCTAATCATCATCTTTTAGTGCTTCCTTAACAGACTTGGGTTCAATTGTAGATATCAAACATGAGTTCTCTCGGATGTGTCTCCTAGTTTGCACACCTGCATTCTTATCACCAATTATCTTCTCTTGTGAATGGTTTAATTTGACATATCTAGGTATTGCCTGTGTTGGTTCTGCATCTTCTGCATTAGGTTCTTCACTTTATTCCTCACTGTCATCACTTACCAGGTGAGCACCTAATTCTGCATTTGTCGGTTCTTCATTGTTTTGTGCTTCCGGTTCAATGATCACAAGTTTTTCCTTATTATCATCTTTTTTAGGCTCAGATCTGTTGGTACCTTTTGACTTTCTAGATAGATCATCTACCTTAACATTATCACTTTCAATAATTTTCTTAGTTCTCTTAATGTAACATTTATATGCCTTACTCTTAGAAGAGTAACCAAGAAAAATTCCTTCATCAGATTTTGCATCAAACTTCTCAGTGTAGTTATCTCTCTTAATAAAAAATTGACTTCCAAAAATTTTGAAATAACTTACACAAGATATTTTTCCATAACATAGCTCATAGGGTGTCCTGTCATTGCCTCTTTTCACTAGTACCCAGTTTAAAGTGTATACAACAGTATTGACTACTTCTGTCCAAAACATTTTGGATACATCACCCTGTAATAGCATGGTTCTTGTAGATTGAAATATTGTTTTGTTCATCCTTTCTGCTATACCATTCTATTGTCGTGTTCTGAGAGCTAACATTTGTCTCTTAATACCCCGTTCATCATAATACTTAACAAATTCATCAGATGTGAATTCACCTCCCCGGTCTGATCTTAAACATTTCAAATTCTTACCGGTCTCATTTTCAACCAGAGCTTTAAATGATCTAAATTTACTAAATGCTTCTGATTTCTCCTTCAAAAATGTCACCCACATCATTTTAGAATAGTCATCAGTGAAAAGCATGAAATACCCATCGCCATAATAACTATTTGTTCTCATAGAGCCACAAAGATCAGTATGTACCAATTCTAAAATATTCTCAGAAGTAAAATTCTTTCTCTTTAAAGAAATAGAGGTCATCTTACCAATTTGACAATCTTTACATATCTGATTATCTGGTTTAACAATTTGTGTAAATCCTCTTACAACACTTGACTTACTTACTTTAACCAAATTATCAAAATTAACATGACAACATCTTTTATGCCACAACCAACAGTCTTCCATTCTAGCAACCAGACAATTATTAACATTACTATTTAAATGGAATAAGTTACCTCTAGTTTGCTTCCTAGTAGCAATCAATTCACCATTAGCTCCAAGAATTCTGCAACTCCACTTTTAAACTCAAGCAAATAACCTTTATCATTGACCTGACCAACAATTAAAGATTATGCTTTAGACTATCAACCCAAAATAAATCATCAGCATTACTCTTCCCATTTAGAGAGATATAACCTTTTCCTTTCACCATGTAGAGAGAGTTAAATCCAAATCTGACAACACCTCCATCAAATTCATTAAGGGTTATGCACTTACTTTTGTCACCAATCATGTGGTGTGAGAAACCACTATCTATAATTCACTCATCACTATTCTCCATATGAGATACTAGTGCCTTTTCACCTGACAGTTCCTCCTTTATGGCTACAAACACAATTTATTCATTGTCATCTTCATCTTCAGACTCCTCATCGGTCACACCTTCATCTACTGCAACATAACAATGTTTATTGCCCCTTACTTTGAATATTCTAAACTTTTCCTTCTTATCGGTGTTAGGGAAGTTATCAATAGTATGACCATTTACTACAAGAGAAACACTTGAAAGGTAGCTTTCCTTTATACTTACTAGTGCCTCTTGGAAATCTTTTTGCTAACAATGCCTCAAGTTCCATCACTTGATATTCATTGTTTTCATTTCCCTGGTTACTTCGATGACTTGTCCTGCACTCATGATTTGACATATATATTTTCCTTTTCTAGTAGATGAATTGGTAACAGAAGATTTAAAGGAAGACTCAGTAGATTTTGTCACATTATTGTCAAAACTATTTAACTCAAAATTTGTAAGTTTACCAATCAATGAATCAACGGTTACCTTATCCTTTGAAATAGATCTAAGTTCTTGGATTGCGGATACTCTTATAGAATACTAAGGTTCAATAGTTCTAAGCATCTTACTTACTATTAAATCATCTTCTATTTTACCTCCAACACTCTTTATGCCACCAACAACTTCTATGATTCTCTGACCATATTGTGCAATATTTTCTCCTTCAAGCATTCTCATGTCATCAAAATTTCCTCTCAAGCTTTCCTCTTTGGATCTTTGTACATGCTCATCTCCTTCATAGATTTTGTCTATATTTTCCTATACCTCTTGTGCAGTTTCCATTGCTTGAACATCAATATATTCTTAATCAGATAAAGTACTTACAATAGCTTCTAAGGCTTGCATGTTCTCTTTCTTCTCTTTGAGTTCATCCAGTGTCAAGGGAGTAGTAGTAGGAGCAACATATCTTGTTTCAACTTGCTTCCAATATTGTGCACCAAGACCTTTAATGTAGATCTTAATTTTGTCTTTCTAGATCTTGTAGTTCTCCTTGTTGAACTTAGGACCCTCTTTCTTCATCATCTTGACATCCTCAAAATCTTTTTCTTGAGCTGTTAGGCTTTCTGCACACAAAAGACCAAAGCTCTGATACCAATTGTTAATCCTATGAGGATCCAATTAATACTGAGAGGGGGGCTGAATCAGTATTAAGACAAATTGAAACTTTAAATCAAAACCAAACTTGTATGAGATCTGAAACCATTTAAAAAATATCCCAACTTCTTTAATGGATTCTAACAACCTCTTGATCAGATTTGCTTAACACATTTATCACAACTATCAATACTTTCACCAGTTAAGCAATCATATCAATTTTATCATACACTTTCTCTAACAACTTCTTATCAGTACCGGTAACCTCTGATAAACTTCTGATAAAACAACATAACCGATGTCTCATAAATAATGCATGAAATGAAACATAAATAAGAACATCATATGAAAAACATTCTAGAGACGAACACTATAAGTTTTTGACATGGAAACCCAAATGGGAAAAACCACAGTGGGTGTTGGTACCCACTAAAATTTGCACTCTTTTGATGTACACCTTGTTAGGATCTTAGCCCTGTTAGGAGCTTACAATACACCCAATTAGGAGAAGGCCCTATTAGGAGTCACTTGATTAAGGGATTTGCCTAGCAGCTCATTTAGGAGCTTGATGACCTATTAGGATAAACCTTGTGAGAGGATTTAACACTCTTTTGAGAGCTTCCCTATTAGGGGACTTAAATGTTTAAGTCTTGTTAGGACCTACCCGGTTAAGGGATTTAACGTGTTGCAACTGTTAGGGAACAACAACAAGAAAATGATCTATTACTTGCACTTCTCTACTTGCTAAATCAGATCCAGTTATGCTCAACAATCTGCAAGTATTAGGCAGATCTCACACTTCACTTGGACGGCTCAACACATTCTCTAAGACCACCAACACAATGAACATCAACTATGTCAACATAAATAGCCATCTCAACTAGGTCGACCACTAAACCCTAAATTACATCATGAATTACAATACAAATCATAAGAGATCATCTCAGATCAATCATACAGATCATTACATCAAATTACAATGCAATATCAATTGTTGGTTGATCGTAACTCATCACAAAAATCTGATATGTACCAAAGTCAAACCTTAAAACACTCTACTAAGCATTTTGCAGTTTCCCAAGAAATTATTCCTTGAATCATGCCAGAATAGCATTAAAATCTTCTATGTGGGTTTTGTCATGTTATCTCCTTCATGTAGACTCACTGTCAATCACCATCAAATCAAAAATCATTACTGGTTGAGTGATTTCATCACCGGTCCTTAAACCCTACTAAAACCCTAGAAAAACTTCATCAAAAATTCAAAACATGCCTTTTGGTAAACATCACAGGATGTAGTTTTGGTCACATAATCAAATCCATCATAAAAGCTTATATTTCAAACTGCAAGTCACCAATCATCACCAATCACCCAATTCAATCAAAACTTCTTTGCTTTACCGGTTAAAGTCCTATTTCACAGACTTTAGTCCTCTGTCAGTAAACCAAATCACTTAGATGAAAAACCAAACATCAGAAAACATCAGTGATCATCATCAAACATCATTTAATATTAGTTGTCATCAATTACAACACAAATAATTGATCATTTCATATTAGTTGTCATCAATTACAACACAAATAATTGATCATGTCATCTAACCAAAAAATCTCAGTCTTATATCCTCTACCAGTTTAGTCATTATCCTTCAACAACATCACCTGCATCAGTTATGCCAAACATTCCAACATGGTCCCTATTATGTTAGCCCCTAATAAGGATGGAGATTGGAGAATGTGTACTAACTCTAGAGCCATAAATTGGATCACAATGAAGTACAAGTTTCTTTTGCCTAGGATGGATGACATTATGGACTATTTGAGTGGAGCCAAATATTTAACAAAGATAGATTTGAAGAGTGGATATCCTCATATCAGGATTAGATAAGGAGACAAGTAGAAAATTTCATTCAAGACAAACTAAGGACTACGCATGAGTGTTTGGTGATGCCTTTTTGATTGACTAATGCACCGAGTACTTTCATGAGGTTGATAAATGAGGTATTGAAGAAGTTCTTGGGTAAGTTTGTGATTGTGTATTGGGATGATATTTTGATTTCTAGTAAGATAAAAGAGGAGCATTTTTTGCATTTGAGACAAGTTTTGTAGAGGTTGACAGATGAGAAATTGTTGATAAACCTTAAGAAGTGTAGGTTCATGAACGAAGAACTAGTATATTTGGGATTTGTGATATCTACAGATGGACCCAAAGAAAGTAAGAGAAATTGTTGAATGGCATTCACCAAAAATAATTTGAGAGGTAAGATCATTTCATGGATTGGTTAGTTTCTACCGAAAGTTCATTAGGAATTTCAGTTCAATTTGCAGCCCTATGATTGAGACAATGAGAGGAGACCGGAAAGATTTCAGATGGACATCTAGAGCAAATAGAAGTTTTGAGTTGTTGAAGCCGAAGGTGATGGAGCAACTTGTGTTGTCTTTACTGGATTTTAGAAAAGTATTTCAAGTGGATTGTGATGCAAGTGGGAATGTGATTGGAGAAGTGTTGAGTCAGGAGGGAAGACCAGTAGCTTATTTCATTGAAAAGTTGATTGATGCAAGGAGAATATATTCAGTGTATAATTAGATATTCTATACCATAATTCAAGCCTTGAAGAAGTGGAAACATTATTTGTTGCCTAAGAAGTTTGTGTTGTATACAGATCACCAAGCATTGCAGTATTTGAATGTCACAAACCCTATTTTTCCATAATTATTTAATTAGAAAAATAATGTTTATTTTTCGCAGATGAAATTGAAATGAAATGAAAATGGAATTGTTAATGAAATAAGATAGGAGATCAAATGCACTAAAATGATTTATATACAATTGAATGATCAGGAATACTTTTTTTGGGGATCGTCATTGCTAATGAGCAATTGAGTGCAAGTGAATGTAGGAATAGGTGAACACAAATGAGAGCGAGAACAGGATTCAGGTAGAGTTGTCTTAGCTTGTGGATTTCGATAGATTAGAGGAATCTCACACACCATAGTAGAAAAGTTATGTTTGTGCAATTGTGATTTCATCGATGCATGATTTTGAATTAGAAATGAAATGCTATGAGTAAATGGTAATTTCTAAATTTATTTCATCTATGAGGGTGAAAATTAGTTTGATATTTTGAAAAAGAGTTAAGTGATTTAACGACTTAACATTCTTTATAAAGGATGATTTAATGTTCCTAGTATAAGAGAATATAATTTTATTAATGATTGTTTTGTTACAATTATATAGATTTCATATGCATGTTAGTTAGATAACTATGATTCAATCATGTATATATATATATATATATTAATTATATAAAACAAAGGTGATTATGTATTATGTGTATTTATTTTAAATTATGCTTAAATTGAATATTTTCTTATTATATAAGCTTGTCAATTTGAAATGATGTATTTATGAATACACATATATATAATTTAGATTATATGTCTTATTTCTAATGAATTTTTATGTTATACTTCCTTTGATATGAACATGTAACATATATATAAATTGATTATTATATATTTATAAAAGCTAGTGGGTTTTTAAGTTATCAATGGTTAGTAAAGCGGTGGACAATGGTTGAGCCGATTAAATTGGTCGACTTGGCACCCCATGACCCACGGTAAGGAACTTGGTTGACTTGGCACACAACCCATAGTAGCAGAGAAACCATAGGAAGTGGTCAAACTGGTACCCCACGACTGCCAGTGAATGGTAGAGGATGGTCGATCGAGAGACTTGGCAGGTCAATGGTCGAAGGACTGAGAGATGTGGCAATGAAGGAAATGAACCCCTCAAGGTAAGTGGATCTACAGTAATATCTCGCACTTGCTGTTAAACCAAACATTAGATGAGTCAAAGAAGATAGGAAGATGTGGAATAGAGTTGAACAGTCCTATCAAATGTTTCAACCAATAGATGCAAGCTAGTTGACATGTATGCAATTTGTAAAATTTCTAAACCATTTAGAATTGAAAGATATCTTAATGACTATCAATGGTGTCATTGATATGGCTAAGTTAAATACAAGAGAATACAAACCAATGTAGGATAAGAATAGTATAAATATTAGTGAAGGCTCAATAGAAAAGAGAACTATAACAATAAGAGAAGAAAGAAAAGAGAGGCAAGAATAGAGAAGGAAATAGAAGAAATAATAGTGACAATATAGAGGATAGAATTGGTATAAGAGAATAGGAATTCAATATTTAGGAGAATGACGACCAGGCGTAGAGGATTGGTTATGATCATCTCTAATTTATCGTTGAATTTAAGAGTTAGGCTCTTTAACAAGCATTAGTTTGTTTTATTAGTAGAGAATAGAAGGGAGAGAAGACGGTATTGTGAAAAAGAGATAAATCTTGTAGAATATAGAAAAGATAAGATCTAAGAATAGAGAATGGAAAAATAGAGTAGTAAGTAGAGTAGAGAGAGCTCATGAGATAGAAATTTTCAAATTTATTTAAAAATATATATTTACAAAAAATAGTGAAAAAATATAGCCATGCACTAAAGTTACAAAATACACAATTTTTTTTTTAAATACTATATAAAGTGTGACCCTCCATGTAACTTCAATTTCAACATTTTATCAACAACTAAATTTTAGTGTTTATTTTAAAAAAATATATTCAAACAAATTTTAATTGTTTAAAAAAATTGCAAACATAAAATACACTAAAAAAATATACATTGCATTTGTTTACATGATTACGAAATTCAAAACAAATCTGTCACTTTTTATCGATTAAATTTAAAAATTTGAATCAGTGTTGACCTTTCATTTATAAAAGTGTGACACTTTGTTCTTTTACTTTGCAATCAAATACACTCCACCACAAAAGATCACTCAAGATACTAATAGGTCACCTCAGATATTCCCTTGACTTAGGTCAAGACCACTCAGCAATTTCGACGAGCTTAAACTACCCCTTTGGGGCCCAAAAAACCCTATTAGACAATGACCAGACTATAGCACTGAAATTTGAAAAAATGCACCCTAGAGGACACTAGCATGGCATGTCCTATTATTCTATATGTGCTAGCATCCTATAGGCAAGATAGTGTCTATTATTGGTGCTAGTGTCCCTAGCAACCCAATTTTACATTGACATCCTCATTTTGCATTGGTATCTTGACCAATGAGCAAATTGAAGTAAGGGATTAGTCCCACAGACACCAAAGATGCATTGGAGTAGAAAAAACACCTTGGGGATTCCTGAGGAAAACATAAATGCAAAAAAGGTTTAGGGGACATAGTAGACAAACTACTGTCCTAGACACTAGGCACCATTGACACATGTGAGGAGAGATGGGGAGAGAGATGAACACCTCAAAAACACCCTAAAATCATTCCCTAAGCTAAAACACACCAAGGACCATGAAACACAACAATTGGACACTTCAAAAGACACATCCAGAGTGTCTCGATCATACCCAAATTGACTCAAATCTACTCAAAAATTCATAAGACCACTTAACAACATTGTGAGGGGACTACAACACCCTCCAAGATGACAGACAATACCTATAGGTTCATTTTTAGTGCAGTCACCGGTTAGGAGGGACCTCAAAGACATCAATCTGGACTGGTCATCAAGAGTAAACACAACTAAAACACAAGGATATGATGGAGGCAATGCTGAACAGAATAAATTATATCATGAAAACTTATTACAATCAACTGGTAACAATTGGGTTACAGAAACTGGCTCACTGGCTTGCTAAACATGCTCAATTACACAACAGGTCACAACCAGGACCTCAAATCCTAAGATCTAACTTCTGTGTTATGCCTACTAACTTCTATTTGAATTCTAATTCTTAAATTACAATGATATATACAATCCAAGGGATCTAGTCAGCCCAAAAAGGATCAAATGTCGAAGAACAAGAGCTAACATGTACAACCAACAAGGTCAGCCTCTGCCAAAGAAATTCCTTTGGAAAATCCAAAGGATGAAGTGTATATCAAAGGGAAGGTCGGCCACACACCAAGGAACATCGAAATAAATTCTCAAGGCTCTGCAAGCTACAGAAGGGATCTGGTAGATCACAAATGCAAATAGGTCCAGGCAACTGGTACCAGAAAACTATCTCAGAAACCGATAGTGATAACTTGCTGGAAAATGATCCAAATGCTCTGTGGTTTGGGAATAAGGTAGATGATCAAGTCCTTAAGAAAAAGTACAACTCCTCAAGATGCTGCGAGCCAATGCCAGAAAATGCAGAATGAAATACTGAAAAAAACAGAAAGGAAATATTCTTGGTTGATGCAAGATTGCCAAGAACTGGGGATGCTCCTACATCAGACATTTGGGGTTGTTGAAAAAGTGATTCTCTCACTTTGCTGGGGTCAGAGGAAAACCAAGTCGGTCTACCTCTGCCTGAGAAATCCAAGATGAATCTTCAACTGGTCTTTCCTTCCACTTCACAAGATACTCCTTATACTGACTGCTCCGGGTACTACGTCCAATCCTAATGTCCAAAATGTCTTCAATCTAACCAGGTTCCTTCCAGGGCAACTATTTCTCCAATTCTACAATACTGTCCTCACTTAATTCTGGTTCATGATACTGATGTAGGTCTGCAATGTTGAATATAGGTGAAATACTCAGACTATCCGATAAATCCACTTCATATGCATTTCCAGAACTGAACTTTCTCAAAATCATGCAAGGTTCAAACTTCCTCATCTGCAACTTGTTATAAGTTCCAACCAGGAATATTTCTTTTCTCAGATACACCATCACTTCATCGCAAAATTCAAATTCCTTATGTCTTCTCTTCTCATCTTCTTTTTCCTTATACTTGTTCATATCCTCTGAATGCTACTTAACTTGAATATGTAAGGTTGTCATGTGGTCTGCAAAGTCTTCTGCTTCTGAACTTCTATGGTCTTCACTGCTGATATCTCTTAATTCTGATATACCTCTAGGGTGTTCTCTCGTAACAATCTCAAAAGGTGTCCTTCCGGTACTCCTATTTACTGAATTATTGTAGGCAAATTCTGCTTGTGCAAGAATCAAATCCCAACTTTTGGTTTTGTCTCCAACTAAGCATCTTTACAAACTTCCCAAGCTTTGGTTAACTACTTCTATCTGTCCATCAATCTGTGGGTGAAAAGTAGAACTCAACTTCAAATCTGTCTTCATCTTCTTCCAAAGTGTTCTCCAAAAATAACCAACAAACTTAGTATCTCTGTCTAAAACTATGCTCTTAGGTAATCCATGCAATCTCACCACTTCTTTGAAAAATAGGTCAGCTATATGCACTTCATTTGATGTCTTCTTACAAGGTATGAAATGAGCCCTCTTTGAGAATATATCCACTACCACAAATATGGAATCATTCCCCCTCTGTGTTTTAGGCAATCCAAGTATGAAATCCATGCTTATATCCTCCCAAGGTCGCTCTAGTACTGTCAAAGGCTTATACAACTACCTTTTTCAACTTGACAAACTCTACAACTTCGCACATATTTCCTAACATCCTTATGAATTTGGGGCCAAAAGCAATGCTCACTCACTAATGCTGTTGTTTTATCAACACCAAAGTGTCTACCTAATCCTACACTATGCTTCTCCTTTATCAAATTCTCCCTCATAGAACTCTTAGGTATGCATAACTGAACTCCTCTGAACAACATCCCATCCTAAATGAAGTAATCCAATTACTTGCTTCTATCTATCATAACCGGTTCTCTACATGATCTCCAAGGTTCTGCAAAATCTGGGTCATCATCATACAAGGTCTTCAACTCCTCAAATCCTAATACTGTCACTCTCATCTATGTCAACAAATTCCTTCTTCTATTCAATGCATTAGCAACTTTGTTATATTTCCCACTTCTATGCTTCAACAAAAGGGTGTAACTCTGCAAAAATTCTATCCATCTCATATGTCTCTGATTCAACTTACTCTAACTGTTCAAATACTGCAAAGCGTGATGATTCGTATACAACACAAACTCCTTAGGCAATAAGTAATGTCTCCAATTCTTCAAGGCTTTAATTATGGCATAAAATTCCTGATCATACACTGAATATCTCCTTCAGGCATCATTCAAATTCACTGAAATAAGCTACTGCTATCCCTTCCTGACCCAAGACTGCTCCTATTGTTGTGCCACTTGCATCACAATCCCCTTGAAATACTTTGTTGAAATCTAGTAAAGCTAACATAGGGTGCTTAGTCATTTTCTACTTCAACAGTTCAAAACTTTTGTTTTCTCTGCTGGTCCACTCAGATTTCTTCCTATCTCCCCTCATTGTCTCAGTCATAGGGTTACAAACAGAACTGAAATTTTTAATGAACGTCTGGTAGAAACTAGCCAATCCATGAAATGATCTTACCTCTCCAATGCTTTTCGGTGTAGGCCATTCAACAATTTCTTTTACTTTCTCAGGGTCCATCTTCGAACCATCCTCAGATATCACAAATCCCAAATAGACTAACTCTTCCTTCATGAAAGTACACTTCTTAAGATTTATTAACAACTTTTCTTCTCTCAACCCCTACAAAACTTGTTTTAAATGCAACAAAGCTCCTCTTTTGTCTTACTAAAAAATCAGAATGTCATCCAAATATACAATAACAAACTTACCCATGAATTTCTTCAATACCTCATTCATCAACCTCATGAAAGTACTCAGTGCATTAGTCAATCCAAAAGGCATCACCAACCATTCATACAACCCTTCATTTATCTTGAATTTTGTCTTCCACTCATCTCCTTCTTTGATTCTGATCTCATGATATCCACTCTTTAAATCTATCTTTGTAAAGTATTTGGATCCACTCAAACAATCCATTATGTCATCCATCCTAGGCAAATGAAATCGGTATTTCACTGCGATCTTGTTTATTGCTCTGGAATCGATACACATCGTCCATTCTTCTTAGGTGCTAATACTACTAGTACTGCACAAGGACTCAAACTTTCTCTGATAAAACCTTTCTTCAATAGTTCCTACACTTGTCTATTCAACTCTTCATTCTTTGTCAGTGTCATCCAGTGTGCAGCTTTGTTAGGAAAACTAGCTCTGGGAACCGGGTCCATGCAATGATTGATACTTCTCATAGGTGGTAATCCATTAGGAACATTATCAGATATGATGTCTTCATACTTTGTCAGCAACTCTTTTATCTTTTCCGATTGTTCTTCTTCATGCTCTGGATGTTGTCTTCTTAGGGATGAAGGCAAAACACACATTCTCATGTCTCATCCCATCCAGGAATTTCCTTCCATCCACCAAATAGATCCTAGCATTTGTACAGACTTCACTCTTCAAAGGATCCTCCAAGGGCAACAAGGTTTTATTCATCCCATTGGCCACAATAGTGTATATATTCTTTCTCCCATCATGTATTTGCTTGTCTATCAAACTACCAAGGTCTATCCAACAAAATGTGACAAATATCCATAGGCATCATATAACACAAGACTTCATCATGATAATTCCCAATTTTCAATTTCACCAAACATTTCTCACTTACCAACAACTTATGTTCATCCTGAATCCATGCTATCTGATAAGGCTTAGGGTGTTTCAATCTTTCCAAATTCAACTTATTCACCATCTCTTGTGAAATAAGATTATCCAAACTACCACTATCAATAACAACTTTACAACACTTACCAGATACCTTACATTTGGTCTTGAACAAATTATTCCTTTGCAAGGGATCCTCATCTTCTCCAATATGACACAAATCTCTCCTCATCATCAATAGTTCTCCATCTTCCAGTTTATTAGCTAATCTGGTGGGGATTTCTTACACCAATGTTGTTCTCCCAGTATTCTCTATCTTCTTACACTCAAAAGAATGATGTCCTTCTCCTTCACACTTATAGAATGTTCCTCTAAACACTCTCTTATATTGTCTTGTGTCATCTTTTCCAAAATTCTCATTTCGGTAACATCTAGTTCTCTCCTCCAGTAGAAATTTCTATCATCCTTCCAGTATGAATTACCATCTTTGCTTAATTCCTTGTCCTTATTTTGATCCGTACAGGTTCCTCTTCCTCCTTGAAATAATCCTCCAGAAAACCTTCCACCTCTACCTCTTTTTCTTTTCTCATGTCTTTTGTTCAACTTCTCTTCTGCTTTCAGGGCATACTGGTAAGCTTCTTCAACACTTTGCAATTTGGTTAAACTGAGTTCATTTTGTATAGACATCCACAATCCATTAAAAAATCTTACAACTTATTCATCTTCATCATCAACATGTCCGGATTTGATGTTGAACTTGTAAAATTCTTCGATGAATTGAACTTGTAAAATTCTTCGGTGTATTCCTTCTACTTCAAATTCTGCAACTTATAGAATAGATTCACCTAATAATCAACTAGCATAAATTTTGATTTCAACTTCACAACCATCTGATCCCATGTCTTGATCTTCTCTTTACCTCTTCTCTATCTATCAACCTGGAAATGCTCCCACCAAAGAGATGCATGTCCTTTCAACCCAATACATGCATACTTCACCTTCCTTTCCTCTATAGTATTCTCAAAATCAAAATATTTCTCCATCTTCGAGATCCAATCTATCAATTTATCCAAATCCAACTTTCCATCATATTTCGGTGGGGTAAAATGAGGTTTAGTATTTGCCCTACTCAAAACCCTCAAAAACATTTCTTCATTCGGATCAATCACTGATGGGTTTACTTGTTCTATCGAGGTTTCTTCTCCTTCATCTTCACTCACATCTTCAATATGTTGGCCTCTTCTATGTGTTGTCTCAATGACTTCCAACCGAGCTGCAATTCCTCGCAACATTTCCATCACAACAGGGTTTGCATTCCCACCGGCTCCACCATTCCTATTTCCTCTATGAACCATCTTCACGCCAGTCCTCTGTAGTTATAGGTTGGATCCATAGTTCGCCACCCTACAACAAATTTTCTCAGGACAACACAATCTCCAGAATGAAAGCTCGCTCTGATACCACTTGGTGGGGTCATCGGTTAGGAGGGACCTCAAAGAGATCAATTTGGACCGGTCAACAAGAGTAAACACAAGGATATTATGCAGGAAATGCAGGACATAATGAATTATATTATGAAAATTGATTTCAATCAACTAGTAACAACCGGGTTATAGAAACCGACTCACTAGCCTGCTAAAACATGCTCAATTATAGAATAGGTTACAAGCGGGACCTCAAATCCTAAGATCTAACTTCTATATTATGTCTACTAACTTCTATGGAAATTCTAATGCTTAATTACAATGATATATATGATCCAAGGGTTCCGGTCAACCCAAAAAGGATCAAATGCCGAAGATCAAGACCTAATGTGTACAACTAACAAGGTTGGCCTCCGCCAAATAAATTCCTTCGAAAAATCCAAAGGATGAAGTGTAGATCAAATGGAAGGTCGACCACATGCCAAGAAACATCAGAATCAACACTTAGAGCTCCGCAAGCTACAAAAGGGATCCAGTAGATCACAAATGTAAATAGGTCTAGGTTACCGGTACCAGAAAACTATCTCAAAAACCGGTAGCGATAACTTGCTGGAAAATGATCCAAATTCTCCGCAGTTTGGGAATAAGGTAGATGATCAAATCCTTAATCAAAAATCCAACTCCTCAAGATCTAGTGAGCCAATGCCAGAAAATGTAGAATGAAATGCTAAAACTGCAAAACAAAAAAGAAATATTTTTGGTTGATGCAAGATTGTTAAGAACTGGGGATGCTTCTGCATCAATTTTAATCCCAATTGAAATGTTCTTATACACACACACACATGAACACATGCATACATACATATACAATCACAAATACCTACATAAATTGTACTTCCTATTTCTTTTAGTTGTAGATATAACATTATTATTATTATTATTAATTTATATATGATGTTGTGCATTGTTTTTTTTTTATAGTTTTTTGAGGCAGGTTGTCATTACAAGGGAATATGTACTAAAAAGAACAACCATATCCTTAATTTTAGTTCTTACGAGTTTATTAGATATATTTTATTTCATCTTTGATTAATTGAATCTACTTTGACAAACATCCTTGTAATAGTTCACATGGAGTTTAAAGTATGAGCAAAATAAATTGTTAAGATGAAAAACCTTATAGTCTCTCCCTTTATCTTGGACTCACTTTGACTTTATGGTTATCCTTTATGCATAAACAAGTGGTGTATTTTTTATTGAATTCAAACACATAAGTTGAACCTTACTCAATCTCATTTGCATTCATTCCTAGGAAATAATGACAATCCTTAGTTTATGCATTTCCCACTTAGGTTTATCTATATATTTGTGAGATTAACCCAAGTCAACTCTATAATTGGAAAAAAATAAATCAACAACTTATAATTTTAGATTTAGATTTGGGTTAGATTCCAACCCTTCCTATTAGATATAAAATTTTACTTCAAGTGTGAAACATTTTAGTACCTACCTTTAGGATTGCATTTAAGGATTAACCTTGATACATTTTGATGCTCTGCAAAATACCCAAAGGTTAGACTGGAACCTGTAGTCGTATAACACACAAAAACACACAAGAAATCGTTAGTGTTATTCAACCAAGAACTAATCTAAGCAAGCATATCAAAAGAGATATTAAGATCATGCTAACATATTTAACAAATGACACAAATATAAGAAGGTATCTCCAAATGCCTCTTAACATGTTCTTAGCTCCTTCTCCTTTGTTCCTCTCCTCTCCAAGTTCCAAAATAGTGTAGCTCTCAGCATCTTTTTGCACTATGGATGCTTATGGAGGTTCAAGATTGTAGATGATCTCAAGCTTATGCTATACAAGTGTAAAACAAACTAATTTAACATATTATAACAAAAGAACTAAGATTTATTTTAGTCCAAGATAACAATATATTAGTGATTTATGTTAAATTCTCTCTAAAATTCACTATAGATTAAAAGCATACAAGTTTTCAGGATCTGGATTATGAAGAAATGGGCTCTATTTATAAGAAAAATGGAGCAATAGATGGTTGAGATTGAGTAATCTCAACAAGGGTCGGGATTGAATGATATTCAATCCATGTGATGGCTTTCAACCCAATCCCTATTTGACAAGTGTCAATGTGAGATAGGTTGAGAGGGGAGGGAATAAGCATTAAATGTTTGACATGACCTAGGAGTTAACTTGGGGGTTAGAGTCAAGGTTGGGTTGAGTGAATAAATTCTTTATTCAAAGAATAAAACTTTTATTCAATGGATAAACTCTTGTGCAAAGGCAAAAGGGATAACCATGGTCAAAGCAATAAATGTTTGAGGAGACACATGAATGCAAGTTGAAAAAACCATAAATGGTTATGTAAGAGCCATAAATGGTCACGTAAGAGCCATTAGTGGTTTTGGAATATTTTATTCAATGGATAAACTCTTGTGCAAAGGCAAAAGGGATAACCATGGTCAAAGCAATAAATGTTTGAGGAGACACATGAATGCAAGTTGAAAGAACCATAAATGGTTATGTAAGAGCCATAAATGGTCACGTAAGAGCCATTAGTGGTTTTGGAAGATTTTAGAGGTTAAATTGTTGAACACACAAATCATTAAATGTTTTTCAAAGACTTTGAAGTCTTTGAGAAGTGACTCCAAGTTGCTTAGGAATGTGACAATAATTAGGGAATGGATTAGGCTAATTAGGAAGGGGTTAGAAGAATCTAGAAGGGGATTAGATTTGCAAGTGGGTTTGGTGGGTGAGGGAAAATAGGATTTTAATTAAAATTAAATTCATTTATTTCAATAAATGTGTGCAAGTTGCATTTGTAGGAAAATGCAAGTGGGGGGGATAAATGATTTAAATAAATGTTTTATGTAATTTATTTAAAAGAGGAATAGGGGATTAAATGAAATAAATATGATTTATTCATTTAATTGATTGTGAATTTGGTATAATGAATTAATTAAATAAATTGAATAATTTATTTAATTAATAGGAGAATGTTTGAAGATGAATTAATTAAATATTAATTTAATTAATTGATGGCTAGTGGATTTTTTAATCAAATAAATAGAAAATATTCATTTAATTAAATTGGACAGATTTATGTGACTACACATTTGACATCTATTAGTGACCATAACACCTAGAGATCATTCAAACAACATCTAATATCACAATTGCAACTTCATTGCTATATTAATCCATCTAAAGATTTGGCCAAAAGAAAAATAATCTTTACCTAGCTATTTACCAAAAGTGTTTTTATAAACTACTAGTCAACTAAAATTGATCATGGCCACGAAAGAAAATAAAAAAGGTCAAAGTCAAATTAAATTAACAAAAGCCATATCCATGTACTAAAAATGTACTAAAATTCATAGTCACAACCAAACTTCAAATTTATGCACCTAGATCAAATCTATAATTGCACATATCACTTAGCTGCCACAAAAGTGATCCAAAATGATAAACACATGATCTTTAAGTTAAAATTCTAAATTTATTTTTTTCTTGTGCACTTACAAACCAATGATATATATTTTTCACTAATAAGATTCTTCTTAAGTATCATTTACTCAATTTGTATATTTATCTTTATATTGCTCTAAATAATTTATGACAGAGTATATAAATTAATTATTTCTTACAAGTTAATTTATGACTAAGTTTTATTATCTAGATCAATTATATTATTAATTGTGATGATTAATTTAATTTCTTATAATTTGATGAAACAAACCATATGATAAAAATTATCTTTCCAATCAATCAATTTTTTATTTGTCTATTATACTTTCTTATTGTTGATATGTAAAACATGTAGTTTTTCAATCTATTGAGTTCTTATTAGTTCTTTCCATAGCATGAATACTAATGCATCTACTAGTTCTTATTGATTGACAATAAATGAATCAATTAGAGTGTATGATTAAAATTGTTTGATGAAATTTTCTTAAATTTATTTTAAAATATTAAAATTATTTTATCTAATTGATAATAGTTGTGAATAGTCTTATTCGTATGATGTAAGCTAGTTTGACTATAAAACATATAAAACAATTCATAGTCTAATCAATAATTTCAATACAACTTTAATGAATTGTATTTAATGGATTGTAGACCAACATTATGGAATAGATTTGTATTTAATGGATTGTAGACCAACTTTAATGGATTGTATTTAATGGATTGTAGTCCAACTTTAATGGATTGTACTTTAATGGATTGCAAACCAACATTAATGGATTGTATTTAATGGATTGCAAACCAACATTAATGGATTGTATTTAATGGATTGCAAACCAACATTAATGGATTGTACTTAATGGATTGTATTTAATGGATTGTAGACCAACTTTAATGGATTGTAGTCCAACTTTAATGGATTGTACTTTAATGGATTGCAGACCAACATTAATGGATTGTATTTAACGGATTGTAGTCCAACTTTAATGGATTGCATTTAATGGATTGTAGACCAACTTTAATGGATTGTAGTCCCATTTCATAATGACATATTTAATGGATTGTAGACCAACTTTAATGGATTGTATTTAATGAATTGTCGACCAACTTTAATGGATTGTACTTTAATGGATTATATTTAATGGATTGTAGACTAACATTAATGGATTGTATTTAATGGATTGTAGACCAACTTTAATGGATTGTATTTAATGGATTTGTATTTAATGGATTGTAGTCCCATTTCATAATGACTTATTTTTGTATTTAATGGATTGTAGAGCAACATTATGGAATAGGTTTTTTCTTTATTATATTAGAAGATATTTTATTATGTATGTAATATTTTTTTTAATAATATTAGAAATAATCGTTTTGATTATATAATAAGAAAACTATGTAGAAGATGAGAACAAAGAATCAATTTTTTAATTAATTTTTTATATAATAGAGCCAATTTGTACCTATAAGTTAGAATGAAGAATCGTGAGAATTCCTAATTTTTTATAAAAAAATAACAATAAATAGTTTTTATTGTTTGGTAATAAATGAATCATTGAGAGTGCATATTCAAATTGTTTGATGAAATTTTCTAATGTATTTTCTTAAATTTGTTTTGAAATATCAAATTTACTTTATCTATTGATAATAACTTTATGAATAGTCTTATTAGTATGATGTAAGATAGTTTGGCTATAAATTATATAAAACAATTCATAGTCTAATAAATTGTTTTCATACCACTTTTTGATTATATTCATTGTCCCATTTCATAATGACATTATTTTGCATTTAATGGGTTGTGGACCAGCATTATGAAATACATTTTTTGTTTATTATATTGAAAGAAATTTTATTTTGTATGCAATGATTTTTTTAATAATATTAGAAATAATCTTTTTAATTATATAATAAGAAAACTATGTAGAAGATGAGAATAAAGTATCAATTTTTTTAATTAATTTTTAATATAATAGAGTCAATTTGTACCTATAAGTTAGAATGAGAAATCGTGAGAATTCCTAATTTTTTGAAAAACTTAACAATAAATAATTTTTATTGATTAGTAATAAATGAACCAATGAGAGTGTATATTAAAATTGTTTGATGAAATTTTCTATTGTATATTTTCTTATATTTGTTTTGAAATATTAACTTTACTTTATATATTGATAATAGTTATGAATAGTCTTATTATTATGATATAAGATAGTCTGACTATAAATTGTATAAAACAATTCATAGTCTAATCAATTTTCATACCACTTTTTTGACTATATTCATTGTCCCATTTCATAATGACATTATTTGTATTTAATGGGTTGTTGACCAACATTATGGAATAGATTTTTTGTTTATTATATTAAAAGAAATTTTATTTTGAATGCAATGATTTTTTAAATAATATTAGAAATAATCTTTTTAATTATATAATAAGAAAACCATGTAGAAGATGAGAATAAGAATCTTTTTTTTAATTAATTTTTTATGTACTAGAATCAATTTGTATCTATTAGTTTTAAAAACAAAAGAATGAGGAATCATGAGGATTCCTACATTTTTTGAAAAAAATAACAATAAGAAAAATAATATTTAAAAAAGGATTATTTTATTTTATTTTTAAATCTATTTGCTTCAAAGGCTACTCAAGAATTGTTATATTTGTACAAATTTAAATTATAAGTAATGACAAATTGACTATTATAACAACATTATTTTAAATCAATGAAAAATCCTACCCCATTTTTTGATAAAGTAAAATACACATTTTTTAATCTATTGAATTCTTATTATAACCTATGCATATATCAAAACAAGAGACACATTGCATCAAGATCCTCCCCATCAGTGTTACATATAGTTGTTATTGTTAGGTAGAGTAGTTGATGATTGTAGTTAGATTTGTGGAAACACGGAGCATTCATGTACATCGTTAACTATGGGTGAACTTACAATAATGGTTCCCACTTTTTTGCCAACTTTGACAATGAGATGAACATTTTTAAAATAATCTTCACTTTCCGACACCTATAAATTTTAAACCCTTAATAATTTGAAGATGATGCAAATTAGTGATTTGTAAAATCTTGTTTGCAGATTCTAAATGTATTTTTTTAATTTTTTTTGTAGAAAATTGTTTTTTATTTTTTCATCTCCCTCGAAAAGTAGTTTTTTATAGCAAACAACATTTTTCAAGAGTGATGTGCATCCCGAAATGCATAACTTTTTTTCGATAAATGATAAAAACTCAATTCTTTCAAATTTTGGTTTGTAACATCAATATCCAGGGCATGGAGTTTGTTTGATAATGATATGTTCAATTTTTTTATTTTATTAAGTTTTGAAGTCTGACTAATTATATTTTAGACATAAGTGTACGTTTGAACACATAACTTGGTCTATATATCGAAATTCAATTTTATTTTATTTTTTTGTTAGAAAGAAGACATCAATACCTAGGGCATATATATTTTTCATAATTTTTATGAATTAGTTTACTATTTTTCCAAATGTGTTGAATAGAGAAGTTCATCTTCGGTGAAAAACCTATATTTAGTAAAATTTAAAAAACAAGATCATAATAAACTCACAATGTAATAAAATTATAGTTGTTGGAAAGCTTGCTTTGAGCACTACCATCCTTGTTAAAATTCTTTCATTCGAGCCTTGAACTAGAGATTTCAAGGCCAAAATTTTGCAAAAAGTTGAAGAGTTTGGGGTGGAGAAGCATATAAAGAGGGTTCAAATGAACACCCCTACGTCCATTTAATAATGGTTAAAAAATATTTAAAAAGGGGTTTGCTCAAAGGGGGGGGGAGAGGGTTTGAGTGATGTCACATGTACGATCAAAGTGGAGGGTTTGCTCGAACCCCAAATGGTAGTTTTCTCGAACACCCATAGTACAAACGAGCACCCTTGAATTTTTTTTCCCCCATCCATGTTTTTCCTTCATGGGTGAAAGTTGGAATCATTATTGTGAGATTGTTAGGCCCAATATAGAAAGCTAATGTATTGAGAGGGGAGGGGTGAATCAGTACTACAAAATTTTTCTTTGATAATAACCTTACTATTATGCATAAGCAGAATAGTGCAATAACATAAAATAAAAATATAATCAACAGATAACAATCATACATGATTCATTCCATAACACATATATTTTGGTCATGCAGAAACTCTTGGTTAGAGAGAAAAATTGCGGTGGGGATGGCACCCACAACTTCACTACTGCAATAATAAAGAATGCTCGGTTAGAGTTACATTTATCTATTTATGATAGCTTACCCTATTAGGAGTATTAAGATCAGTTAGATCTACCTTACTAAAGGATTTTTACAACACTATATAAGTGTAGCACCTAGTTAAAGGATTTACAGTTTATAGACTTGGTTAGAGTCTTTTACCCTGTTAAAGGTTTCTCTTACAACTTCAAAATATTACAATATAATCATTACGAATATCTGCAACTTTACATCTGAAATGCTAAAGAAGATTCTATGTGCTCTGAATAAGATTACCTAGCTTGTAGCATACCTTAGTAACCCATAATGAAACTCAGTAAACCCTTCTGTTTACTCTATTCTTCAACTGTTCACTGATAACCTTCTTGGTGACCTCTCTGTGTCTCTGTAACAGTCTTCCTTCATGTATACACACTGCTATCTCATTGCATCTCTTATCACATCATATCATGTCTTATGTCTAACCCTAGAATCATGCTGTATATATAGATCTCTTACAGCGGTGATCTGATTCATTGCTTCGATCTTACAATTCTTCGAATGAATAACTAAACAAAATATCTCATAGGTTAGATTGGCCTTGTAATCATACACAATCTCATAGTGCAATTTCCAATGCAAAAAATGATTAGATGTGCCTTGATCTTGTAACACATTTTCATGTGCATGTCCAGGTTCAATGTATCTAGTAAAAAATTTCACTCGATGAATATCAACTCGGTGAGTTAACTTTACCACTCGATAGCCATGAAACTTTACTCGGTGAACAGCTCGGTGAATACTGTGTTCTGTGACTACTTTCTTCAGTAACCGACTAGACTGTTCATACCAACTTCTCTGTGTGTACCGACTGCATGATTCGATAATACTAACCGACTAGAATATAGTATGACTTTGGATATGAAACTAATGGCAATTTGATAAGTAGTAACAATCTCCCCTTTTGACATTAGTTGAGATGTTTGACAAAAACTACTTACAAAGTCATAACTAAATAAAATATATACTTGATAATATGTACAATAGTCAATAGTATATGCAGATATACTCCCCTTATCATTATCCTGTACATAACTCTGAATTTTGCATGTTCGGTTTTGTTCTGTACTTGTGTGCTCTGAATGCTCTATATATTCTACTTGGTATACTCCCCTTGTATACAATACTCAAAATTGTGTTATCAAAACTGTATTACTCTCCAAGTGTAGAGTTACTCCCCCTTTGATGGGCTTTCCTCTGTGTAGTTACATAATATTACTCCCCCTTTTTGACAAACATTAAAAACTTAATTTGCATCCGGAGGCGGTAACTGATCAAAAATAGTCTTATACTTGGTCTGGGCGTCAGTGAGGGTGACTGAGAGTGAGTCCTTGAGACTTTCCATTAATGAGTTATGTGCTTGAATATCAGATAAGAGTGATATCAATCCATCAAAAGTGCTTCCCTCTTGGGTAGTTGATAAGCTTGTAGCTCGGTTAAGCTGCTCTTGGACTGATGAGAGATGAGGAAGGAATAATGTTTGAAGGGTCATTATATCCATCCCAATTTTATGCTCTTCATTCCTCAATTCTAACTGTTGAGCCATGAGTTGTTGTAGCTTTTTGTAAAAAGTCTGAACTGAATTAGGCTCAGTGGTCAAGTTGGAGGAGAGATCGGTGATCTCTTTCTCAATTGCATCAGTTTTATTTTTGATGTCTTTAATAAATAAAGAAAATGTGCACAATTTCTGGAATAAATAAAGAATGTGCTTGAGTTGAGGGGTCAACTCGGCAATGAATTTGACAAGTTTTACCTTGCCAATAGCAATTGATTTTTGGACTTCCTCTATCATTTTTGCTATGATCTCTTTATCCTTGAGCTTGCTTAGGTATTCAGATGCATCAACTCCGAATGTTTCAATCTGACTAAGGAGTTCATCCAACTGAATATGGATGGCTGCATCGGTTGACACTGTTGCTGATGGCAGCATTTATGTGAGTAGTGTCCTAACCTTTTGAAGTACCTTGTTCTTTTTTTGTATTGCCAGTTGTTTCTCCTATTCGGCCTTTGCTTTGCATAGTTCACCGAATTCAGTGAGTGCTTGCCCTTTTAATTTGGAAATGTCAACATTGGGCAACACGATCATTTTAGATAAATCAAATTTAAAACTATGCTTTCTCACCTTCTTCTCTTTTCCTTTTGTCTGGGGCACTAAGACAAGTGCTTGTGAGGCTTGTTGTCCCTCGGTAGGTTGCTCGGTAGATGCAACACTTTGCACTGTTCCTATAGCAATTGCAGTGTCTTTGGATGGCTCGATGCTAGGGGTCTCTACTGTAATATTTGTTGTTCTTGTCTGTGCTTGAGATGATTGATCTTTTGTTGTGTCTGGTGCAGCTTCAGACTTGTTACTTGTATCTTTTGCAGCTTCAGATTTGTTATCTTCGGTAACTTGTTTGGTGTTCTTGGGGGCTTCAGTTGGTACTGTTGGCTTCACCGACGGATAAGGCTGAACTTGTTCTAAGACTGATTCACTAGACACAAGTTTTGCATAAGTGGTGTCTTCAATCATTTCTTGCTCCGGTCCGGCTTCATCCATTACATCTTCATCAATTTGTATTGTGTCAACTGGGTTTGGACCTTGCTCAGTGACATTTGGATCTTGCTCAGTGACATAAACAATTTCAATTTGAGATTGTTCACTGACATCCTTTTGTTTGAAGATCTCCTGCCACTTGGCCTTAGTCTCATTCTCCACATCAATATATAGCCCATTCATCAATTTTAAGGCTCTTTGTTTCACAAGAAATTTTGAATTGTATGTGGACAAATGCTCCTTGATTTCAGCTACGGACATGTCAGGAAATAAGTGGACAAGACTTCTTTCTCTTATTTGTCTCTCTGAATCCATTGCATATTTCCATCTGTTATCAATATGTGAGTAGAGTTCACTTGGAAGTGACTTTGCTAGTTCCAATGGTGCTAACCGAAACTTCAGAAGTGTACATATGATAGCTTCTTCAATCTGTTGTTTCTCATCATTGCTCCTAGACTCATACTTAACATATCTGAATCCTGCAAACCCACTGTATTCCTTAAGATTGGCACAAAAGTTTTCAATAGTGTGAATGTTTACCTTTTTGCTCTTCACAAACTAGAATTTGTTAGCATCATCAGACTCTGTATCACTCGACTCTTTTGCCAAAATGAGTCTCTAAGTAGATTTCTTGTAAGTCTTTGTTACCTTAGGAGTGGCAACAATCTTTTGTTTCTTGCTCGGTGATGCAGCTGATGCTCTGGTGTTGGGTCTCTTTGTTGGTGGAGTCGGTAGGGCCTTTGAAATGTCATGTTTCTTTCTTTTTAGAACTTTTCCCTTTGGCAACTCTGTGCTCAATGTTATTGCAGCCTCCTATGCTTTTGATTCTTCCTCGGTAATGGCAAGATTGCCTTTGACAAGTGTAGATGAGGATTCTTCTCCGAATTTCTCAGATAAAGCTTTTAACATCTTTGTTGCTTTCCTTGTAGCCTTAGGAACTACAATGCTCATTTTTACTTTCTCCTTTACCTCTTCATAGGTTCCATACCTTAGTCCAGTTGCATGCATTGGCAATGATAGGTAGGCATCGATTTGTTGCTGTGTGATGTCATGATCAATTTCATAACCCATTGGTTGCAATGACTGAATCCTCGATTCAACAACATTTACATAGCAGTAATCAGTGTCGACTTCAAAACAAATATTGTCCTTGTATTTTTCAACCAGTTGTGGTGGGATCCTGTACCTGTTGTGCATTTTCTCTTGGAATTTGCTAAAGTAATCATCCATGACATCATTAAAGTTATCTCTTAACTTCTTGATGTAATCATTGATCTGATGGGTGATAGGTCAATGTAGCTCCCATACTACTTTACCGACTGAGGGAAAGAACTTTTCAAAATAGAAAAACATACAGACAAGTAGTGAACTGAACTTGAGTGTGTTTGCTGAGTTGTTCTTCTTCGGCTTCCTTATTGTGTTCAGGTTCTCAAATAAGTTCTTTAGTAGTACTTCACACAAGTCCACTTTCATTCCCTTCTTTACTATTTTGTAGGCCAGGTCCACTACAGCACATGGTACACTGTTTTCCCTTGCAAATTGGAAGAAACAGTAACCAATGACTCTAATTGCAAATTTTAGTTCAGCATCAGTGACATTATTCAATTTGAGTCCTTGGTAATCGGATTCTACTCTGGTTAGACTGATTAGCTCCTTTTGTGATATCATTTTCTGTGCACAAGCATGATCATAGATGGGATATCCGGTGATCAGGTGAATGACTTCATTCATGATCTTGAACGGTTGCTCTTGTAGCCACATGAAATCATCATGTACTATGCTCAATACAAACTTAACCCATTGGGGTTTGAACACACGAGGATAGACTAGGGCTTCAGTTAATCCCTTGATTCTGATATGTTCAAATTTACTATCCAATTTGCTGTCAGTGCACAGTTCATTATATGTGTCACTAATCTCTACATGACCGAGTTCCTCAACACAACACTTGGTAAGGAATCTGACATCTTCTACCAATAAGACTCGATCTGGGATGAGTGAAAATGCATTTTTATCATCCGGTTTAGAGGCGACTTTAGGAGTTAGGGAATACTTCAAAGATGGCTTCTCCATATTTTGGACAACTACAGGGTCTTGGATCTTGGGCGCCATGGTAGATCTTGAGTAAAAATTCGACAGGTTATCCTTAGGGTTTACAAGTAGCTTACTCTTTACACTCAATAGACACTAGCAATTTGACTAGATCAGAATCCAGCTAAATAGTGTGAATAGATTGATGTAAATACCTTGAAAATTCGCTCTGACTAAAATTTGGTCGCTTTGATTTGCTCTGCTCTGCTTCTTGAAAACTTGGGTGAATGAAAATAACCATGAAAACACTTTTAAGTACTCAAAAATACCTTATTGGGCTTTGTGCAAGTTAGGTCATGGTATTAAATGCACTCGGTTCACCTTTTACTGATTTACTTCATTTTCTGTTTTCACCGAGTATTCAACTTTGCTTTGTTAACCGACTTGACAGGTTTCCTGTATACACCAACTTGACAGGTTTTCTGTATACACTGACTTGACAGGTTTCCTGTATAGTATGTAAACTGACTAATTGCATCTTAACTATGCGGATTTTGAATTCTGTTCATAATAAAATAGGAACTATTGTGATTTAACTTTTAAAGAATACAGTCCCTTCATACCTTTTCTTGACTAATTTGAAATAGGTGCACCTAACTCGATAGGTAAGGTGCTTTCTTCATCAAACATAATTTATTTCCTTTTCCGAATCATCTTGAATTTTTCTTTTATCTCCTCAATGTCTCTTCTCGGTTGATCTCTGCAATCTCCAGCTAAATGTCCAACTTTGTGACAATGAAAACATGCCATACCAATGACTGATTTTCATCATTCTTTAGAAATGCTTCATGATGAGCATAACCTAGTTGATCTATCATATTTTGTTGAATACCAGTTAACCTCATGATTTCATCATCCTTATCAGATACTAGAGCTTCAAGTTGTTGTTTCTCTCTTTGTAGATCTCTTGCTTCATCCTCAGCTCTCCTTAATGCATCTAGATTTTCAGTCATTTGTGTACTGAAATGTTCATGTTCTCTTTTCATTACTTTTAGTTGATCAGCCAATGCTTTGTTCTTTTCTTTCAACATTCCAATCATTTCTTCAATTTCTTCAGATATACTATTCTCAGATGATGTCTCGATTTGTTCCACTAGATCTTGAGAATCCTGCAAGTCATTGGATAATCTTCTCCTTACTTTCAGATATTTTTACATTTGCCTCTGCATGTCTACAATCCCTTGATTTGCATTATCCAGCTCTTCTTGAAGATGCACAATCCTCTGAGATTGTTTGTAGCCTTCCATAGCTAAGATCTTTCTCTTCAGGTGGTTAAACCCTTTTCCAAGATTCAAGCTCTGATACCAATTGTTAGGCCCAATATAGAAAGCTAATGTACTGAGAGGGGAGGGGTGAATCAGTACTACCAAATTTTTCTTTGATAATAACCTTACTATTATGCATAAGCAGAATAGTGCAGTAACATAAAATAAAACTATAATCAATAGATAACAATCATACATGATTCACTCCATAACACATATATTTTGGTCACGCAAAAACTCTTGGTTAGAGAGAAAAATTGCAGTGGGGATGGCACCCACAACTTCACTATTGCAATAATAAAGAATGCTCAGTTAGAGCTACATTTAGCTATTTCTTATAGCTTACCCTGTTAGGAGTATTAAGATCAGTTAGATCTACCTTACTAAAGGATTTTTACAACACCATATAAGTGTAGCACTTGGTTAAAGGATTTATAGTTTATAGACTTGGTTAGAGTCTTTTACCCTATTAAAGGTTTCTCTTACAACTTCAAAATATTACAATATAATCATTATGAATATCAGCAACTTTACATTTGAATTGCTAAAGCAGATTCTATGTGCTCTGAATAAGATTACCTAGCTTGTAGCATACCTCGGTAACCCATAATGAAACTTGATAAACCCTTCTGTTTACTCTGTTCTTCGACTGTTCACTGATAACCTTCTTGATGACCTCTCTGTGTCTCTGTAACAGTCTTCCTTCATGTATACACACTGCTATCCCATTGCATCTCTTATCACATCATATCATGTCTTATGTCTAACCCTAGAATCATGCTCTATATATAGATCTCTTACAACGGTGATCTGATTCATTGCTTCAATCTTACAAAAAGATTCTTCGAATGAATAACTAAACAAAATATCTCATAGGTTAGATTGGCCTTGTAATCATACACGATCTCATAGTGCAATTTCTAATGCAAAAAACGGCTAGATGTGCCTCGATCTTGTAACACGTTTTCATGTGCATGTCCAGGTTCAATGTATCTGGTAAAACGTTTCACTTGGTGAATATCAACTTGGCGAGTTAACTTTACCACTCGGTAGCCATGAAACTTTACTTGGTAAACAGCTCGGTGAATACTGTGTTCTGTGACTGCTTTCTTCAATAACCGACTAGACTGTTCATACCGACTTCTCTGTGTGTACCGACTACATGATTCGATAATACTAACTGACTAGAATATAGTATGACTTTGGATATGAAACTAATGGCAATTTGATAAGTAGTAACAGAGATGACCCTAGTTATCTAGTTGGTAGCATGGCTTAATGGTAGTTATTGCTAATGATATAGTAAATTACTTTTTGTACACATTGTAGCTCCTTTTTTTTTGGTGATGTGTGGGATGGTAAAAATTGAACAAAGCACTAATTTTTTTTTTCAACAAAGTATTGAAAACAATCAAAACATTAAATATGATCAATTGTTAGATAGACAATGCATAAAGGAGGTAGTTATTTTTTAAATTACAGTGTCTAAGATTTTTTTAAAATTGTATATTTAATTAGATAGATATGATAGACATCACAAATTTCATTCAAGGAGACAACATAATGTTTTTGATATTAAAAGAAGCATAAAGAGTGTGTTGTCTATTGACAACAACAATGAAGGGAAACTGAGAGGGGGGGATGAATTAGTTTTCACTGGATTAAACAAATTAAGCACAATCTCACATCTAATCAGCTAGAACAATAATAAAGATAAACACAATAACAACAACACACATAACACCAAGATTTTTGACACGGAAAACCCGATCAAGGGAAAAACCATGGTGGGAACCTACCCACAATGAGATGATACTCTATAGTAGTATGTGTAAATATTATAATGGAGAATACACATGCATTTAGGTACATTGCCTAGAGTTCACTGCTCAAAATACAATGAACCAGAAGGATACAACTCTTAGGGAAGGTTCACTACCTTACAAAGATATTCAAATTACAATTCGGTTAAGATGAACTAAGAGAATAACATCTGCTAATTCTTGATGACAATTCTAGTTAAGCTCATTTGTCTACCCTGCAATACTCTCTACTCAATACACCACTCCAAAAGATGAATTCACTTATTCACACATACACCACTCTCTAATAATGCAGACTCAACACCCATACCCAAATTACATGAATATAACACCTATTTATACAAATAATCAACCTTGACTACAAGGTCGGCCAAACCCTCAATAGCTAATTACAAAATTATAGCACACGATACATAGATCAACGATCGGACTAATACAATGTCATAAACACCATAGCATGGACCCAAATCAATTCCTCAAATGCGCAACACCACTAGGAATCTTGCCAAGATAAACCGCAACACGTTACACCATCAAAAATACCGCATAACATGGAGAATATCAGTAGACCCATAAGATCTTCAACAATTGCACACAATGATGAATGTGGACCACCAAAAAAAATAAAACACGATTAGAAAACACCAACAAGCATGTTAGGGCTATCCGCATAGCTGCACCAACACCTCTTAATCAACTCTTCATCAATCAACATGCTAACACGCAAGAAAATTTATCAGCAGCAACTTGGATAAGAAAGATAACTTACAGAGAATCAAATCACAAACCATCTAAAAGGAAGATACACATGAACATTGAAAACATTCTCCCAAATCTGTAACACAAGATATGATCATACCAAAGCACAACGGATCAAACACCAAAACACTACAACACTGAAAAACCAATCTTCATACTAGAATCCTCAACTCGATCAAATCACCACATAGCATCATGAAATCAATAAAGAATGAATTGTCTCTAGTTTATTCAGCATATCAAATAGATAAACCAACCAAATCAACTCACTGCAAACATCAAATCACAAAACAACTCTATGCAACACCAAAACATATGAATAAGTTGACATCAATGACAACATATCCTAGCAACATCAATATCCAATAGTCTCCCACTTGCATTTATGACAACATATGAATGTGAAAAACAATCAATGCAGAGGAATAAATCAACACCAACAAACTCCAACAATCTCCCCCTAAGATTATGCACACAAATCTCCAAAGATAAGACAGTTTTTTCACATGCTTCTCTCTCCGTTTGACAACAATGCCAAAGATATAAACATGTCATGCATCTCTCCCTCTAAGAGGAACAATCTCCCCCCCTTAGGATAAACTCAAAAATCTAAACAACACACTGACTACCCCAACTAAGTAGCAGCACCAACTCATCAACCCGGATAAACAGATAAGATTGTGAAGTCCGCATCTCCATGCATCTAGTTCTCATCAAGAGGGGCGTAGACCTCTAGCTTGTCTCTAAAATATAAAAATGTATCTATAGGCAAAGACTTAGTAAAAATATTTACAATCTGATCCTTTGTAGATACATACTCCAATTTGACTTCTTCATCACTGAACTTATCCCTCAAGAAATGATACTTAATTGATATATGCTTTATTTTAGAGTGTAGTTACTAGATTCTTGGAAATATCAATAGCACTTGAATTATCACAGTATATAATTGTAGGCTCATCATACACAAATATAATATCCTTTAATATTTTCTTCATCCAAACTACATGAGTACAGTTGCTAGAAGTAACAATTTATTTGTCTTTAGCAATAGATAGAGATATAGCATCTTGTTTCTAACTTGCCCATGAAACCAAATTCTTCCCCAAAAAGAAAGCTCCACCCATAGTTCTCTTCCAGTCATCTACATCACCTTCCCAATCAACATCAGTATAAAAACATAATATGAAATCATCATTCTTCAGATACCACAACCCATAATCAATAGTTCCCTTCAAATATTTGAAAATCATCTTCATGGTAGTAACATGACTCTCTTTAGGATCTACTTGAAATCTGGCACAAAGACAAACAACATGCATAATATCTGCTCTAGTATGAGTCAAATACAACAGTCCACCTACCATAGACCTACACAAGGTCTGATTAACTTTTGGAGATTCACCTTGATTAGACAACTTGCATCTAGTCGCCATAGGAGTTCCAACAAGTTTAGAATCAACTAATCCAAATTTCTTCAACAGCTCCTTCACATAATTAGATTGAGAAATGAAAATACCTTTACCAATCTGTGTAATTTGCAATCCTAAGAAGAATTTTATTGCACTTGTCATAGACATCTCAAATTCCTTTTGCATATCATCAACAAACTTCATACTCAACTCATCATCTCCTCCAAAAATAATGTCATCGACAAACACTTCAATAATAAAAATGTTATCATTATCAACCTTAAAGTATAAATTATTGTCAGCAGTACCTTTAAAAAATCCCAACTTCATCAAATACTTGTCTAATCTAGCATACCAGGCTCTAGGGGCTTGCTTCAGTCCATATAGTTCTTTCTTCAATCTGCATACCATGTCTCCTTCATCTAACAATGAAAATCCTTCCAATTTGTCAATGTAGACTTCCTCTTCCAAATCTCCATTCAAAAAGGTTGACTTGACATCCATCTGATATACCTTGAAATTCTTGTAAGCAGCATATGCAAGCAACAATCTAACAACTTCAATTTTAACTACCGGAGAAAGAGTATCCTCATAATCAATACCTTCCATCTATGAGAATCCTTTACATGCTAATCTTTCTATGTTTCTTACCACTTCATCGGCTTCATTCAGTTTATTTCGAAACACCCATTTAGTGCCAATCATATTCTTGTCTTTAGGTCTCAAAACAAGCTCCCATGTGTTATTCTTCTCAATTTGATTCAACTCTTCCTCCATAGCTTTTATTTAGTTCTCATCCTTACATGCTTCAACAACATCTTTTAGTTCAATCTTGAAAATAAAGAACATCTCTTCAGCAACAATCTGTCTTCTAGTCATCACACCTTTATTTTTATCACCAATAATTTGATTCTCTGAATGATTCAATTTTACATACCTCAGAGTCTTTTGATTGTTTATATTCTCAGATTCTTGAACTTCATCATTGGCAGCAACAATATCTGGATTAACTATCACTACCAGATCATTCTACTTCAGGATCTCAATCTGTGCAGGCTTAGAAATAATATCCTAATCATTCATATTGACATGCTCTGATCTACTTTTCCTCACATTCATCAACCTTCACATTTAAATTCTCCACTATTTTATTCAACCTCTTATTGTAACACTAGTAGTCCTTGCTCTTAGTAGAATAACCCAAGAAGATTCCTTCATCACATCTTTCATCAAACTTCCTATATCCTCATCTCTTTTGATATAACATTTACTTCCAAAAACTTTGAAATATCTAACTGTAGGAACATGACCAAACCATAACTCATAAGGAGTCTTACTATAATCACCTTTCATATACACCCGGTTGAATGTGTAAACATCAGTGCCAACAACTTCTCTCCAAAATGTTTGCGCAACATTTCCTTCAATCAACATAGTTCTAGCAGCATCCAAAATAGTTATGTTCTTCCTTTCAACAACTCCATTATGTTGAGGGGTTATAGGAGTAGATAACTATCTTTTAATTCCATTCATCTGACAAAATGAATCAAACTCATCAGATGTGAATTCTCCTCCTCTGTCAGATTTTAGACACTTTAACTTCAACCCTCTCTCAGTCTCCACCTTAGCTTTGAATATCTTGAATTTCTCTTGTGCTTCTGATTTCTCCCTTAGAAAAGTCACCCACATCATTCTAGAGTAGTCATAAATCAGCAACATAAAATGCCTATCACCTTGCATGCTTCTTACTCTTGTAGGACCACACAAGTCAGTATGAACAAGACCCAATAACCTATTAGATGTATACAACTTACTCTTATGTAGTACCCCTCTCCGATCAAACACTGTTTAACCTAGTATTGACCATGGTTGACCTTATTAATAGCTTGCATGGATGATTGAAACGATGCAATATGGTGGACTATGTTAGACATGTGATTTGGTGAATGACGATCTCCTTGTGGATAATTAGATGTAATTTGCCCATGCTTCGTATATCTGTTAAGGGTTTGGGGCCCTACCCCGAACCCATCATAGGAATATCTTTCATTTCTGTTATAGACTTATCTTTGGAGACAAAACCTTGATACATTATGGTCTAGAGACTATTTGACATATGATCTTCATGAAAACTATTGGATATGATGTATTCCACATTATGCTTGATTTCAATACTTATACTTGATGATGTTCTAATATTTTGATGCATGCTTATTTGGTGACGGTTTTATATGATTTCACTAGTGTTGCAATGAGTATTTGATCATAGGTGAATTGTTGGGAAACGTATTTGAACTATGTTATGGAATCATCTCACCTTGCAGTGCATATTTTGATGCTATGTGTTTGACGTGTATTTCCTTGCATGTATATATATGCATACTATTTTGGATCTACTGATGTGTGAATTGAGATGTGCAGGATATTAATCCATGTGACCATGGAAATACATAAGAGATCTAGGGCCAAACCTATGTGCGATTGTGAAGCCAAGGTTTGTCTATTTGGAGAGACAACACCTCATTTGTAATGTGTTTATTTTCGTTTAAGTGATTGCATGTGTGCGTGTTCAATTTTTTAAATAGTTAATTTATTTCTCCTTGAAAGGGCATGTCCAATTTATTTTGATGTATTGTATTTTATGGTGCCACTTGACACTTGTAATTTGATGTGAGTTGGCATGTGACATGTCCTTGAGAGAGAAATGTGAGAACCAATGTATTTTCAAACCTCATTTAGTTTTTCCAAAAGACAACTTGGCTAGGGAGCCCTTAGAATGGTCAAATCAAGTTTGACCCGTAGGTAAACATTAGGTGGGTTTTTGAGGGGTCAAATTAACTCCTATAGTTGAGGTTAAGTCATTTTTGAAGGCCCACATGATATACCTATGGGTAAGGGACCTTTTTGAGCATAGAACAACTCACATGTGATTGTCAAGTCACTTCAAAAGTGACCTTTTCTTGATGCACGAAAATCAGCTTTTAGAGGATTGAGTTTGGGAAAGACAACCTTCTATTCTTGTGTTTGTATGCACTTCTTCCACCTTACACCTACCTTTTTAGTTTCCTCTTTTAGTAAGTTTGTAAGAAAATTGGGAAGACCAACCAATGATCTTTGACCATCTTCCTTTAAAGAGATTGGAAAATGTGAGAAGAGTCCTACTTAGGATGGGAAAAATTATGAACTTAGATTCATTACCCACTCTCCAATCTTAGACAAAACTGACAATCAGAAAACAAAAAATGATCCAATTACATTAGGCTTCTGAGGGTCTCAGCGACCTTAGCCTCAAGGGCATTCATGGTATCAACAAAAGCCTTCATAGCTTTTTGATCCACATTCTGAATAGCCGCCTTTTCTTCATGTTCCCACAGGTCCTTTTGCAAGGTCCTTCACCACCTTGAGCTACCTCAACATCATCCCCAATAATAACAACATCCCTATTTGGTTGTTCCAGACTATTCACCATGGTATTCATAACCATTGCAGACTATTTGACAATTTTGTGATTGCTTACCATAATAGTCTTGAGGGTGTCTTGGATCTTGTTATAGCCTTCCTCAACATGAGTAATATGTTCCTCTAGCCTTTTCTTCAATTGATCAACCCCTTCCCTTGTCTTCTTGATACAGTCCATGACTGACTTCTTCTCAACCTCAGTCCCATTCCCTTCATTATTTGGATTACCATGAGTAGAACAAGTAGGAAAATCTTCCATTTTGCTTCCTAGGGCTCTTTGGTTGATCCTTATCTCCTTAAGCTCATGAAACAACCACTTGAACAAGCTGAAAGTATCGATAGCATGTTCACAAGCCATACCCAACACATTTTCATAATCCTCCCTCTTATCATTAAGCTCACCACTTTTGGGATGAAGGTTCGCAATACCAACCACACCCACATTACCAATCTCCTTATAGGAAGGAGGAGAGGCCAGGACATTAGGGCAATCAGGGTCCTTATCATCCTCTACCTTATCGCTAGAAGAGGGGGAGTCATTCTCAACAGAAGTAGAGGGGGAGGACATAACAATGTTCTTTTTCCCTTTGATACCCTTCCTCAGCTTAGGTTTTGAACTCGAAGGTATTTCAATTTTAGATTTTTTTAGGGGAGGGGAAATCTCTTCAAACCCAGACCAAAACGCTTCATTATCAAAGTCACCTGCACTAGTCTCATCATTCTCAGAAACAATGTGGATATAACCATTAGGGGGAGGAAGAGCACGAAAATGAGCATCAATAAGGACCACCAAGCCTTCGTGCAAGATGGGAAACTTGGAAGGGTTCTTACGGTGGTCACTAAAATTATCCTTAAGAGCTGACATGAGATATAAAGGGAAAGACATCTTCACACCATGGTGGAAATGATTCAAAATAAAAAAGTGGTGACCATACACCCTAATATAACGACCATCCAAGGTAACATAATTCATAGTTACCTTGAGAAGCTTCTGCCAGAAAGACTTAATAACCACAATGTCATAGTAGCTGGCTATCTTCTTACAATTTTGGCTCGCTCTGCCTCCTCCAAGGGGAAATTATGCACAACTTGGTTTGTATACACTCTATCTTTGTAATACTTCATACCCTCCATAGATAACCCAATGACTTGTGCAATAAGGGCTTCATCAACCAGGACCTTCCAACCATGGAGAACAATCATTCCATCGTTCCAGTTTTGTGCAAAATAGCTCATGACATCTTGATTTTGCCCTTGTAGCCTCTCAATGTAGGGACTAAACCCCCCTTTCTCCAAAATATTCCATAGCTTATTTTCATTCTTCAACTGCACACAGCTAGGTAACTCAATTATTTTTCTCGCACCACCCATTTTATCTTGTTCTTTGTTACACTCTGCAAAGAATTTTTCAGAGTTAAAGTAAGACTCCAGAAAATGTTTAAAACCACCCACAAAGCATGCGAAATAAGTTCGCATTGATTTTCATGTCCTCTCTGACCACCTGTCTCAAAAAGGAAGGTATCAGTAATTCTAGAAACACTCAAAGTCATTATGACACAAGTTATCATTAAATTCACTCCCTTGACTTTGCTCATGGAACAACTGCATAGAAAATTCTGAGTCCAGCCTGTTACCATGGATCCAACTAAGTTGGGCTTTACACATCACTCCCCTATTGGAAAGGAAGTCGACAGCCACATTGGCTTGTCTGTATATGTGGACAACAATGCATCTATCTAAGGTTTTAATAATATCGTTAGCCTTTTTCATCCAAATATCAACATTCCAAGCCGGAGTAGATTTGCCCTTAAGGTAGTTAATAATATTCTTTGAGTCCCCCTCGACCCAAACAAGCTTAAATTTTTTCTGTTTAGCAATTTTTAAAATGTGATAAGCTCCTATAACTTCCACAATATTATTAGTCTATTTACCAAGAGTTAAAGTAATAGCATAAATGAAGTTTCCATAGTGATCTCATATCACCCCTCCATAGCCAGCTTGACCAGGGTTGCCTCTAGCTACACCATCAAAACTGATTTTCACCCATCCTTGGGGTCAAAATTTCCAACTAATGTTGTCCCTAGGGTTGACCTTAGGTGTTACCACATGATGGCCAAAATCCCAATCCTTGACAACATTGGCTTCATACTCCTTAAGGATTCCAGTATGAGAGAGAAAATTGGGGCTAACAGTCGAGAGATTATTAGAGATGTCTCTAGAAATTTTCTTAAAGACAATGTCGGGAGGGAGATGGATATTATTGAAGATACAATTATTATGTTCTTTCAATAAACCCCACGCCATGTGAGGAAACATGAAGGACCATATCTTTTTTATCAAAGGATTATTGAAGGCGGATTCCATTGGTGAACGAACTCCTTAATAGGCCCCTGGAGAGTCCAGCAAAGATCCCATTTTTGAAGCACCAGACCCCAAATCTCAGAAGTGTAAGAGTAGTGCAAAAATAGATGATCAACAGTGATGAGTTGAGACATTAGCATATTTTTATCCTCTGAACTCTTAAGTTTTCTCATATTTTGATTTACATAATAGTAATGATGTATCAAAAGTTTACTATATGTGTAGACACCCAAAATTGTCCAGTCTAATTAAATAAATATTTTATTTATTTAATTATCTAAGCTTAATTTTTCTATTAATTAAATGAATATTTATTTATTTAATTAATTCATTTATCCTCTTCTAGCCTTATTTCTCATTTAAATAAATACATTTATTTATTTAAATTATCATTTTCCCAAATTAAATAAATATCTTATTTATTTAATTTATCCCACTTCTTCTACTATTTAAATAAATCTTTATTTATTTAATTAATTCATTAACCTTTTCTACCCATGACACGTCATTCATCTCTTAATTCATACACTACCTACCCCTTTCATTATTTTATTATTTCTTTTACCTACCCTCTAATCATGGCCGACCTCCTTTTACACCTCTCAATCTTATCCCTCCATTTCATATTGTGTCTTCTATATAAGGAGATGCTTCCTTCATTATCAAACCCTAATCAATTATCCTAACTACCCGACTACTTGACTACACTACGCTTTTGAGCATATGCGATCCTACTTGCAACCACATTTCGTTCTTTGTTGAGCTCTTGTGCACATAAAATCTGAGAGCAAATATATCAAGCAAGATCAATGGAGATAGGAAGAATGGAGATCCAAACCCTATTGGACATGTGATGGTATAATCTTTGTGATTTCATTTGATTTGCATTGTCTTAGGTAATCTTCATATGTTATGGTGGATCTTTATTGTTGTTAGGCTAGGGTTTTGTGGTTGAATTCATTTAGCCTTTCAATATCGTTATTATTGTTATCCATTTTTACCGTATACATTTTGGCACACCCGATGGGACTCTTGTCCCTTTTGCATTTAACATCCTTGTTGCAGATTTTGTGTTTTGAAGTTGGAAATCTGACATTTTCGACAGCATTTTGATATTTTCGCGTCTGCATACTTTCGGATCACGTTTTTTATTTTCTAGCGCATCTATGACATCTGGAATCGTGTCTATGTCCTCGACAGTATTTTATTTTGCAGATTCTGGAAACCGCGTCTGTGTTCCTTAGTCGTGTCTATGGTGTTTTTAGACGCGTTTGTGTCCAGAAGTTGCATTTGGGTTCTGGATCCATGTCTGTGTCTCACAGAAGCACATCTACATCAGGAAGTCACGTCTGTGTCAAAGGTAACCGCGTCTGTGTACACTGATTTCAATTTTTTTGGGGTTTATTGATTTCGTTTTGGGTTTTGCATTTAAGGTTTCAGATCTGGTTTATTTTGAGCTAACATTTTCAGATCTAGCTAACGAAATTGGTGCAGCTTGTCTTGAAAGCAAAATCCTTTTGTTAAAGGCCCCTATTTTCACAAAGTCTTTTGGATTTAAAATTTACCTAACTTGTGTGCTTGCAAGAAGGGGTGATTATTTGAAACAATCCAAACTACTAACAACTCTTTGTTGCAGGTCCTTGGCAAGGGTTTTTGGATTTTTATTGTGTGCTTTGTTTTCAATAGACTAGCAAACATTTCAATTGGTGCACTAAAATTGAATCATTGTCTTTTGTGTCTCGAGCAATAGGCTCTTTTTGTTTAATCTTTAGAGGGCCTGTCTTCCCGTGTGGTCATTAGGACTACTAGTGAGAAGAGAACGACCCAAGTGGTAGCGAGGAAAACACACCTCTTCCGAACCACTATAAATAATTGTATTCATGGTGAAAACTATGAATAACATGTGTTGATTAGTTCATACCAACACTATGTCTCCCCATAAACCCATTTGATCAAATTTATTTGATCAGTTGTAGGGCGTAACCCCTACCAGCTGGGAGCCTTTTGTATTTATAGAACTGAAAGTGCCACATGTATGGCCACACGAGCGGATGCCCTTACTAGCACCTTTTTGTTTTAGAAGCCCAAATCCTTCTAGTTGTTGGGGCAGGAGGTCAGACCTCTAGTAGTGGCCCACACACATATGGTTCTTAGTAGAGATACAAAGTTCGCCATGAGGAGTTTTCATGGGGACTGATGCTTGGCTAACCCGAGAAGTGAGTGCCGAGGGTGGAGCCAATGAGGTCAAGCATCTAAGTATCCGCTCTGAATAGCATAGCCTCGGGGGTAAAACCCCATGTGGGATCAACAACTATTTTCTTGGCCAGCCATAAGAATTATGCTTGACTTATTTTAAACATTCAGAACATTTAAGACCAAACAACAAAACATTGTGTCTTTTGTGTCTTCAAGTGTATGCAAAACAAAACATTTTTACATCAAACAACACACTTTTCTTGGAGTCATTTTGAGTCTAGACACTTGCAAACATTGGGTCTTCATCAACACTGTGTCCTCTTGTCACGAAAAACAGTCAAACAGTCAGATTTGGTCACAACAAAAATGACTTCATAGATTGGAAAAAATTGCACATTTTTTGCAGAAACGCGTCTATGTTGTATAACCGCATCTGTGAAGGGCAAAAATGCATCTGTGTTTCCAGAATCAATAGTGCACTTTACAAAAATCTCAGAAATGCATCTGTGTTAAACAGAACCATGTTTATGTCAGAAAATCGCATCTATGCAGTATACAGGCACGTCTGTGTTCAGAATTGAAAAACTTTTACAGTCCAGCAAATAAACACAGTCAGTTTCAGAATTCTTGAGCTTCCTAGGTCATTTCTCCAGGGTTTCATTTAGCATTCAACCTGTCTTAGGGTCTCACACAGTCCATCATTGCTTTACACCTTACATTACATTCACATTTGTCTAAACTTGAGTCAAAATGTCACTTTCTCATCCTCATCATACTTTGTCAACACACTACATACAACAACATTTTGCTAAGTGGTCCCTCATCAAGGTCTATCACCTTTGGGTCTTATTTGGTTTTACTTAGAGTCAATGTCAACTTACCTCATCAAGAGAAACTATCCTCTCTTTGGAAGTCACACCTACTCTACTACATACATACTTGGTCTTACACTTTGGACATTGCAAGAACACCTCAGATTCATTTACATTACATCCAACTCTTGGTCTTCCATACTTTTTCCATTTTCATCTAGTCTAACACATCTTGGTCAATACCTAGTTCATGGTTGAAACCCGTCTTCAAAAATCTAGGAGAGAAACTAAAGAGGCTCAAGAGTCCACAAACATGAGTGTCTATGAGTATGACAATGATGTCTTTTTCAATATTGATCATAACACATTACCTGACATGGATGCCTATAGAAACATTCCAAATGTTGAGAACATGGACACTACAAACAACAATGATACACACAATGACAATATGGACAACTTTTCCATACATTCAGTAGATGTGGAAGAATCCCTTATGGACCCCCGCTTCAATCGATTGATTGAGGAAATAATGAGGAGGGATAGACAATACTTCTTACAAATGATGGCACAAAGTGGAGCCAAGATACCTCATGATTTTGACATGTCTCAAATAATGGAAAATTGACCTTTGCAACAAACTCACTCCAACATGGCTCAAAGGAGACCTAATAGTGGAGGCAATAGAGGACCACATATGGTGCCTGAATCACCATCATATTTGTTTCAAAAACTAGAGGTCCCACATACACATGGTCATGCATATGATACTCACCTTCGCAGACCATTATGGAAGTCATATGCAGAAAGATATGCTCAATCACATACCAATGCTAAGGATCAACCACCAAAGCAATTGGATATTCAAAGGCATGCTCAAAATTTGGACACAAGGAAACCCCATGTCAAATTTGGGGGTAACACATTAGAACATGACATGCCTGTAGAGTATGGTATACATGGACAAAATAGATATGGTGTTCCTCAACATGAATCTATACCAAGTGGTCCATATATGCAACATCACTATAGAATTCCTCCATATGAACATGTGTATGATCAATATCATCCATATATGCAACATGCTCCTCCTCCAATTAGTGCCTCAAGCATGGCGTATGGTCCAATAAGTTGATCTCCACCTAAGAGCAATTTGGAACAACAAATCAAGGACTTACAGAAGAAAATGGAGGACATAAATACACCAAAGCCAACATACACAATGAGAGACATATGTCCTTATCCATTTGACAAGAGCATTCCAATGCCTCCATTTCCTACACACTTTGTGACACCTAAGTTTGATAAGTACAGAGGAAAAGGGGATCCTAAGGCACACATAAGATAGTTTTTCACAGCTTGCATTGAGGTAGCAGTAGAAGAGACATATTTGATGAGATTATTCCCACAAAGCTTAGGTGATCAAGCTATGGAATGGTTCTCCCAACTTCCACCTGGCATTAAGTCATGGGGTGACCTAGCAGAGGCATTTATCCAACATTTCTCCTACAACATAGAGATAGACATATTAGTCACTACTTTGTGCAACACCAAGCAAAAAGAGGGAGAGTCTTTTGCATCATTTTTACAAAGATGGAGAAATCTAGCCAGTAGATGCTCTTGTGAAATTCCACAAAAACAAATGGTAGAGATGTTCACACAAAACGTTAACAAAGACATTGGCTATGATCTAAGAAAAGCTTGTTTGTCTACCTTCAAGGATGTCATTGAAAAAGGATTAGCAACAAAGAAGGTCATAATTGAACAAGGAGTCATTAAGATATTCAAGGAAAACAAAGATGACTTTAAAGGAAAAGACAAGCTGAGATTTTGGAATAGAAACAAGAACACAGTCAATGATGGTGTTGTTGACACCAACACAGTGCGACCTGTAAAGTGGAAAATCGCGATCGAACCCTAGTTGCACTCCCCTCTTCCAACTCCGAGGAGAGAGAAGGGAGGTTCGCTAGGGTTGATGGTTTTCACTTAGGGGAGAGACTTTACATTCAAAAGAGGGGTTGAAACCCACAAGATCCAATCCCACACAAGGCAAGATTGGATGCTAAATGTGTTTCAAGGGTTAAGAAAGCAAGGCTACCCTCTTTTGTAAAGAATGTGCATAGAAGAATTAAGCTAGGAATGCATAGAAAGTGAGAAAGATTCGCTTATAAACTAAGATAGGAATACAGTATGAAGTTGCGGACCTGGAATTAGTAGTAAAATGTCGATACGGCGCTGTCCTGCAAATTTGAGAAAAAGTTGTTGGGACGATGGCGCCCGAGCGCCACGGTCCTCCGAAAAATCCGTGAAACGAAGGGGGATCTGTTCGTCTCTGCACAAGGATTCCAGATCTTCAATTTCAGCCGCGTACCTGGAACCTACACACAGAAAAGCGAAGATGATTGGGGAGTTAGGGATTAGGGGTTTGCCTTTAGGTCAAACCCCGGTTTTGGAATTAACCAAGAAATGAGCAAGTGCTGTAAATGTAAATAACTGTAAAACAAGTACTAATACCTTGTTCTAAGGATGTTTGTATCCTTATGTGCGAAGGTATAGATGTTGTATGTTGTTGTAGTATGTAGTATGTGATCTCCTCTTCAATGGTTGAATCCTTGTCTTGAATGCAACACTTAGCCTTGAATGGAGACTTAGAATGATCAATTGCTTGAAAGAATGCTTGAATGCTTGAGTATAGTTTCCACGCTTTTTCCCTCATGTGTGTCTCCTCCAAATGAGAGAGGAAAATGTAGTTTATATACTTGTCAATTAGGGCTAATAGACTGATTTTCTCGACCTTAGGCCGACCAGGAAAGTTTAATTTCCAATTTGCAAACAAAAAGACCCGAGACCCCTTAGGAGACCGGGCCCAAAATGGGCCTAGGGACCAGGGCGCTGGGCGCCATGGTCTTGGGGAACCAGGGCGCTGGGCGCCCTGGTCCTGAAGGACCAGGGCACTGGGCGCTCTGGTCCCACCTCCCGGGACAGCAGGGTGCAAGGAGGTTCAGGCCAGGGTGCTTGAAAAATGCAGTTTTTGGTGTCATAATCAGGTTTCGGGGTCTCCATTCAGGTTGCATGTTGCGTCGCCATTGTGAAGACCGAAATGCAGTCGAAATTGCAAGTGTCACAATTTTAGGACGCTACATTTAGCCCCCACTTTAGCGGGAGTATAAGCGTATGCTCATACTTCCGGTAAAGTACAAGGAAACAATATTGAAAGACTTTCACCATGTCAAGGAGGCAAGATACACCAAGCCCCCAGTGGACTAAGGATCTTACGACTTCGATTGACAAAGTAAAAGGGAAGATCACGAGGGAGAACCATGACTGTCAGTAGTAAGGTTCCCTCACTATGAGTCATGTAAAAGAAATACCAAAAATTTTCAAGGCAAAGCTAAGTTCGCCAAGAAATTTTCAAGTATCCTGAAGAGATAGACAGGGTGTATGCCCCCCTACGTTAAAGCGATCGCACACGCCTCAACGGGGGTGATTGTTTTAACGTAGTGATACATATAAGAAAATGAAAAAGGGAAAAGAGCACGTTATCGCAAGGATTTAGCCCCCAAGTGTGAGATAAACCCAAGGATAATAGACACAAAACACAAAGCACAAGGTGACTTCGCTTTCCTCGGGGTCAGTATGTTGTATGATAAGTCATGTATATATATCATATGTATGTATGCATAATTGTTCTTCATTCCCCAATCAAGGAAGGTCACCTAGAAGAAGGGAACACATGTGTCTTTTGAGTCAACATGAGAGAGACCAAAAGAGATCTCAATGCTTTGCATCGTCCTCAAGTAGACAACACTAAGGACAACATATAGAAGAAGTAACAAAAGAGAGGGGGAGAGAATCTGCTATGCTAATGTAACTAGTCTAGCACGTCATCTACCCCCCGATCTTACTGATCAATGTTTCGGGAAGGCAGGGAACACGCTAGAGGAGGAACATTCAACATAGCAGATGGAGCTATCACAAGATCCAAACAAGGGCTATGTTCATGTTCCAAGCCACGTTGTTCTTGTCTAGGAGCTAGGATAAGTGCTTTAGAAAATTCATTAGATAAATGGTTATCAATATCAACAAGTTCATATTCACTATCAGAAGCAAGAGGAGTAACATTTTCATCATGAATAACATTTTCATCTATATCATCATCAAGATTTATAAAAATAGGATTTTTGACTCGCACAGGATCAAGACCATCATGCATCTTATGTTTAGGAGATTTTGGCTCAATTGTCGGCTGAGGAGAAAATGGAATAATGCGTGTTGAAGGTGTTTTTGGGGATTGCAAAGTTTGAGCTCTAAGACGATGCTTTCATCGGTGTTCACGTGCAGAATGATTTCGTCTAGTCTTAGTAGGAAGTGGAGAAGATTGAGGAGGAGGAATGTTCTCATCCTTATCACTTGGGTGTTTAGGTTGTGGTCTCTTAGGCTGGATGATAGGAGAAGAAGAAGGTCTCTTCTCTCTATAAAAAGAAGGAGGAGGGACTGCTCCATACAAAGGAGGAATATTTGGTTTAGGAAGGAGACCAAGTCCATCATGACGAGGAGGTATAGGTCTGCTTTTAGGAAGTTTATTAGGCATAGTCATAATCACATCCATGGGAACGGGTTGGGAATCTTCTTGAGGAAAAACATTAGTTTTATCTTTCAAAGGAAGAACTTCCTTCTCAAGAATGATAGGAATGTCAAGTTTAGGTGTTCTAGGTTCACTTAGAGATAGGATCATATCCGTTTTCCACTTTTGATAAGATTTGAAAAGATGATCACTTCGCGGAGGAAGAGATTGGAATTGTTTAGGCCAAAAGTAATCAATAGGAACACTAGAGGTTCTTTTAGCTGGTTTAAAGAGACTATGATTGACAGTAACAACTTCACCATTATGGGGAAATTTCAAACACTTATGTATAGGAGAAGCAATAGCTTTCATGGAAGATAGCCAAGGATAGCCAAGCTTCACATGAAATTGTTCGGATGAAGGAATAATAGCAAAGTTCACATCAAGAGATTTGTTATGGACCTCAATAGGCAATGCAATAGAACCAATCGCAGGAGAAGAAAATGCATCAAATAATTTCACAATCACATCTATTTTGTCATAGATCACTTGAATCAATTGCAAAGTAAAAAGAAATTCTTTAGTAATAACATTAACCATGCACGAAGGATCAATAAGCACTCCACGACAAGGTGTATTCTTAACTTTTGCAACTATGTATAAAGGACCATTAGGTGCCCTAATGGTTTCACTAGAATCAAATGTGATGGAAGGTTCTTTAGGATTTTCTTGCTGCTCTACGAAGTTAATCACATTCAGAGCTATAGACACAAGACCAGCAGATGAGAGAGAGGAATCATTAGCCTCAATCACATTAGAGGTATGAGAAGGTAATGGATTAGTAAAAATCTAAAGGATTTGGTTAGGAGGAGCTATAGATGTGTTGCCTTTATCATTCACTCTGGAAACAGAGATAGTATTATTATCAATCAAATCTTGAATTTTACCCTTTAAAGAAAAACATTTTTCAGTATCATGCCCAGGCTGACGATGAAATTGACAAAAAACTTTGTTATAAAATAAGGTGAAGTAATCTTTGCAGGATCAATTTGTCATACAGGAGGAAGAGTAAGCACATTTTGTCCCAATAACTTATTCATAATACTATGCAATGATTCATTCAAAGGAGTATACTTTCTTTCTTTCTTGAAAAATTTAGAAATAGGAGGCACACCTGATGCTGCATTCACATTATTGTTGATGATGTTTTCATTGAATTTGATAGAATCTCTGTTCGGTTTAAACTTCCCAAATGGTTGTTGACTGCTATCACCCTTATCACTCGGAGCCATAGGATGTGATTGTTCCATTTGACTCACAGTCAGTTGATAATTGTGAAGAGTTGCACACAACTGTTGGAAAGAAGTAAACTCAGAAAACAGAAGTTTGTCTCGAATATCTTTTTGTAAATTAGAAATAAATATTCTTTGAATATCATTGTCAGGCACTGGAAAGGAAATTTGAGCATACAAATGCTTATATCTACTAATGAAATCAGTCACTTTTTGTTTAACACCTTGTTTACAATGCATTAAATCAATCAAAGTAACTTTAGGACTTATATTGTTTTGAAATTGTTGAATGAAAGCATTTGCAAGTTGTTCGAAAGAAGTAATAGAATAAGAAGGCAATGGGCAATACCATTGTAGGGCTTTGTCTCTTAATGTTCTAGTGAATAGTTTTGCAAGCAACCTTTGGTCATAAGCAAAATCAGTACATATTGTTTGAAAAGTCTTAACATGTGTTAGAGGATCACCTTTACCATTATAAAGCTCCAAATGCGGGATTTCAACATGTTTAGGAGGGATAGCTCGAACAATGTCAAGAGAAAGTGGGCTCGCAACATCAAATGTGGGCACACTAAACTTAGATTGATTCATAGAGGCAATTTGTTGCTGTAAAGAAGAGACAGTTTGTGCAAGATTGTTAATGGTCACTTCAGTCGAAGAATTCATATTAGGTGTGTTAGATTGAGATGGACATGTTGTGTTATTGAAAGAAGGTAGAGAGTAAGGTGGTGGGACTCTATGATAATTAGTCATAGGAGATGATTGGACAGGAGGAATGGAATGGTTAAACGAATTGCCCCCTTGCGTCATGTTCATTTGTGGAGATATAATAGGGACACTCATTGAAGGAACGAATGAAGAAATCGGATTGAATGAAGGAAGAGGGTTAATTGAAGAGGAAGGATTGCCCCCATGACTGGTGATCACAGGAGGAATGTCTTGTGTAGAAGTAGCCATTATGTTTGATGTAAAGGTAGGTATGCTAGCAATAGAAGTCATCAAAGGAATAGAATGATTGACTTGAGTAGGAGGTTGTGTATAACCCAAATTTTCAGCACAACTCTTCATAGGCATCACATTCGAATCCACAATGTGTGCAATACCATGCAAAATATCAATTCCATTCTTATCACTTTGAAGCATACGTTTTAGACCCTTAATTAAAGGAAGAGCTTGACTATCAGGGTACTCATGAGACATCCATTGGTGAAAATCATCAAATTGGTTATCCAATTTCGAAAGTTGTTCTACAGAAACCTCATGGAGAGCTTCTTCATCATTAGGAGGATTAGAGGAATTACCCATGTCCTCCCTAAAAAGGCTATTCAAATTAGGTTCCATCTCCTCGGTAATTAAACCTTGGAAAGACTTAATTCTACGGCTTCGTCTAACGGGAATAGTGGAAGTAGGGCTTATTGTTGTAAAACTAATGCACTAGAAAGAGAGAGAAGATTTTGAATTTAGAGGTAGCAATTTTCAATAAAATCAGCCAATCTTCTGGATTTAAGGTGTTAAATGCAATCACGACAGTCTCCCGAAATTTCGGAAAAAATGTCCGGGACCGTGGCGCTCGGAGTGCAACATGGTTCTTGCAACTTTTTTCAAAATTTGCAGGGATGAAAGGTATGATGATTTTAGAGCTAATCTAAAAAAATTGAGTGATTTTACGATCTGTAGATAGGCCAAATTAAAGTTGCAAATTCAAAATTGAACCCTACCAAGATTGTCAAAAAATGCAAAATTTGAATTTTTGAAAAAGAGAGGGAAACTGAAATTTTGAATTTTATGATTTTAGAGGGAATGTCAAAAGTAATGCAAGTTTTGAAATTTAAAAATTGACTCGATTTCACGCAAAATTCAATTTTGAAAGCGGAAATCAAAGTTGTTGTAATTAAGCACTTAATTTCAAAAGTCACAAATTGCAAGAATTTGAATAAAGCACTGAAATTTCGAATGAATGCAAACACACTTTTCAGATTTAGGACAGTAAGAACACAATTTTGACACAAAATTTCAATTTCAATGATTTTTGAATGATTAGGAGCCCTAAACCAAGCAATCACAAGACCAACTTTGACTGTAATTTTGAAAGTGTTATAATTGATAAAATCAGCCAAAATTTTGTATTTTAGCAGGAAAATACAGTAAGATCTCGCTCCCGAAATTTTGGAAAAAATGTCGGGGACGATGGCGCTCGGAGTGCACATGGTCCTTGCAACTTTTTTCCAAATTTTCAGGGATGAAAGATATTGTGATTTTATTGTAGAATCCAAAGTTACAGCTAATTTGGAGATGTTTTGATCAGTGAAATTGTCGGACAAAGGTTGAATCAAGAGGGTTTCAAAAATTAGGGTTTGGACACTTAACCACTTAATTTTCAAAATTAAAGCACAGACATGAATTGATAATTTGTAATAGAATGGCAGATCTGAAACAAACATTAACAATTAAGCATTTCACAAGTTCAATTACTAAAAAGAAATTTTAGGGTTTTTATGCAATCACCTCTAAAATTTTGCAAAAGATCAAACATGGAAATGTAATCAAGGAATCAATTTTCAGATCTAAGCATGAATAATCAGAAAGGATGTTCACGTCGGGTTCACCAAAATGTAAAGCGGAAAATCGCGATCGAACCCTAGTTGCACTCCCCTCTTCCAACTCCGAGGAGAGAGAAGGGAGGTTCGCTAGGGTTGATGGTTTTCACTTAGGGGAGAGACTTTACATTCAAAAGAGGGGTTGAAACCCACAAGATCCAATCCCACACAAGGCAAGATTGGATGCTAAATGTGTTTCAAGGGTTAAGAAAGCAAGGCTACCCTCTTTTGTAAAGAATGTGCATAGAAGAATTAAGCTAGGAATGCATAGAAAGTGAGAAAGATTCGCTTATAAACTGAGATAGGAATACAGTATGAAGCTGCGGACCTGGAATTAGTAGTAAAATGTCGATATGGCTCTGTCCTGCAAATTTGAGCAAAAGTTGTTGGGACGATGGCGCCCGAGCGCCACGGTCCTCCGAAAAATCTGCGAAACGAAGGGGGATCTGTTCGTCTCTGCACAAGGATTCCAAATCTTCAATTTCAGCCGCGTACCTGCAACCTACACACAGAAAAGCGAAGACGATTGGGGGGTTAGGGATTAGGGGTTTGCCTTTAGGTCAAACCCCAGTTTTGGAATTAACCAAGAAATGAGCAAGTGCTGTAAATGTAAATAACTATAAAACAAGTACTAATACCTTGTTCTAAGGATGTTTGTATCCTTATGTGCGAAGGTATAGATGTTGTATGTTGTTGTAGTATGTAGTATGTGATCTCCTCTTCAATGGTTGAATCCTTGTCTTGAATGCAACACTTAGCCTTGAATGGAGACTTAGAATGATCAATTGCTTGAAAGAATGCTTGAATGCTTGAGTATAGTTTCCACGCTTTTTCCCTCATGTGTGTCTCCTCCAAATGAGAGAGGAAAATGTAGTTTATATACTTGTCAATTAGGGCTAATAGACTGATTTTCCCGACCTTAGGCCGACCAGGAAAGTTTAATTTCCAATTTGCAAACAAAAAGACCCGAGCTCCCTTAGGAGACCGGGCCCAAAATGGGCCCAGGGACCAGGGCGCTGGGCGCCCTGGTCCTGAAGGACCAGGGCACTGGGCGCTCTGGTCCCACCTCCCGGGACAGCAGGGTGCAAGGAGGTTCAGGCCAGGGTGCTTGAAAAATGCAGTTTTTGGTGTCATAATCAGGTTTCGGGGTCTCCATTCAGGTTGCGTGTTGCGTCGCCATCGTGAAGACCGAAATGCAGTCGAAATTGTAAGTGTCACAATTTTAGGACGCTACACAACCCAAATTCATTTTTTCCGGATCAAGCTCTACAAAAAATCAAGTGAATACTCAAACAACTTCTAAATCACGAAGTACACTCCATTGGGAGAACCACTTGAGTCAGTTTTCAAGAAGCTAGCGACAAACAAGGTAATCACAGTTCCAGATTTTCCTCCATATGAACCAAAGGTTAAACCAAATTGGTGGAATGATGATGAGTATTGTGAATTTCATAAGAGCAAGGGTCATAAGACAAGAAATTGTCATCGACTGAAGAACATCATACAAGATCTCATTGATAGAGGTGACATTGAGATTGAGGGACACTCATCCAATCAAGAACATGAGATGTTTAAGGAACCATTCCCAAAGCATGACAAGGGAAAAGCTAAAGCCACAGAGGATCAAACCAACTATACCAGAGCATCCTACAACTATGATTCAACTATCAATCACATTTTGATGGACAATTGCGTCTCTACCATTATCATCAAGGACAAAAACCCTGAGAATCATACTCAGAGACCCAAGATTGTCCTAAAAGGTGTTGGATCTTCTTCTGAACCAAACTCTGAATGTCATGTTACAACCCATCAAGGTAAGTTCACTTTGCAAGGTTCTCCAACCAAAAACACCCCTTCTTCATCAACCAAGCCTGAGTACGACCTTGTAGAACAGTTAGGGAAGACACCCACGCTCATCTCCATCCTTGAGCTCTTACGCATATCCCCTACACATAAAGCTATTCTCGACAAAATCTTGAGAGACACTACCATCCCTACTGATCTGAACATGGACTAGTTTCAAGCCATGGTGGGATACCTTTCCATTCCACATTCCCTTACATTCACAAAAGCTGACGACGCCTCTATAAGTCACCTTTACACATTGAAGACTTCATACACAAACATAGAATCAAATGAGTCCCGATAGATGGAGGAGCAGGTCTAAACATTTGTACATTGAGCACTATTAAACAACTGGGATATTCTGATAAAGCTGTGAATTCTACAAACAAAATTACCATCAAGGCATATGATGATGAAGAGAGTTCATCCAAAGGCACAGTCACTTTACCTCTTAGAGTTGGGCCCATTACAAAGGATGTGGTTTTTTAGGTCCTTGATCTAGATCTCACATACAACATACTCTTGGGACGTCCTTGGATTCATGAGATGAGTGTAGTACCATCTACATATCATCGATGTATCAAGTTTCCACACAATGGAGTTGAAGTGACCATCAAAGTAGATCCAAATCCATTCATATATTGCAACAATCTACAACCTAGATCAGAAATAACAATCCTAGTCAATCGAGAAGCTATCCCTTCATCAGCATATGTGGATCCAGAATCATTAAAAGCTTCAACATCAAAGCAAACAGAGCTCAAAGAAAAATTCAAGGTTAAAGACATGGGATGTGGTGAGTATATCTTTCATGTTGATCAACTCCCACTATCTCCTAAGTTATCAAGTCTACAAGAACAACCTACAAACAACCTGCAATATCAAGGAATTGGGTGTGAACCACCTAGTGTTGTGGCTACTAAGTCTGAATGCAAATCTCCTCTAGTGGTGCAAGCATCTCTTGATATCAATAGTCCTAAGAATGGTTCCAACAAAGAATCTATTGAGCGTATCACCAGCCCTCTTGAGAACTCGCATAGCTTTACCATATCATCCACTCATTCCATTTCCACTCCACTTCTAGACTTGGATCAACAAGAATCACAAAAGCCCTTAGTCATTGGGGATCAAGAATCAAGCTTTAAAAAGAAAATTATAAAAGTCAATAACAAAGAAAAGTCCTTTAGTCCAAATCAAAATCAAAAGCTACTGGACTCTGCAAAAATCAAAGTCAAGGATAAAAATCCTATGAAGCAAAAGGGACAAGAGTTGATCTCCCCTAATACCAAAATAACTGGGGGCAAAAATTCTAAAATTTCAAGTCAAAAAGCATACTTGTTGATCCTAAGTCTCCATCATGCTATCCTACTTTCACTTCTTTTCGCAATCATAAGCTTTCATCACACATCTACTTGTTCCACACATCCTTTCCCTTTTGGCGATACATCTTGGACCTTTAATGGAGCTTCCTCCAAGGACTTTGTTATCAGGGATGCCCAAACTTCTTTAGGAGACATGCATATGGGCAAATGTAGTCCACACACTAGTAATTCTATCTCAGTTCCTTCATCAAGGAAGGCAGTCACTCGAGCTACACATCATTCAGTCAAGGAACAATGCAACTACAATCATAAAGTCAAGCCTCGCCCATTTGAGGTAGGTGACTTAATTCTCAGAGAAAATCCCCAAAATCAGCAAGACAGAGAGAAGAAGGGCAAGTTCGAACCAAATTGGCTTGGTCCTTACATCATTACAGCAGCATATGGATCTGGGGCATATTAGCTCTCAACTATAGAAGGTGAACCTTTGGAGGATCCTATCAACAGTATGCACCTTCGCAAGTTTTACACATAGCCCTTCAAAGTATCCTAATTCAAAAAATACCAAAAAATAAAAAAATACAAAAATAAATAAATTATAAAACAAAAAAAATCGTTACTTGGTGAAAACCTGGCAAACAGGCGCCTTGTGACACAAAAAAATTAAAAAATCAAAAAAGTAAAGAGAAATAATTTTGTCCAATGGTGAAAACCACTTCGGTGGTGCCCTGGGCAAGTACCATGGTGAAAATCGGGTCACCAGCGCCATGCGTAGAGACATTGCTTCTCCCTCCTTCAGGATTCACTTTCATCCTTTCACTTTGCACACACTCACGACCTATTCATCCATAATAAATTTACCCAATCCCATCATGGCTTGTTATTGATCTACCCAAGATTGGTTAGCCAGTCATAATAAACCTTCCTTTTCACTCCTTTCTATCCATAATAAATCAGATCCTATTTGTGGCTAAGGCAAATCCTATGTCTAGTGTTGGGTGTGGAACTGAGAACATCACATGTTTCCAGGAGTATAGTTTCTTCCAGCTTCCTTCAGTCTATCCGCGCACAATCCGCAATAAAGCAACATTTGCATCACAATCCGCAATAAAGTTTCATCTTCTCTGCAATAAAGTATCAGTTTCATGGATTTAGTCAGTTTCAAATGAGACACAGCAGCAACAATGGGCTTCAACAAATCAAATCTTTCAACAGACTCAGACAACATATGGTTCAGTGCTATCTATCCTTTCTGTGAAAGTAAACATTGTGACCACAATCAAATAAGACTTATACAACTGACAAGAGACACTAAATTTGAGGACTACAGTGGATGTTGGTGTCGAGTCTTGGTTTTATTTTGATTTTATCTTTTGGTGACATGTCTTTTAGCTTTTCTAGGATGTCTCTGACTAGAGATTCTATCTCTAGGATGTCTTTGACTAGAAAGGTAAGGATGGGGTATCGTCACCTATTTGTATTTGTTGTCTGTGGATTGTCTTTTAGTAATGCTATGACTTGTCCAAGGATATGAGGACACTAAGATTCTAGTATGAACTGGGGCATTCCTTGTTTGTGACTGTCTTATCTCCATGCAAACAGGTACAATGACTTTCTGGGTCGAACATATGCCTCGATTGTCATAACCTACTTGCCATAATAAAGCTCAATGATGATAATGCACAAGAAGCTCTTTCACTTTCATATCTTCTATCTTTCATCCCCCTTTCTTGATTGACTTCCATCATCCTTCTCGAGTCCGCGTAGCTTGCTATCACATGACTGAGTATAATGACACGCCAAAAACATTTACATTTCATGTAGTTGCACCTTCATTACCACATATAAGCATTTCATACATACATATAGATATCACAACTGCATCACATCCTGCACACAACACCTGTTAGCACAATTTACATTTGCATTATCATATTCATCTACATTACATACATTCACATTTATATTTGCATACACATATAAAACATAAAAGAACATAAAAATATGTTGCATTTTCATCATGTACATATTTGCATCCACATCATAAGCATCACATAGAAACATACATCATAGAAACACATAGAAGCATCACATAGGTACACATGCATATAGCTGCCGCAAAGAAGAATCATCTCATATATATAAAGTGTCATGATATAATGATGTCAAAATCATATGGCTACAATCACCCGAAGGTGTCTACATCATCATACAAAAATGATACAATACTGATACATAGGGAGCCCTCTACGGCTATGATGAACTCCCTCCCTCGGAGTCGCCTGGTCTCGATAGAATCTGAGCCCCCAAAGGACCTGCCCCAGGATCATCCCTCCTGTCCCCTTTATCTAGTGGTGGTGGAGGACCCATAACCCCACCACTAGACGCCTATCTCCTCCGACTCCCTCCCATAGTTGTCGTTGTCCGTGATGGTCTATGGAAGCTCCTCGCCCGCTGATCAGCTGGCACCGCACCATAATAGAGGTCCCGCCAGTAGCCAATCTCCTCCCCTGCCCACAGGACATAGGCATATCCAGCCCCTGTGTCCTCTACCGCCTGCCTCCTAGCCCTCAGTGTTGTCTCAGCCTCTGTGTAGCGTTGAATGGTTTGGTCCCGCTCCCACTTAGTATCTCTGAGCTACCTCCTGAGTCTATCCCTCTCCCTCTCTAGGTCCTGGATCTCATCTATCTGTCCTTGGTAGATCTCCCTCAGCCCCCTGTGGCTCTGCCTATGGCTCTCCCTGTATAGGTGCCTGCCCCTGTGCCTATTCCTGTACTAGTGGCGGTACCTATACCTGTCCTTGTCTAGGACCCTGTACTGTTGGCACCTATAGCGGTAATCCACCGCGACCCCTCACCACCCGAGCATGCCTGTCCTCTCCACCCTCCCTCCACGGCACCACCCTCCTCTCTCCAACTGCCCCTCTCCTCCTCCGTCGGCCTCTACCCCCATCATCTCCATCATCATCACCATCCCCACCACCATCTCCATCTAACAGCTCTCCTGGATCCGTCAGGCATGGGAATGGATGCTCGGCCTAGTATGTTGTGTACTCGGCATCCATGTCGGCATCCACGATCTCTGGCCACATGTCCCAGGGTAAGGGCATCATCTCCACTAGTTGTGTAATAGCCTGATCATATGATAGTAATAGCCCAAACTGCACCTGATCCCTGATAGTCCGTGCATACATGCCTGAACCCCATGGCATCCGCTAGATCCTGCCGAACTGCCTGCCCACCCTATCCACTAGCTGCCTCTCCAGTACATAGGGCATCCGCCCAATCAGATACCTACTTCGGAAGGTGTAGGGCAGCTCTACCGCATCATCCTCCCACTGCTCACATCCTAGGTACAGCCTCCATATAACCATATCAATGTCATCAATCACCCACCGCTAGTGCTCTAACCTGCCAATCCGTGGCTGCAAAGTGATCATGTTGTACAAGTGTACGAAACTATGTCTGTCACCTCTACCCCTGAAATGTATCGGTCTCATCACTAGCAGATGCTCATAGGCCCACACCTGTAACAATGTGACCCCACAGCCCAATCCCACTGACCCATGGTACACAAACTGATGCAGCTCGTAATACAGGTGTGCCAGCACACACGGTCCTTAGGCATATCTGGTGTGCTGTGTCACCACTATCTCCAATGCACCTCCCCAACCCACAGCCAACCCTCATGTTACTCTATCTGGACACAAGAACCCATTGATCGCTCCTCCTATCACTGCTGGCAGCGCTAATCCTATAGCTGTCATGGTGTCCCAAGCCACATGCCCTGCCCTCATCTCTAGTCCTGGGTCCTAGAACACTTGTCTCAGGGCCTCCCTATCTCCATCTCGATCGTAGGGAATCAGCTCCCCATCGATCGGTATCCTCAAAATCCTATATACATCCTTGAGGGTGACTGTCATCTCCCCCATCGGTAAATGAAAGGTGCAAGTCTTGGAGTGCCACCTCTTCGCCAGTGCAATTAGCAGTCCCATGTTCACCCGAAACTCAGGCACATACAGAATATGTCTTAGACCCATAGCCTCAATAGCCGCTCAGTCCTCGAAGGTCAACTCAGGTCGCAATCTCTACATCGATGAAAATCTCTCCCGTGACTCCAACATAGGCAAATACTCCTGCAGTCAAGCAAATCAATCATATCAATCATAGTGGCATTCACTGTTCATTACAAAATGCTACTTTTTATCTAAGTGCATATGGTATTCTATCCTAGTGACACTCCTTGTTGATCACAAAGTGTTGCTTCTATCCTAGTGGTACTCCCTATTCATCACAAAGTACTACGTGATTGGCACTCACTATTCATCACAAAGTGCTCCTCACATTTGCACTCACTGTTCATCACAAAGTGCTGCTCACATTTGCACTCACTGTTCATCACAAAGTGTTGCTCATATTTTAGTACTCCCTGTTCATCACAAAGTACTATATCTTGGCACTCATTGTTCATCACAAAGTGCCTTGATCTATCCTATCCTAGGGCCTCTGCTTGAGTGAATCCTCTTGAGTAGTTTCCTAATTGGCAACGTATGTTCTATCATAGAATTGTCGATCCTAGCCCTATTTGCAATTCTAGTTTTCCCTAGAGGATCTTCTTGAGTGTATCCTCTCATCAACTTATCCAATCGACAACGTATGTTCATCACAGAACTGCTGATTTGACATAGAAGACACAAATTCACATTTTTTGGACACAAACGCGCTTAGAGACTGCATAAACGCGCCTATTTTACACAGATGTGCTTGAAGCACACAGACATGCCTATGCTCTGCATAGATGCGCTTAGGCGACACAGACGTGCCTTCTTGGCATAGAGGCACCTACATAGCACAGGCGCGGCCGAATTTTGCATAGACGCATTTTCTAGCACAGATGTGCTTGGCACAAACATAGACGCGCCTGGCACCAACGCAGACACGATTTGACGTTTTTGACATTTCTTTTGGACCCTATTCTAAGTGCATTTATTTCCCTATCTAGCATGCATTAATGACAACAATAAATGCAACAAAGTATGAGGCGGTTTTGTGGTACTTACTAGCTCTCTTGCCTCTGCTGGCCTCTGAAATCGGCGAACGCGGTCGAATCTGTGAACAAAGGCCATTGTTGCTAACTACTGCTGCTCTATTTCACTCTACACTCTGCTCTCGTGGATGTGTAGATGACAATGAGGATGTATTTTCCCTCGTGGTCTATTTTATAGACTACCCTAGCCCTAGCCCTCATCTCCCGAGTCAGTCTTCATTATCCCGTGACTCTGTCACTTTATCCACTCAGTCCATTCTATCCCTTTCTTTCTTATCAAAAGATTTTCTGCGATCTTTCCAGACATTTTTTTTTCATCCAATCTCTCGAGGGGGAATATCATTCCCATCTTGGGGCAACTCTGTATCAGTTTATCTTATCTTCTTTGAAGCAACACGACAAGCCACATTGTCTCAAAGAGGGGCAAAATGTAGACATCCAAAATTGTCCAGTCTAGTTTATTTATTTAACTATCTAAGCTTAATTCTTCTATTAATTAAATAAATATTTATTTATTTAATTAATTCATTTATCCTCTTCTAGCCTTATTTCTCATTTAAATAAATACATTTATTTATTTAAATTATCATTTTCCCAAATTAAATAAATATCTTATTTATTTAATTTATCCCACTTCTTCTACTAATTAAATAAATCTTTATTTATTTAATTAATTCATTAACCTTTTCTACCCATGACACATGTCATTCATCTCTTAATTCATACACTACCTACCCCTTTCATTATTTTATTATTTCTTTTACCTACCCTCTAATCATGGCCAACCTCCTTTTACACCTCTCAATTTTATCCCTCCATTTCATATTGTGTCTTCTATATAAGGAGATTTTTCTTTCATTATCAAACCCTAATCAATTATCCTAACTACCCGACTACTTGACTACACTATGCTTTTGAGCATATGCGATCCTACTTGCAACCACATTCCATTCTTTGTTGAGCTTTTGTGCACATAAAATCTGAGAGCAAATATATCAAGCAAGATCAATGGAGATAGGAAGAATGGAGATCCAAACCCTATTGGACATGTGATGGTATAATCTTTGTGATTTCATTTGATTTGCATTGTCTTAGGTAATCTTCATATGTTATGGTGGATCTTTGTTGTTGTTAGGCTAGGGTTTTGTGGTTGAATTCATTTAGCCTTTCAATATCATTATTATTGTTATCCATTTTCACCGTATACAATATGTATTTTAGATGTTAGCCTGAACCTATTGAAACATGTTTTGTCTTTGCCAGTTTATTCCTACAGCCATGTTCATTCTTGTTGCCATGCGGATTGTTTAGGCAATATCATGTGTGAAATTAATAGATGTTTTGATTAATTAAAATAGATGTGTATGTTCTTGTATGTTCTTTCTTTTTGAGATTGTAGGAATAAATTGAGGACGTTGGGAAGGCTCTCCTATCGCGCCAGTTGTAGTAGGAGATATTCAAGGAGGAGACTGAAAGATTGAATTAGTAGAAATGTTGATGAGCATAAGGAATGACAGAAGAAAAGTAATTGTGCAAATTTTACTGATGTCTTACTCAAGTAGACATTAGTGTTGAAAATACTGCCATGATACGTTATGACTGTGGTTCAGTTTAGATCCACATTATCAGCGACTTAACTTTGGTTGTTTCCTTTCTTGATTAGTTATCCGCCTCTTCTTTTCAGTGTGATCTATGTAATAGGAAATAATTATTTTATTTTAAATAAAGGCCTTTATCTATTTTCAGAGGAGAGATAGAAAGGAAAAAAAAGAAGAGCAGAGGATTTTAGAAATAAAGTTACAAGTGTTTTGAGTTTCTTTTGATGTTGAATCATGTAATGACTTCCGAAGAACAACGAATAAAAATATGTTATTCTAAGCACTTAGAGTCGTTTCTGGGAAGCCTGGAATCACTCATCCAAGGAGGCCCACTTGGTGAGTGTTCCTATGCCTTTGTTAAAATTAGTTTTCTTCTTTAGCTGCAATAGACGTTCTTGCATTGACTGTTCTTGTAGCCATTGGAAACAGATCCATTGACTGTTCCTGCAGCCAAACCAAAATAGAGTAATTTATGTTTAGCAGCATTGAAATTAGCAAGTATTGCTTGAATGAATTGATGTTAATGCAGAAGTTTTCCTATAGCCTTTCAATAGTTTCAATTCTTGCTTATCTTTTCTGCATAGATGTTAGTTGCTACAATAATGCAGGGTAGCTATTGTAGGAACTTAGTGCATATATAGTGCAGACCCATTTCAAGTATTACGTCCCTGGGTTGACAATCAAATGAACACTAGCTATGGAAATAGTGACTTTACCAAGTGAATATCCAAACTTTGGGTTGAGATTTCAACTGGAGTTATTATTCTTATTGTTGGGTTGAACAAACAGATTCATCCTCCCTCATACACAAGTAGCATCTATTAGGGATATAAAAGCCTCTCTTAACAAGATTTTTAGTATTTAAGATTTTATTTGTTAGATACTTGATTAGTCCCAAAGACACTGAGAGGGGGGGGGTGAATCAGTGTCTAACCGATATATGAAATATTTAAACTTGTTTGCAACTTTACAACCCAAATTAATGTACCGGTAAACAGGCAATAAAGCAATAAAGAGAAATAAGAGAGACAACATTAATGCACACTATAACACAGGATATTTTGATGAGGAAACTCAGTGGGATTTGTGACCCACAATATTTACTCACTGACCATTATGAATAAATATTGCTGATACAATAGGGGCTTGCACATGCAGGAAGGCCAACAGCCCAGAGGTCACTGCTCAATCACAAAAAGGAGTCACATTGACTACAAAATTGGATGATTAAGTCCAATGACAATGTACTTCTCAAAATAGCATCTATAATGCTGGATTTAGTATTGGTTTAAGCTCTATCAAATAACTCTACCATAAACCTTTCTTCACTTACATACCATATATTTTTCTTACAAAATAACCTACAAGATCTCATACATATACGAGTCTTTACAATACATCATGCTAGCTACAAATAATTAATTACATTACAATATAATTTGCATAAACAAAACTTTATCTTGTGTCGTCCTGAGTGTCGATATGATTTATTGCCAGTGTAAACTGGATGCTGGTGTGAGTGAACCTTGTGTAGCTGTTGGTGTCGGTATGTGAGGTCTATTGCCAGTATAATCAATAGAATCCTGTAGAACCCTAGTACCAGCTGGTTGCCATCAATGACAACATCAACCATTCTCATCTGAGTGTGTAATGCCAACATTATTAAGAAAGAGGAGCAAAAAAAACATATTGACCTTAGGAGAAAGGTCCTTGATCCACACCTTAGAACACCAGGACACATGGGGTTCATTACAACCATCCACAAAAGCAACATAAAACTTCCCATTGGGATTGAATTTCCAAATAAGTTCATATTTCACACCTTCCTCTAAACCAAAAGAATTTAGGGAAAGCTGCAAATGAGTAAAAGAAAGATTAATAACAGGAAGATTTACCCACTTACCCTCCTTCCAATAGTCAGCCACCATTAAGCCAAAAGAAGCAACACAAAGATCCCTTAAAGATCCCAAAGTAGGATCAAAAACAAGCGAGTGATTCCTGATCCAACAATCATCCCAAAACTGGATTCTTTTGCCATTCCCCAGCTTCCAATAGGCTCCTAAACTAGCCACATCCCCAACCTTGAGGATATTGTTCCAAAGATGAGATCCAAAGGGGATATGGGAGGAACTCAAAAAATCTTGCAAAGAATGAACATTAGAGAGATATTTATTATTCCATAAGGTGTTCCATTCCCTTCTACAATCATAAGACCTCCAGACCTATTTAGCGAAAAGAGAATTATTAAAGGTTTTAATGCTTCCAATTCCCAGTCCACCATATCTCCTTGGCTTGTAGACATTCTCCCAAGAAACCAAAGGGATTCTTTTATTTTTCTTAACCCCAAACCAAAGGAATATTTTTTGAATTTTATCAATAATTTCAGCAAATTTAGAAGGAATCTTGAACAAACTAAGGGCTTACACCGGGAGGTTCTAAAGAGTAGCTTTCAATAGCTGAATTTTACCAGCTTGACTCAAAAGGGTTCCTTTCCACCCAGCCAAATTCCTATTAAATCGATCAATTAAAGATTTCCAAAAGGAATCAGAGGGTTTAGATCCCAGAGGGAGACCCAGGTAAGTAGAGATGAGCTTACTGATGAGGCAAATGAGAATGTTAGCAATCTTCATTTGGTGCTGCTTAGGAGTGTTAATGAAGTAGATAAAACTCTTGGTTCTATTAACCATCTTTCCAAAAGGTTTTTCATAAAGGCAGAGAATTGATTTGATGACTTTGTCTTCCCCAAAAAAGGAGCTTCCCATTTAAATGGTATCATCAACAAATTATTGATGAGAGTAGATCAAACTGGCAGAGGACAACTTGAGGCCCTTCAGAGATCCTTCCACAACCTTTTTATGAATGAATCTAACCAAACTTTTTTCCATTATAGTGAACAAAATAGGTGATATAGGATCACCCTACCTTAGTCCCCTTGAGGTTCTAAAGAAATGGGAGGGTGATACATTGACAATAAATGCAGTTGAAGTAGTGGATATAAGCTGCCAAATTAGACTGATGACCTTGCTAGAGAAACCAAAAGCATGAAGAACTTTTTTTAAGAAGCACCTATCCACCCTATCATAAGCCTTAGCAATGTCCAATTTCAGCAGAAAGCCTTGAGACTTCACCTCCAAAAGTGAATGAATGTTTCCATGAACAATGATGATGGAGTCAAGAATCTGTCTTCTTGGCACAAAGCCATTTTGTTGAGGAGAAATTAGAAGAGGAAGAATCTTCAGCATCCTCAATGTAAGGACCTTGGAGATAATTTTGTAGAAGGAATTGCACAAGTTGATAAGCCTAAAAGAATCCAAAGAATCAACCCCCTACTTCTTAGGGATGAGGACAATGAAAGCAGCATTCAATTCCTTTAGCAGGGATCTAGCTCCAAAAAACTCTTTAACAACATTGGACACATCTTTCCTCACCACCTCCCAAAAGTGCTAAAAGAAGAACATAGGAAAACTGTCGGGGCTTGAAGCTTTACTACCATCAAAAGAGAAGACAACACTCCTAATCTCCTCCTTTAAAGGATTGGTAGCCAAAAAATGATTTTGGTTATCAGATAGGACTTTAGGTATGATATCAACCAACATATTTTGAGCCTCTGGGTCTAATTAAGTATATTTCTTCAGAAGATCAGCAAAGAACTCAAAAAAAAACTCCACTTATTTCATCCTCATTATCAATTCTTCTCCCATTATTCACAAGGTGGCTAATTCTCTTTGTAGACATATGTTTAAGGGTAGAGATGTGGAAGAATCTAGTGTTTTTATCAGCATCCTTGATCTGGTGTTTTTATCACCATCCTTGAGCCATAAGGATCTAGACCTCTACCTCCGAAAGGTCTCTTCCTAGGCTATAATTTTGTGGGATTTGGACAGAACCTCACTTTCCTTAGCAAAATTATCATTCACATAACCTTCATTTTGGACTTTATCTTGGATCAGGCCCAACTCCTCCTGAAGAGCAGATTTCTGCACGAAGATGTCCCCAAAGACTTCTCTATTCCACTTTTTAACCTTCTCCTTACCATGCCTTAACTTTTTAGCAACCTGGAACATAACAGAACCATCTACTTGAACATTCCACCAATATTTCACACTACTAGAAATTTTTGGGTGGGAGAGCCACATTTTCTCAAATCTAAAAGGAAACCTCCTTCGCGAGTCATTCTTAGGCTCAACAACCAAACATATAGGAAAGTGGTCAGATCCGATTCTAACAATGGAATTCAAAGATCAGACATAATGCTAGATCCACTCAACTGAGATCAAGACCCTATCAAGCTTAACTTGAATTATCTCAACTCCAACACGACGATTAGACCAAGTGAAGGAAACTCCAGATAAATCCAAATCAATAAGACATTGACCATTGATGAAATCAGCTAAGTCCAGTTTGCTATCATTTTGTATATGAGATCACCCAAATTTCTCAGATTCCATAAGAGGGGTATTAAAATCCCCCATCACCAACCAAGGAGTATTGGGATAATGGCTTTGAAAAGAAGAGAGATTTAGCCAAAATTTCCTCCTACAAAATTTATTATTGGGAGCATACACATTGGATAGGATCCACGAGAACCCATCCCTTGAATGTTTAAACAAAGTAGCCACATGGTTACCATCATGACAGATAGGAGTGCCATGAATAAACTTAGTATTCCAGAGAGTAACAAATCCCTTAGAAGCCCCATCAGAGCTGCTCCCTTGAGATTCACAAAATTTAGAAAACTTAATTTTCTCCACTTTATCTTTCGACATTTTAGTTTCTTGAATAAGTAAAATATCCGGTCTATGATCCCTAGCAATATTACGGATTATGTCCTATTTATGACTACTATTAAGACCTCTAATATTCCAAGAAAATATATTCATTTCTTACCAGGAGAATTAAACAAACTATCATGGATCATTTTCTATGATCCATCCACTATGTTTTGCATGCACTCTTGTTCTCTTTGCCACCTGTTAGATTTTCTCCTTGCACTTCGGGGTGGCTTGCAGTCTGCCTTCCCTCTGTTGCGAGTAGTGACTCTAGGTTTCTGGTGTGACTTCTTTTTCTTTGACACCACCTTAGTATAGCTCATTTCATTGTCAAATTAGATTCTGTCCAAACCTTTAGTGTCATCAACCTTTCGAGACTTCAAGGTGTCTGGAATAACAACATTTTGGTCCAAGTCAGGGAAATTACAGATAGAGTGTTGTGAAGAAGAGATCCTCAGGGGTCTTCTTCAGATCACAGAACTCAAGATTAATGAATGATGATCCAAGAAATAGAGAAGATTGTCGATATTTGAAGGTACTTTCTTCCATATCCTTGAATCTACAGTGGTTCAGGGGTGAAAGTTCTCCATCCTCCAAATCCTCTACCAATACTCATTCTTCTTCATTTACAACAACCACAATCTCCATAGCTATCTCTTCTTCACCCTGAATAGGAGATTCCTCATAAATAATATTTGGATCTATATCCTTAATCTCAAGATTTTGATCTTCATGGTTACTTTCTATGTTGTCTTCCTCCTGATCCGTTTCTTTCACTTCACTATTTTGGCAAGGTTGAACTTTATTTTCCTTATTGGTGTCATGGCTTCCATCAGGCCCTTTCTGGTGCACAAAATCATCCTTCTTGTTCTAAGCTTTCGTGTCCACAAGTTTGGGTTTCTAGACAATAGGTCCTTTCTTGGAATCTATCTTAGTATTCTGAGGGCATTTCTTTGCCTAGTGGCCTGCCTTTTTGCAGAAGAAACAGACAAAAAAGTAACGATTCAAACTCAATAGTTTGAACTAACATTCCCAACTTTGATACCAGTTCAACTAACAAAGGAAGATCTTTAGATCTAGACACCCCCACATAAATCCTAGCATAGACCATTCCTTCCCTGGCAGCTGTCATAAGATCAATAGATAGAAGTTCCCCAAACACTCCAACAATGCCCTTGAAAATATATTCATGCCAATATTCAAGAGGAAGCCCTAACAACTTAACCCAAATAGGAATGGTTTCAAAAAAGGCATCAGACATGTCCATATTCAGACTCCACTTCTTAAGGGTTAAAGAGGACCTCCCCATAATCCAAGGGCCATCGCAAAGAATAGTAGGAATATCCTCAGCACATGAGAATGCAAAGGAGAAAAAACCCTGAGGGAGAGCCAAAACCTCAACTTTCCCTTTAATCTTCCACCTTCGACTAGCAAAAATCCTCACCGAATCAATGTTGGGTTTAGACTTGGAGAACTTTCCAATAAAGGTGAGCATCATGGAAATAATGTTGTGGTCAATCACCAGGTCAGGAATAGAAAGAGAAACATTACCGCTAACCTTATCACAAGTGATAGAGATAGGGGGGAAAGGAAGACTTTCCAGTCAGCTTAACCTTGAATAAATCTGCCCAATGATTATTCGTGGCACCTGCTAAAAAGGCACGTTATGTGGCCCTTGTGATAGGTTGGACTACTCAAGAAACCCATGATGAAGACATATCATGAGGAGCATCCATAGGGGGAACCCTCAATGGATGCTCATCCCTTGGGTCTACTTGAAAACCCATTTTTGGGTCCCTACCATCTTCAGAATCCGCATCTCCCTAGTTGTCCTTAGTGCCAGTAGATTCAAGGGATCTTGATCTAATTCCATGTGAGCCTAGAAGGGACCTGCTAGGGACCATAGAAGCATCATCTAAAACCCTATGTGAGCAGCCTGAAACTCTACCCTGGGCGCCATCCCAAGTTTATATGAGTGTTAGCATTGGGATTAATTCTTATTCAAATCTGATTTAAACTTAGGTAGTGTTCTATATTTTATTAGATAAAATAAGTTATTCTTACAAAAAAAATTAGGAAAATTTTCATTGTACTTTCTGCTTTTACATTTATAACAGTGTAGAAAAATAGCTTGCTATGGAAAAAGATATAGAAGCTAGATTAAATCTAAGATTAAGAGAAATGCTAATACAATAAAAGGAAAATAATCTTTATAATCTCATGTTTTACATTCTATGATATTTAGTCAGAGACTGGAAAAAAAAAATTAGATTTTAACAAAACATTAGGATCAAAAGGAAATTATGTGAGAACTTAGTTTTCTAGCTCTTTGTTTTATTTTTCTTTGGGGTTTGAAAGGAGGAAGGATCTCCATAGAAGGGAGTCCTCCTCTCTTTCTCATTCCCCTTTTATAATTCTTTATTTAATCATACATTGAATCAACATTAAACCAAAAAAAAAAAAAGAGATCTAAAGAACCTACGACTATTAAAAAGATAAGAGATTAAACTTGCAACTTGCTTTTCAAAAGAAACAGATTGTTAAAGATCACCCAACTAACTAGATATATACTTGAGTATAAATTTAGTGTTCATATATATGCATATATATATGTGTGTATATATATATATGTATATATATGTATATATATCTATATATATACACATATATGTATGTATGTATATGTATATATTGATGGTATGATGAAAGAATAAGTATCTGATCAACTACTAAGAGGGGGGTGTGAATTAGTAGATAAAAAAATTGATATTAAACTTCACCAATAAATCTCTCAAAGTAAACTTAGAATAATAACTCTATCAAGATAAAAACTCATAAGATAAATCAGTTGTCTATTACAACAATTTAACAGTAAACAACTTCTTCATATCTCAATACTTCCAGTTATCATGACTTATCAGAAATAGTTAAGTAGTTACATAAATCAACCATGAAAACATAACGACATAAACATTCACCACTTGACACAAATATTTTTGACGTGTAAACCCAAATAGGTAAAAACCACGGTGAGATGAGACACAAGATAATATCTGAACTCTTCTAAAGTTCACCCTGTTAGGAGCCTATCTTGTTAAAGATTTACAAAAAGTCATGTTAAGAACTGATCTTTTTAGGAATCACCCGGTTAAGGGATTGACTACAAATGCCTTGTTAGAAGCAATACCCTGTAAGGAGTGACTGTAACATTATTTCAAGTTGAAGTCCATGGGCCAAAGTTTGGTCAGGGGGATCCTCTTTCCTTTTCCCTTTCCAGCTGCGCTTAGCGTACAAGCCAAGTGTCATCTCGGCATTTCTCCTAACGGCCCATTATTTATGTTCAAGGTTTGAAGGAATGCGGAGCTGCCAAGTGGCTCTGTTTTGATGACTCAAAATTCTATTGGACCCCACCCTGCATGTTGAGAAAGATAGGGACACATGGTGTCTCCATGCTGCCTATATTGTTTTTGTTTGCATGCCCTTTTATGGATGTTCTCAGAGCTACCGCATTTTTTCTAAGGTGAGTTGTCCGCCAGGCTGCAGTTTATGCAAAATATTTTATGTTCGGACAGGAGTGAAGGTCACCATGGTAGGGTGGGAGTAACAACCCCGGAAGCAGTTTTGCTAGGTGTATTCTTGTGAGATGCCACAGTAGTGTTTTCTACTTCAGAGGCAGTTGTGCATGGCTGGTAGATGCTTTGAGCTGTTAGCGGAGCTGAGGGCTCTATTTATGCTTTGGTTTTCCTTGTTTTAGGGGTTCAAAACTTTTAAAGAAAAAGAACAATTAAGTATCTTTGATAGAAATTTAGCCTTTCAGTTGTTGTTGTTTTTAGAGTAAAGGATAATCAAACTGTGCCTATGGCCTTTGTGATTCTTCTTTTCAATATGCTTTGACAGTTTTCTGTGCTTTTCCTATAATTCTGATGACTTTAGAGATATATATCTAATACTCTGCCGATTAAAAATGTTTTGCACTTGTTATCTGGTGGATGCATGATTTATATTTCTTTATGTTTCCTCGAAGGGATATTGATTGTGTCTCAATTGTGGTTCTGTTCAAGTATAAATATTATTGAATGGGCTTTAAAACCATATGTTTTGGGGTTTTATATGTTGTTAATGCCTTTACAAATTCTCTGGCGCATCACCTCAGTAGTTTAGATTATTTTGCTTTAAGTTTCTTTCTTCCCTTTTTTCCAAACCACAAGGAAGAGTCGACTTCTTAAATCCAGAGGTCACTTAGTGAGTTACGTGCACAATAGGTCCCCCATCACTGAATTTCCCATAAGGCTATCTACTTTCAAAGTAAAATTTAGAGTCAACAGTTCTTTTTCTGGCACGCCCAATGGGACAATATTTTGCATAAGCCCTGAGCTAGTTTATGATTCATAGTCTCATTATGAGAACTCAAACAACCCTAAATCCCAGTTTACTCCTACCACCCTTGGTAAACGTTCATTTGACTGCATCCTCTTCTTCTTAAAGCTTACCTATCTTCCCTCTAGTCATCCTTACAATAATGGCACACATTCCCCATAGAAATTTTGAGACCTGGAATAATGGGAGCCCTCTCATTCCCCTTACTCCACCTATAGTCTAGGGGTCAATCCCCGCAGCTGCGCTGAAAGTTGTACCAAAGTTTACTAAAGAATATCATAAGACTCCCAGAGAACATTTACAAGATATAACCAATGTCTACACTATCCATGGTATTACCGAGCAACATGTAGCCTTGAGATTTCTCATAGCCTCTTTCAAGGGAAGAGCTTTAGATTGGTTCAGATCCTTGGGTCCTAATACTATAGTGGATTGGGATCAACTGGGTGACTGTTTATCCAAGAGATTCTCTTACAAGGTCGACAGATCATCATTGATACACCAGTTGATCACAATAAAGAGATTCCCTCAAGAAGCGCTGATGGAATTCAACTTAAGATTCCAGAGAACCTAGCAAAGAATACCTCTATCCGCCCGCCCTCTTGCGGATATGGCGTTTGTCTTTTACTTAAAGCCTTTCAATTCTAACATATCGGTGATGATCCAATCCCTAGGAGGCAATACCTTCCCACAAGCATTTGAGATAGCTCTTCAAGTAGAAAATAATTTGATTGACATCGGGAAGCTTTCTCCTCGCCCCATCATGCCATTCTTTCCTGAGATATCTCACCAAACTCCTAAAGAGGTCGTCCCTAACACATCTACCCCACAATCTATGTATGTGTACCCTGGCCCCCAACAAACATATGTCCCTCTGCAATCATCTCTAGCTACAGAGGTCAATGACATGAAGGACTTGCTTAGATCTCTCAAACAAAATTGTTAATCCGAAAAGAGCCCAAATCTCACCCGCTAGACCCCCATTTCAGCAAAATTTCCAAGGAAACAAACCCCCATACCAACATAATCAACATGCAAACCACTGTGCTGATAAGTCTACCCAGCCAAATGGCCAAATAGTCCCAGTCCCCAATCCTTTGTACACCGTTTACCCCAACACCGGCAAGGAGTTGGTAGTGGGTCAAAATAATCTAGTGGATGATACTAATTCTTGGTTTTTTCCCTACAATAATGCTCACAAACCAAGAAATTGTCCGAGAGGAAACCTATAGCAAAATATTGCAAAGAAACAGAGTCTAGGTGTGACGTTGGATGAGTTTGTTTATGCATCTCCTGGTATGGATAACGCATCTCTCATCGCTTAAATGTAGGGTATGTCGATGCAAAAAGAAAGAAAGATAGCCCCAGATCACGCATTATTCTCTTGGATGGAAGATGAAGATGCAGTGCTCACCAATGGAGCAACTAATTCAAAGGAGGGAGTCCCCTTCATGCAATCAAATTATAATCTCTTCTCTAAAAGGTGTTTCACCTAGGAGAATATGAACACATCAGGGAGAGCGCCTGCAGATAAAGCTCCCGAGCAACCTGTAGTGGTCCCCACATACCCAAGGAAAGAGTTCATCCCCTATAAGCCATGAGAGCCAAAAGCATCGGTGCCTACAATACTAGACATGGTGGATCAGCTGAAGAAGGCTCCAACCAATGTATCTCTATGGGATATCCTTAGCATCCCAGAGAAAAAAAATCGGCTGAAAGAGGCCTTGTCCGACGTTGGTGGAAGTGCAAACAAAAATGTCGCCAAAGCTCTACAGATCAATGAAAGGGAATCCCAGCTCTCTATAGAAAAATCATGCTCTCCAACTATATTAACCAATGAGACCATGCCTCCCAAGTCTCAAATGGAAGGTAAGCCCAAACCGAACCCATTCTATCTAACCCTTATAGTCAAGGATAAACTCTTGCATAATTCTATGATAGATTCCGGAGCTAGCACCACTATCATGCCTAGACAGATCGCTGAGGTTTTGAATATCAAGTATGAACCTTTAAATAGGGGAGTCATACAATTAGATAGGAACAAATTCCACACTGTAGGCCTTATCAAAAGCCTCCCTTTGATTTTGTACGCATGTCCTAGTATTACTGTGCCCCAAGAAGTAGTGGTCATTGACATCCTGCCTATTTTCAGGCTTTGCCTTTCTCAAGATTTTAATGGCAAGATAGGAGGCTATCTGTCTTTAGATTGGTCCCACCTCATCCTCCACACTCAGTGTGGTGCCAAACTCAAAATCCTTTCAAAGCCCCTTCATGCTGAGCACGTAGCAGACCAGGCCATGATTAATTTTGAACCCACTCATACTTCCATCTCAAATGAAGATAAGAAAGTCATAGAGATCTTACAGTATGAGGAAGTGACTGAGGAGATCCCACCAAATCAAGAGGTTTTCTTAAATGAATTCATAGACTCTGATCCATTCTCCAACTACCATGCCATTGGCCTGGGTACCCACTGCATTTTTGATGAAAACAAGGTCATCCCAAAGCTTACCAAAGAACCATTTTCTAAAGAAGAATTGTCATCTGCACTCTGGACCTTGCACTTTGATGGTGTAAGATACAAAGTAGGTTCCAAAGCTGGGATTTGCCTCACTTCACCTTCGGGCAAACGAATCTTGAAGTCTTTCCATCAACAATTTGCATGTTGAAATTGTTGGCAAATGCACACTCCAATGAGAAATTGTAGGTGATTGAAGGTATTGTCATTGCTGGCAACCTTACAATCATGGGACACTAGTAGGCACCGGCACTGGTAGACTCTACACCGACATACGTTCACTGGCACTGAAAAGATTGATTACCGGCACCTTGGGTGACAGAATTTTTGTTTATTTGTATTTTGTATTTAATTGTAAAATCTTTTTGTAAGCTAACATGGCAAATTGTAATTAGACTCATATAAGTATGAGATCTTGTAGATCATTTATACGATGCAGATATGATTAGATTATTGCAGATCTAATGTGTGAATAAGTAAGGTAGATTTGGATAAGGGTTTATGATTATTATAGAGCTTAAACCAATACTGAACCTGGCATAGCATATGCTGATCTGAAACAGTACATGAAATTGGATTTAGATAATCCAATTTTGTAAGTCAGTGAGACTTCTTTTGTAACTGAGCAGTTAGCTCTAGGCACTTTGCCTTCCTACATGTGCAGGCCTCTATTGTATAAGTAATATTCCCTTATTGACCAGTAAGAAAATATTGTGGGTCACAAATCCCACCGAGGTTTTTCCCACATTGGGTTTCCTCGTTAAAATATTGTGTTATGGTGTGGTTTTCATGTTGTGCTTATTGTTCTTATTTACTACATTAATTTTGGTTTACCGGTACACAATTTTGAAATGCTTTTCATTTAATAAGTTCAAAAAATCCATTAACCGGTTAGATAATGATTCAACCCCCCCTCTCAGTATCTTTGGGAATCCTAACAATTGGTGTTAGAGCTTGGTCCTCTATTTTCAAAAGCCTAACAGCTTGAGGAAGATTCTGACACCGGTAGAGATGAAAAATTTGAGAAAGCTTTTGGAAACAACTCTTTCAAATTATGATGCAGAAAAAGTGAAGAATATCAAACTTGAAGATGATCTGAAGGCTACACGGGATATCATTCAAGGACTTCAAGAGAATCTCACTATTGCAAGGGAAAAAAGAAGAGAACTTTGTAAGAAGATGTAGAATGATGATGATGAAAAAGAAACTCTTAATGATCTGGTGAACAGACTGAGACAAGAAAATAGTACAATGAAGAATGAGATGCAAGATATGACTATGAGGCTTTGTAAAGATATTGAAGATAGGAAAAAGAATGAAGATGACTTGGTTAGAAGACTAAATGATGCTCCAAATGAAAATCTAAGATTCGGTCATGAGAATGATATGCTAAAGACAGATCTAATTCACTTAGAACATGATAAAAGTGAACTCATGAGATAGAAAGATTTCTTGGAAAATGAGTTGGCTACTGCAAATCAACACAAGGAGAAATTCAAGAAAAGTTCAGAGGAACTTGATGACATGCTGAAGAATTAGAAACCTAATGGAGATACTAATGGCCTTGGCTTTGAAGTTGGTGAAAGCTCTGATACTGCAAACAATCATGATCACAACAAACCAGTAAGACAACCTAATGCTTACAAATTTAATGGGAAATGCTTTAACTATAATAAGTATAGTCCTAGAGAAAATCAGTGCAGATCTGGAAATTATGAGAACACTAATGCACCCACTGGTCAATGTTCTAAATGCAATAAGATTGTTCATAACTCAGAAAATTGCAGAATGAATGTTAGATGTTATTATTGTGGAAGATTTGGACCTCTATCTAATCAATGCAGAACACATACCGGCATAGGATATGTAAAAGCTATTCAGAAAAACAATATGACTTTTTATGCTTGTAACAAGATTGGACATATTGCAAAATTCTGTAGAAGTAAGGCATCACCAACAAATAACAAAGGTCCCAGCTTGAAAGGTAAAGAAAAGGTTGAAGAGGTAAAACAAGAATTCTCAAAGCAATGGATTAGAAAGTCATATTAGAGTATTAATGAAGCTATTCCTTCACTGGTAGAACAGAGAATCACTCCACTGGCAGGAGGTTCTTCATCTAACTGATAAATAATCCCTTGGGGGTATGGCAACAAATTGAAAACATGCTAATTTACCCTCGGTTGATGGTGAGAAGTTGAAATACTTCTTTACCGACAAATGAGTTAAGTTTTAACTTAACCGACAGACATTAAACGTGGTAGTTGAAGGCAATAACATTATAAAGAAAGTGTTTTGGTTCTTTTTTCATTCACCAAGCATTCAAATTCCCAGAGAGCGCGAAAATCCTGAGCAAAGGCATTCATAACGAAAAGTGAAGAAATTATCCAATCAAATCATCCTAAAGGAAAAGTAAGGTATTTATATTAATGGCTTCCTTCTCTACACTTGAATTTATTGCAAACCCTATTGTGATTAAAGTTATTAAGTGCCCTAGGCTCGTGTCCAAACTTATTCCCGAAATTGTGAAGAAAGATGATACCCTAGGAGCATTTTCAAAAATACCTAAGGGAGTAGTTTATGCTAAAGATCCTAGAATCTATATACATTGTCATATTGAGGAATTGGGAGATGATGAAATTAAGAACATGTATAGGACTTTAATTTGTGACGAAAATGGAATTGTTAAACCGGAACAAAAGACAGTGTAAAACCTAGGTTTTGTGGACATTCTTAGTATCCCTAATTTTCCCAAGGATGTGATACGGATTGTCTTAAGCAGAGTACATGATGAGTTCTTTTGGTTGGATTCCATCCATAAGATTACCAAAGAGGCAGTTAGGGCAGTGATAGGCTTACCTTCCACCGGTAGCAGACTTGACAGAACTAAAAAAGTTCCAAATGACATTGTGATGACCCTAACCGGTGCAACATTTGATAAAAGATCCCTAAGAGTCAACGATGTTAAGGATATCAATTTTATATTTGTTAGCATGATTCTTCGTTATAAGGCTACACATGCCAACCGACTAAACTCAGTCTCTAGCTTGTGTATTAAAAGTGCATATGACATGGTGAATGACAATGCAAGAATTGATGTATGTGAGTGGCTAAAAGATGAATTGATAGACAATTTAAAGAAAATCAAAGGTGATAAGAAAGGAACTTTCAGATTTGGAAATCTGCTTGTGTGCTTAATGTTGTACATTACTAAGGAAGTACCTGGTATTGGTAGGAAAGACTTTGGTTTTGATATACCGGTAGGAAAACAACTTCTAGACATACTGAACAATATGGGTGATGATAGAGAGAAAAACATAAATGAACATTTTCAAGCATTGAAGGCTAGGATGAAGACAAGAATAAGGCTATCTGAAGCAATTGTTGATAAGTATCAAAAAGAGATATGCTTTGTGATCAAGAAAGATGAAATTTGGATGGACACAGTTATCCCTAGGACAATTTGGGTTACTGAAATGGGATATGAGACAGATGATAATATAATTGAAACTTATACAAAATCCCTCTTAGAAGCACCTAAAAATCCCTCTTAGAAGCACCTAAGGAACCAACTGAGAAAGTTTTTGGTAGTGCTGAAACAATTGAGAGCAAAATTCAATCCCAAAAAAGAGTTAAGAAAAATGAACAGATAGTGAGGAAGGGAACAAGATAGGCAAATGCAATGAAAGAGGATGTATTGAAGAAAACTGGTATTAAGGAGAGTGAGTTGGATTGATTACAACTGGAAGCACATCTTTCACCGATTTCCACTTCCTCTAACAGTGAGATACCAGCTGAGTTCAAAAGGGTAGAAAGAAAAAGAAAACCCTCATCGGTACCCTCACCTACACCCAGAAGGACAAGACAAAAGAAACAGGTAGTTAGGCCTCTGGATAAGAAATTAACACCAAAGAAGAGGAAACAAAAACAAGTTATTCCTCCTTTTGACAAACTTTTGGATGAAATCACTGAAGATGGAAAACTGACAAACATCAGCAAGTTGTATAATACACTATCTAATGATGAAAATGAGAGCTTAGAAAATAGTGTAATCTTACACTTGGACATCTATAAGAAATTTTTCATGGAGATTGTAGATGACATACTCAATGACTTGTATAGGAAATTAGAAGCTAGAAGGGTAGCTATTGTGGAATTAGATAAGAAAATAAAAAAAGAAAAACTACTTGCAGTTCACCTAGTGAACTCCACAGAAGAGATAGACGAATTAATCAGCGAGGCCAACCAGATAGTATTTTCCACTGGTCACCGGCATGTAGCATTAATGGCAGGAAGAGTAAATGAAATATCAGAAGAAACTACAGATAAGTGGGACATATTTTTTGTTGAGAAAGAAAAACAAGAAGAGCTTAAGAGACCAAAGACTATCAAAGTCTACCAAAAGGATAAGGGGAAAGGCAAGGTAGGTTGACCTCTGAGCCTAAAGATAATAGATAATTTACCTCCACCAACCTCTGATACTCCACCAGTACAAACTGTTGACACACAACCGACAACTAAGAGTATAGATACACCACATGAGGATACAAATCCTAATTCTGAGGTATTATACATAATGAACATTGACACACGGGAAATCAATATTGTGGTGGATAAAGAAACAACTGACAAGAGGGATGTGGCAACAGAGCAATCGGCAAAAACTATTGTAGTTGGGACCATTGGAATCGAGAATGAGCAACAAACTGAAATACCAAATGATCCCTTAGATATAGGAAAGGCAGAGACCATAGGTGTGAACACTGATGCATCTATTGAGTCACTGACAATAGACAATACAAAGGTAAACAAAGAAAAATCGGCTGTGGATAACACAGTAAAATCTTTAGAAGCACAAACAGAGACACCATCAAGAGAAAACATAGAGAAATTGATAGAACAATAGGTTCATCCTATAGAGAACATTGAGAAATAGGCAGAGCAATAGGATCCTTCACAGGTAGTGCCATCGACTACATCTAACAAGCACAAGCCTTTGGTAGTAGAAATGCAAACTCAAACAGATCCTCCAGAGAAAGAGGAAAGCAAAGCTATCACTACCACCGGCGGATTACAGATTGTTGGACAGTCATTCGGTACATCCATGAATGAATTTAGGCCAACAAATGTAATAGAGGTACTATTAGATTCAATAAAGAAAATAACAGAGTTCAATGCATAGGCATATAAGGCTATAGATGATACTTAAATAATTTTGAAGATGATAGCTCCAAAGTGTAATATAGAAAATAAAGATTCTTTGAGCCAATTAGACACATTGTCTAAGTATATAACCGGCAACCTAATAACACTGGATCAGATGAACGAATATACTTTCAAAGAGAAAATGAATAAGGAAAAAGAAAAATCCTTTGAGGAAATGGTCAAGAAGAGTAAGGAACAAATGGAAACCTTATTACCGGTATTAGGAAAGACTATTTTGGAATTCAAGAAACTGTATAGAGATACTTGTAAAATAGACATTCTGATAGAAGACATAGATAAGGAGATCAACAAAGTCCAAAAGGAAACCAATAATACTGCTAACAACTTGATAGGTTCATCGGATTCATTGTTAGTATTTGAGAAGGAAATTGCAGTTTTTGAAGAGAAAATAGAAAAGTTGGAAAAAGAAAAGGAAAAGATAAAGTTTAAGGCAAAAGACCTAAAATGTAGACTAAGTCCTCAACTGGATATCCTCATCTCCTTGAGAAAAGAAATTTTTGAGGCTCTCATTCCAGGACTTAAGACACCGGAAGAGAAAATGCACTTTCTCACCAGTACAACTCAAAGAATAGAAGAAGCAATAAATGAAAGTGAGAGGTTCAACAACAGTCTAAATTTTGCATTGGCGGACATCTATTAGATTGTAACCCACCGGTTACAAGGATCTAGACAGGAACCACACTCCATTGACATTGAATGACAACCTTTGTCATTGATGCCAAAGGGGGAGTAGTGGAGATGAGAAAAATGGTCAGCAAAAGACATCATCAGCTCAAGGAGAGCACACATTTTGGTAACATAGTTTTGACAACCTTGGTAAGACAGTTTTTGCAGATTCTGTCTTGGATGACACTTTTTGGATTTTTGTAATGAGTGTTGCTATCAATGCCAAAGGGGGAGATTGTTGGCAAATGCACACTCCAATGAGAAATTGTAGGTGATTGAAGGTATTGTCATTGATGGCAACCTTACAATCATGGGACACCAACAGGCACCAACACCGACACTCTACACCGACACTGAAAAGATTGATTACTAGCACCCTGGCAGACAGGATTTTTGTTTATTTGTATTTTGTATTTAATTGTAAAATATTTTTGTAAGCCGACATGGCAAATTGTAATTAGACTCATATAAGTATGAGATCTTGTAGATCATTTATAGGATGCGGATATGATTAGATTATCACAGATCTAATGTGCAAATAAGTAAGGTAGATTTTGGATAAGGGTTTATGATTATTACAGAGCTTAAACCGGTACTGAACCTGGCATAGCAGATGTTGATCTGAAGTAGTACATGACATTGGATTTATATAATCCAATTTTTTAAGTTAGTGAGACTTCTTTTGTAACTGAGCAGTGAGCTCTAGGCACTTGGCCTTCCTGCATGTGCAAACCCCTATGTATCAGTAATATTCCCTTATTTTCCAATAAGTGAATATTGTGGGTCACAAATCCCACCGAGGTTTTTCCCACACCGGGTTTCCTCATTAAAATATTGTGTTATGGTGTGGTTTTCATGTTGTGCTTATTGTTCTTATTTACTACATTAATTTTGGTTTATCGGTACACAATTTTGAAATGCTTTTCATTTAATAAGTTCAAAAAATCCATTAACTGGTTAGATACTGATTCACCCCCCCCTCTTAGTATCTTTGGGAATCCTAATTCATAGACTCTAATCCATTCTCCAACTATCATGCCACCAGCCTGGGTACCTACTACATTTTTGATGAAAACCAGGTCATCCCAAAGCTTACCAGAGGACTATTTTCTAAAGAAGAATTGTCATCTGCACTCTGTACCTTGCACTTTGATGGTGCAAGATGCAAAGTAGGTTCCAGAGCCAGGATTTTCCTTACTTCACCTTCAGGTGAACAAATCTTGAAGTCTTTCCATCTACAATTTGCATGTTCAAACAATGAAGAAGAGTACGAAGGACTAATCCAAGGTCTGAGCTCGATGGAGAAGATGGTATTAAGCAATTGAGAGTCTTGGGTGACTCTGAACTGGTGGTACACCAAGTTCAAGGAATTTATAGTGCCAAACATGTCCGCATCAGAGCTTACCGTGCTAGAACGTGGGATTTAATTGAAAGCTTCAATTCTTTCAATATCCAAAGCATTCCTTGAAAAATAAATGTTGTTGTTGATCAGATGGCTACAATCATATCACAATTCGACCCTACCATAGATTTGCTCACCAATCCCCGAGCGGTCTATATGGTCTTCCAGTCGGCTATCCCTAATAATGATACCCACTAGAAAGCCTTTGAAAGTGATGAGTAGATTGCACTATTCATTCAAAACACAAGGGAGTTTACAGATTAGCTACAACCTAAGGTGAAGGAGGCTTATGGAGACCGAATCCTCTAGCTAAGATCCAACAAACTTCCTAATGGTCTGATCACCCTGGAGAATTTGTTCAACCATGATGATGCCAAAAAAGATAGGCAAAATCTTACGGCTGATAAAGGAGATTATACTGAAATGTTGGTAGGAGATGAGAGAGTGCTCAAAGTAGGAAAAGATGTTTCTCCAGAAGATAGAAGGTGCTCAACCCAATATTGTGATGAGTACATGGGTGTCCTAGCATGGTCCTACGAAGAATTGAAAGGTTATGACCCTAGCGTCATTCAACACACCATCAAACTCTCTGATGGGGCCAAGCCAGTCCAATAGAAGCAAAGACTGGTCAACCCAAAAATTGAGTCCCTCATGGCCCCAAAGTTGAAGAAGCTAATAGAATCAAAGATCATCTACCCCATTAAGCACAGTATGTGGGTGTCTAATTTGGTGCCCATGAGGAAAAATAATGGAGACATTTGGCTTTGTGTGGATTTCAAAGACTTAAACCAAGTGTCTCTCAAGGATCACTACCCCTTTCCATCAATGGAACAATTGTTGAGCACAGTGGTGGGATCAGAAATGTCCTCAATGCTCGATGGTTTCTCAGGTTATAATCAAGTCTTGGTGAAGCCCAAAGATCAACACAAGATGACTTTCACCACTAAGTGGGGAACATTCACCTACCCAAAAATGTCGTTTGGGTTGTCAAAAGCTGGCACAACCTTCCAAAGAGCTATGGATTTGGCTTTTAAAGAGCTTATCAACAAAATCATTTGGATATAGTTAGATGATTTAACAGTGTTTTCTAAACATCGAGAAGATCATTTCGATCACCTCGAGCTGGTTTTCCAAAAGTGCCTCGAGTTTGGGATCTCTTTGAACCCAAAGAAGTGTATCTTCAGCATCCCTCAAGGTAAGTTGCTAGGACATATGGTGTCCAAGGAAGACATCTCTATCGACCCTGATCGGGTCAAAATGATAAAAGAGCTCCCCCTTCTGGTAAATAAAAAGAGAGTTCAGTCTTTCCTTGGAAAGGTCAACTTTGTTAGTTGTTTTATATCTGATTTTGTTGGAATGATAAGGCCCATCACCCTGATGCTCAAGAAGGAGACACATTTCAAATGGACTCCCGAAGCCAAAGAAGCCTTCGACAAAATCAAAGATGCCATCTATTTAGCCCCTGTGTTATCTAACCTAGATATGTCAAAAGACTTCATAATGTATGTTTTTTTCTAGTCATTATAGCATTGCTAGGGTCCTAACCCAGAATGACGTGGAAAAAGGGAGTGAGCATCCTATAGCCTTTCATTCAAAAACTCTCAAGGAATATGAGGCTAAATATAACTTCGTCGAAAAGAAATCTTTGGCTGTAGTCAAGGGCCTAAAAAAATTTAGACACTTCATTGCCTGCAACAAGACTACCGTGTATGTGGCTCATCCTGCGGTCCTGGAATACATCATGGAAGGTGACATCACTGAAAAGAGGGATAATTGGATCAGTAAGATCTTAGAATATAATGTTGATGTCAGACCAACCAAAATAATTTGCGACAAAGGTTTGTGTAAATATATAGTTTAGGAGTGCGAACCCCGAGAGGGCGAGGTGGCCACAAAAGGAGTCATGATGGTTTCCTCTGAGCCCCCAAATACATGTTAGATGGAGGCCCGAAAGCATTTCATGAAGACAAGAAATTTTCCCAAAGGCCTCCCTCTTGAAAAGAAGAGGTTCTATAGACTTCAAAACAATGGCTTCTGCTTGGTGGATGGCGTACTTTTCAAAAGGAATTTTGATGGGGTCCTACTCCACTACGTAGATCAATGCCAAGCTGATAAGATCCTACATGAATTCCACTATGACTCATCAGGAGGTCACTTCTCAGCACAAAGAACTATCATCAAAATCACCCATGTCAGATATTATTGGCCTTCCATGTTCAAAGATGTGTACACTTTGGTGAGAGAATGTACGGAGTGCCAATATTACACTAGCAGCAGTAAAAGGGCAGCAATGCTGCTCAGACTCATTATGGTGGAAGATCCTTTTTCCCAATGGGGACTCGACTTTATAGGAATCATCAACCCCATGATCTCAACAGGACACAAGTGGATCCTGACCGCTACTGATTACTTCACCAGATGGTCTGAAGCCATCCCCTTGAAGAATTCATCAGAAAGTGAGGTTCTGACATTCCTGGAGGATTTGGCATGTTGAATTCATCAAAAAGTGAGGTTCTAACATTCCTAAAGAATTCATCAGAAAGTGAGGTTCTAAGGTTCAGACAATGTGTGTTCCTTCACCGGCTCATGAATAACCCAATTTTCCCTCAGCAAAGGTATCTATCTCAAAACTTTCTCTAACTACTACCGACAAGGGAATGGGCTTGCCAACTCCACTAATAAGAATATTTTTAGACTCATCAAGAGGATAGGCTTAGAGTACAAGAGGGAATGGCACCACCACTTGAGGAGCGTGTTGACGGCCAAGCAGGTCTTGAAAAAATCCCCATACAAGCTGGTCTATGGTAAGGATGCACTATTTCCCATCTCCTTAGAAATTCCAACCCTAGAGTTACTCAAGTCTATCGAAGTAGAAGAAAATGGTCCCATGGACATGAGGTTGGTAGAGATTATGGAACTAGAAGAAACTAGAGAAACAACTTTTGCATCTCTCCAAAATTGGCAGCAAACCATCAAGAGGTGGTTCAATAGCAAAAAGAGTTCTAATCCAGTTTTCAGACCAGGCGACCTCGTGCTGAAATATAATCAAAGAGCGGCCAAGCCCAGTCAACATGCTAAATTCAATGGCTTGTGGGAGGGGCCTTTCTGTATTATAAACTATAAGGGTTCCAATTCATTCAACCTCAAGGATATGCAGGGAGACTCTCTCTGGATCTCGGTCAATGGGTTCCACCTCAAACCGTTTCATTAAGGCTTTTAATCTCTAAATGTATATAATGTAAATAGTGTTTTTTGCATGCCTTATTTATTTTAATTATTCTCATTCTTTTTCTAAGCAAAGAAAATGAATCACAAGATATGCCATGATTAAACAAAAAGGAAAAACTATCATATTACGGATATTTTGTTTTTCTTTTACAATAAATAGGCAGACCTCCGGTCCCTTTTTACAAAAAGAAATATGATGAAGCACTCCAAGATGAGCTACCACCTTCTCACTAATCCTCCCCATCTTCATCATCCTCCATCTAAAAAATTTGGGTCCTCACTATCATCTGGAGTGTCCTCTCCTTCTGACCGCTTGTGGCCATGATCATCACTAGGCACTCCAGCCATAGAGATAATAACCAGATTGGTTGTATGTGCGACGTTAATACCCATGGAAAGATGTAGTCCCTAAAATAAAAATACCATTCAGTACCATCCGAGACATGAATTATCATGTGGACTCGTAGGAGGAAATCTGCAGCAACCTCCATGTGAAACCAATGGGAGGACAACATCATCGTCCTCAGACCACTAATAAGTGGGCACCAAGTTACCTTGTCGCCAGAAGTAATAAAGTGCCTCAGATCAGACACTAAGGGAAGGCCCTTGAAAGGGACGTGGTATGCTACCACATATTCCTACCCACCCAGATAATCCTGGGAAAAGAGTGCCTTGGTGAGCTTCGAGGACAACAACCCAGTCAGCCCAGAATCAAGCAGTGAGGCCACGAAGCGTGAATAGATGTCCATGTTTACACAGTACCGGTCTACATTGTCGATAAAATATTCGCCAAACACCCATTTCACAGTGGCAATTATCAGGGGATTCTTTTGCCTTGTCATTATCTATAGCCTCTGGTCAGAAATGTTCCTTAGGAAAGCGACTTGCACTTTGCTGCTAATGAGTCTAATAGGAGTATCCATCTTCTGAAGAAACTTCATCGTTGAGGTTAGCATTATGCAATAGAATGTTTGAAGAGACATATTTATAACAAATTTCAACTCAAGGTGACAAGTGGTTGAGATGCCAATGCTCTCGAATTCCAATGCTCCTATCATTCTTCATTAATTTGCACAAGAAAATGAGATTTGATTCAGAATTGGCAATATCCTGCCTGATACCTCGAAGTAGGAGTTGATGCAAACAAATGCCATGTTTATGTATAGGTACATTACATTTTAAATTGGCTTTCGCAAGACTTCCTTAGCTCATGCGAGCCCCACTGTCTGTCGATTTTCTTAAGGAGGAGATCCATCTAGACAAGTTTTTCATCTCAAGTGGCTTAAATCAACAGCGAGCTAAATAAGTGCTCTCTTGGGAAACAAAAATGGTGGCGCTCATCCTCGTTAGAGTTAATTACAACTGTAGAGTGATTTGGCATACGTGTAAATGGATGCTTGCCATTAAGCATCCCATTTCACAAAAATCTAGGCACACAACGCATTAAAGGAATGAGGTTGCCCTTTTCCCATCTTATTGCTTTTTTTGTAACCTAAGTGTTCAGTGATCTTTTTTTTCTGAAAGGTTGGTGGAGAAAGGCCCTCAAACAAAATATGGAAGCCAAAGCTACATCCTCAGGCTCTGCTCATGGGGCACTATGGGTGGATGTTTTTGGGGAGCTCTCCTACTCTTCACATGCTATTCCCCCCAAGGTGGAATACCCAAGAACCAAAATAAAGACAAAGATGACCACCCGCAATACTTCTGCTATGCTTGATTCTTTCGAGAATGTCTTCGAGCCTGAAATCCATAAGTAGCCCAAGAACCTCAAGGAGGCTGCATGCAATAGAATTCTCCACCACAGGGCAAAACCACAATCAATGGCGACTCGATTATGGAGCAGTGGCACACCTCAATTTGTGTTCCCTTTGGTTCCACACTATCCAAAGCTCATAGCAGTCTGCACCGACGGGTTCGACCCCGCCTCTTGTTCAATCAATGGTTCATTTTTGAGAGTAGTGATCTCCCCAGAAGCCATTAGGTTATGATGTGCTATCTCATTTTTGAAGGGATGAAAGTATTCTCTAAGACCGCCATGGATGAATTCTGGGGTACCAGAAGGGATGCCTTGTCTTTTTTCCAGAGTACGCTCAACCAAAGTCTATCTTCCGGGGTCCTGAGGTTCCCCTTATCCTATAGTGACCCAAAATCATGAGGACCTCAAGGATATCTCCTCTACTCTTGCCTGGTTATGCAGTCATGAGAATGACCAAGACATCACAACTACGATGATGGGCTTTCTTTTCAAATGCAGAAAGCAGAGAGAGTATTTTCATTTCAACTTCTTAGTTTTTATAGCTAAAGCCATGGTGAAGAAATTATTAGAGTTTCAGCTGTTGTGGCGATTCAAATTTATCTTAGTCTTGGTCCATTTGCTCTTGCACTAGATTGAAGCCTTTTTCAGCCAACACATGCAGCTGGCTACTTGCAACAAGTTGGGAAACAAGATGTCAGTGTCAGCTTGGACACCCCTGTTACTAGCTTCTTTTGATACATACCAGTTTTTTGATTGTTTCTTGACCCCCATGGTTAAATATTTTGGTTCAATTCCTATTGACCCACTAGCCTGTTTCTCTCAAATCCAGATGAACTGGATGCAAAATGAGTGCCCTCCTTGTGAATGGTTCATAGGCAGTGATTTTTCTTTCATCTGAGTGCATGGTTTCTCAAAAGAACCATTCCGCTTACCCGTCTATGTGACTAATAGAATCCTTGCTCTGGAGATCGTGCGATAGTTGGTGAGGATTGAGAGGGTCATTGGGTTGGGAAAACATGATACTTCTATCACCGAGGACCACAAGGAAATTGGTCCAATCACTCTAGTCTAGAGGAATATCGTAGAAGAAGTCTTGATATCCAAGCTAGTGCAGCTTGGGTTAGTAGTGATTGACAATTCCTGGAGCTATGACCCAAATGGTTGCCTTAGTAGGAGGAAAAATGCAATAAAACATGAGTCACAGAGCTCCTGGGAGGGGTACATAAATCCTCAGGCTGATGACCCAGCTTTGTATGTGGGTCTCAATTATTTTCCTATCCTCAAGTGCCCCCCATGGTTGAGCTTTTATTCAGTCATGTAGAGGTATAATCCCACGAAGCCTATTCATCGGGAAATGCTAGAATTCATGACTTCAAATTCTTGGCCTAGAAAGAAGAGGGAGGACTTTTGGATCTATTGACAAGAGGTAAGTCAACCTAAAGCTAATATCAAGAATGCCCCCTTGGACGAGTGCTTCGAGCTAGAATAATGTCAGCACAATAAATCTGATGAAGAGATAGGTGAGAGTTCTCCACGTGGGGACTCATCTCCTGAGGTGGCCTAGTGGAAGGATGTTGAGGTTATAAGTATTGAAGAGCAAGATCCAAAGCCCCATATTCTCCTACCTCTAGCCGGTTCCACTCATAGGCTTTGTTCCATGGTCAGTAAAAGACAATCTGAGAAGCAAGCGCCTGACTCCCCTCCTAGGAAAAAGCAGTATCTAAGTTCTGCAAATAAGAGTTCACCTCCAAAAACCCCAAGGGTCCCCTTGGATCCTTAGCAGTTGGTGGCTTCCATGATTCAAGTACACCCTTCTTTGCCCTCTTTTTTTGCTCAAAATTTTTCCTCTATTGTCCCTCTTGTCACAATGCAAACCCAGATTCCCACTGCCCTCACATTAGCACCCACCAAGACACCGGTTGAACCCCAAGGTACATTTCTACAGGCCTCCATTCCATTCTTGACTCCCACTTTTATCCTTGTGGCTTTTTCCACACAGATGTCTGAAGCAACCTTCGTCTCGCATAGGCTTGGTTTTGGAGAGTCTACTCCTCCCCCAGTTATTGGGGTAGCATCCACTAATCCTTTTACTTCAAGAGCCTCTCCCTTTGTCCCATTATTTTCTCCAACAACCCTTGCCCATCCTATTCAGATGGATTTTGGTGGCCCCATTTCCCAATTCCCCTTTGCAGTTCCCCCTGGCATAGTGTTTGCAGGCCAGGTTATTGCCAACCCAGATGATTTCCAACAGCAAGTTGCCTATTCCAAGACTACCCGCATTGGTAGAATGGGGAAACAAAAAGAAAAGGAAGGTGCCCAACCAACCCAACCGCACCTACAGACACATTTCAATGAAGAGAAAGATTGTCTCTTCTTTGCAAACTTGTTCCCCAGGGTTGATAAGTTGGAATCTCAAATGAGACCCAATGATTATACTTTGCATGCTATCAGCATTAACCTTTTAAATTCTATGTCATCTGACAAGGTTGAAATGATGGAAGAAACTTCAAAGGTCGTGTCTTCAGACTTCATCAAAAAAAGCCATCACCTAGAGAATATTCAAGTAGAAAATGTGAATCTCTAAGAATCCCTGACCCAACAGAGAAAACAAGACAAAGCTCGGAGTGCAGAAATCAATCACCTGCAAGGTTTGTTAACGCAGGCTAATTCAAAAAAAAGAAAGTTGCAGTCCACCCTTAGTAATGTAAGTTCTCAGTTGAAGGGCCAGGAGATGATAAGAAACGTAGCCTTAATTGAATTACAAGAGAAAGACCTGGAGATCCAATAGCTAAGAGAAGCTTCTAGAGATGCCACCCAAGTACAAGCATAGCTGTGTGAAAAAATCCATCTAAAGGAAGAGTACACTCGACAGCTGAGTGACACGTAGGTTATTCTTTCAGAGGAGAAGGCACGATTTGAAGCAGAGTTGCGTGAAAGGGAGAACAACCTAGAGCTGGTTGAGAGGAAGTTTCTAGTTGCAGAGGTTTCATTGCAAACAAGTACGGGAACGTACATCACAGCTCCAGCAAGCGGTGTAGGATGGAAATGCCAGAATCCTCACTCTAGAAAGTCATTGAGAAAGATAGGTGCAAGAAGATGCAACATGAAGTGACTACAAAGAGTGAGGAAGTCTCACGGTTGTTGAGTATTCCTCCCCCTGTGCAGGTTTTTCAAGAATTTTCAGCAATTCTGGTGGAATTGTACGTTTCCCATTGGGAAAAAATTAAGCAATACAACTCCTCATTGCAGCCCGTGTTGAGGTTCATTCAAGAAGTACAATCTCTTTATGCCAAGGATGGAGCCCTCATCAATAGATCCATGGTCATCCTTGGTCCCAAGATCCCCATGGCTTAGGACCTAATCCAAATGCTATACACAACCCAAGATAAAGAATTGAGAGAGAAAGGGATAGCAGACTGCCATCAACTGATCAAGAAGATGAATTTTTTCATCAACTACCGTAGGGTGATTATGCATGTATTAGTGATGCTTGAGCCATTGTAGATCTCCATCCCAGATATCAAGCAACATATAGAGAGATTTATTTCATTAGGCCTACCTTCTTCGTTCCCCGTGGATGGTTTTGTACTGGAGTTGAGCAAGTACTAAATCAGGTTGAGCATTTACAGCAAGCAAGACTTTCATCTATCGCCTGAATGACCCTATCTTGATGGAAGAGGTTGAACATCTCCTGCACCCCCTAACTCAGCTCTACATGCTCCTGAAGTTGGTCCATGATGAGCTGGTAGGCTTGCCTTTCAATGAAATAATCTATTTGGATCAACATTATCAGAGTTTGGAAGCACAGGTATTGCCCTCTGAGGAGGATTGGTCCTTATTGCAGCAGGCTTTTGATCTACTCCGCCCTATCCTGACATGAAGTCTGGTCTCTGAGCCAACAATTTTGGGTTCTCGCATTCTGTATGAAGAATTCCCCCTTTTAGTCGCCAGGAAATGTTGACATTATTTCAAGTTGAAGTCCGCGGGTCAATTTTTTGTCGGGGGATCCTTTTTCCTTTTCATTTTCCAACTACGCTCAGTGTACGTGCCAAGTTTCATCTCGGTGTTCCTCCTAATGACCCATTTTTTATGTTCAAGGTATGAAGGAACGCAAAGCTGCCAAGTGGCTCTATTTTGATGACTTGACATTCTATTGGACCCCACCCTGCATGTTGAGAAAGATAGGGACACATGGCATTTTTGTGTTGCATGTACTATTTTTGTTTGTATGCCCTTTTGTGGATGTCCTCAGAGCTGCTGCGTGTTTTCTATGTTGAGTTGTCTGCCAGGTTGTGGTTCGCACAAAATATTTTTTGTTCGGGCAAGAGTGAAGGTCGCCACGATAGGGTGGGAGTAATAACCTTGAAAGTGGTTTTGCTCGGTGTGTTCTTGCGAGATGCCACGATAGTGTTTTTTGTTTTAGAGGAAGTTGTACATGGTTGGCGGATGCTTTGAGCTATTAGCAAAGTTGAGGGCTCTATTTATGCTTTCGTTTTCCCTATTTTAGGGGTTCAAAACTTTTAAAGAAAAAGAACAATTAAGTATCTTTGATAGAATTTTAGCCTTTCAGCTGTTGTTGTTTTCTGAGTAAAGGATAATCAAACTATTCCTATGGCCTTTGTGATTCCTCTTTTCAGTATGCTTTGACGGTATTTTGTGCTTTTCCTATAATTCTGACGACTTTAGAGATATATATCTAATACTCTGTCAATTAAACTATGTTTTACACTTGTTATCTAGTGGATGTGTGATTTATATTTCTTTATGTTTCCTTGAAGGGATATTGATTGTGTCTTAATTGTGGTTCTGTTCAAGTATAAATATTATTGAATAGGCTTTAAAACCATATGTTTTGGGGTTTTATATGTTGTTAATGCCTTTACAAAATTCTCTGGTGCATCACCTCAGTAGTTTAGATTATTTTTCTTTAAGTTTCTTTCTTCCCCTTTTCCCAAACCACAAGGAAGAGTTGCCTTCTTAAATCCAGAGGTCATTCAGTGAGTTATGCATAATAGGTTCCCCATCATTGAATTTCCCATAAGGCTATCTACTTTCAAAGTAAATTTTAGAGTCAACAGTAACCTCGGTAGAGGATTTGAAAATCCAATCTAATGGACTACCTTGTTAGAGCTTACCCGGTTAGGGGATTTCAGTTCTACTGTAATTGTTAGAAAACAACAAGAGTTTTCTGATCTATCTGAATAACACTACACTTTCTTGATTAGATACATTTCATGCTCCTATCTGCCTTTACTCAAACTATAGATATATCATCTGGTTAGGCAACTACACACTCAATTGAACTGTGTCTATCTCTTTGCCAACTCACTCAAAACTAAACAACTTCATCGACCTTATTAAAAATCAATCAAGTTGGTAACACAACAAAATCCTAACTCTCATCGAGATTACAAACAAATTCGGTTCAAGTATGACCGTTGGATTACATAGCAATCTCTACATATTAATCAAGAAAACCTTGATCGCTCCTTGATCACCGCTTCATGGAACTTAGTAACTCATCACGTGCTTTGCATTAGATGAAATACATTTGCTCATTCCCTAGACAAAAACCATTACAACAACTTGCCAAAATATCTTGGAATTTTCTTCATACAATAATCATGTGTGTCATCATCATTACCGCTCATCATTAGATCATAAACTAATATAACCAATTCACCAAACTTAATCGGTTAGGGTTTATCAAAAACAACTAGTAAGGTTTACTAGTTACAACAATAGATTAGGTTTACACCTTTACACTGGTTATTGGTTCTCCTTACAAATTATTCCTACTGGTTACAGTAACAATATTACAACAATATCAATAATATCATTACCAGTTCAATTGATATCAATGACAACAAAACATATCATTAATGCAATCTTCATGTAAATGCCAAAACACACACACACACACACACACAGATATATATATACATGCATATGTAATACCCTAAAAATAGTCATCTAAACCATGAGCCCCTAATCTCGACAACGTCACCAAGGTCCTAACTAAAGGCAATTAAATTTGATCTTGAGCACACAATTAATTTCTTAAATCATCAATGTCACATGGCAAATTAATCACTCTAAATTAATTAAATAAATATTTAATTAATTGATCATTTCAAGTAAATCATTTTTAAACAATTATCCTATTTATTTTATTAAATATCCTAGCATATTTAATTAAATAAATCAATTTGCCATTAAATCTTCAAAAAAGGAATTGATTGACAAAAAAGAATTTAAAATTGAGAAAAGAAATCAATTGGAGATAATCTTGAAAATCAAATTAAAACTTGATAAATAATCTCAGAGAAAGAAATTAAAACAATTAAATATTAAATTAAATGAAATAGAGAATAAATCAGTTTTTTCTAATTTATCTTAATTTTAGTTCAATTTCCTTTAAAACTGAGAAAAGCATCCAATCACATCAATTCACCTGGACTGTGCTTCCTCTTGGAAAATCTTGACCGCTCATCATCATTCGATCTCAGCCATTGGTTTCTTTTTGAATTTTCTATAAATTCAGGCCCTCATCTCCCATTCAAGGATCCTGGAGATTATATTTTTATTATGTTGTTTTTTCTCTAGGTTCATTGAGATTTTGCATTGAGATATTACATATTAGTTATTGCATACTTAGTTAATCATCTATCTTAATATTGCTTAAATCATGTTAGCTTAAATCTTGCATATCTAGCTTAAATATTGCATTCATTTAGCTCAAATTCATGCTCATATAGATTAAAATCCTTTGTTTAGGTGTAGTCTAGTCATTGGTATTGCATATGAACTCTGAGAGAAAAACTAAACTCGCATCTACTAGAAGGCAATAGGTCGCTTTGTAATGGTTTATTGTTCATTATTGATTTTTGATTTACTAACCAAGCATCTAATGACTTAATTGAAGTGTTGTGTATTCAGATACAGATCCACTTTTCACACACATTTTTGGCACCCACCATGGGGCTCAAAATTCAATCCTTCGGCCTCAAAATCACTTTTTAATCTTTCAGGTCTCATCCATACATCCTCTACTAAATATCGTACAAGTATAAGTCCTTCTTTGTATGACATTCTGTCAAGACCTGTGTTTTATCATGTGGGTCAGGAAAGAAACTTGTACGAGTTTCTTCTCTGACAATTTAACTCTGTGTTTTATCATTTGGGCCTATGAGAATACTCATGCGAAAAGGTATACTCTATCATATGAATTTTTGTTTTATTGTTTCAAAAATAGTATACTTTTCAGGGTTTTTTCCTAAATTAAATTTAGATTTTGCTAACGCTAACGCTAACCTTGGTTTGTCTTCTGTTTCCCTGAGATTTTTACAGCCTAACTGATTTTCTTCTTGGACGCTTGTTAGAGAAGTTATCAATCAAACATATGCCTGTCAAAGAATCGAAAACAAAATGACTACTGATGCATTGGTTTTGCAAGTTGCCTACGGAAATTTGACCAAACTTCGTGTATTCTTTAATGTTCAATTTTTTAGGCACTTAAATTTCTATTTGGTTAAAGATCAAATTTGTCTTTTGTTTTTTTCAAAAAAATCAGAGAGGTAGTAGAGTATTCTCTTGTCTTTTACAGACAATCAGAAATCTAGACCCTCGAAGCTTTTTCTAAATTTTGAGATTTGTATACCTTTAGCAGGCCTGTAATAGTGGGAAAAAGTAATCACCGTGTGAGAATGACCCACATGAGTATAGCTAGACTTGACCATTCCAACTCACTATAATACATAGGCCTCTGGTGATTAAAGTCTTAGAGGACAGGATTATTTGAGTTTTCTCTTTGAGATCTCTCATATCGAGCATTTTGTAGGGCCTCGCGATCTCAATCATGTTTATGTGACTACAACTTGTTTCGGTACCTTGTCAGGCTATAGGCCTCAATCATGCTTGGGTGACTTCAAGGGGTAATTTAAAATGGAATTCCTGACTAAGAACTATAAGATAGAAGCTACCCGATTCACCTCCGAAAAGGGGATAATCTTTGTGCAAGAGAGATAGTAACTCTCCCAAGACACTTGCCATATCATGCCCCCATTAGTGTTTGGAGTCGGCTAATATGGCATTGAGAATCCATTACGTGAGACTCAATGGCCGTATTTTGATTAGCTATTGGGTGTGTACCTAAGTTAGCAAGCAAAGGTTTTCTTCTCTAAGCCAACTTCTATAGGGTTAGTGTGCTGTGATTGAATTCATTATATATATCTTGCGTGTTTTCTATGTTTTGATCCCTGAAACTAAAAATGAAATACTGAAACTAAAAATGAAATATTGAAACTGGAGAAAAAAAATCAACAACTCAGTGATAAACTTCATCCGTGTCCAAAACTGGTATCTGTCAATCATCGAAACATCAGTCCATGTCCAAAAAAACTCTTCTTGTCAGAATTTCATTTCTATCTAGTCCTCTGTTGTATGAGTCTGTTAAATTTTTGTCCTGCTACATACCTCCTATCGTATAAGTCTTCATTGCTCTTAATAGTTTGTCATCTGGATCTATAAAACCTGTCATATGAAACTACACAACTATTGTCTAGCCTTTTATAATCTGTCGTACAAATATACATCACAGTCAGTAGATTATCATCTGGAGTTTGCCCAACTATCATACGAAATTAGGCAACAACTCCTACGAAAAACTATCTTTATCCTCTAGAAGTTGCTAAACAGTCGTCTAGGTCTACAAATTTTGTCATACAAATTCCTGATCTTGTCAGTCAAAACAATCAAACTTGCCTAAATCAGTCTATAGACAATGAGCATAAGAGTGGTCATCATAATCATGAGCATAAGACACCTTGGTAGTGTACATTCTACAACTGTGTTACACAATTTTGTGGGTTACCTCTTAGCTAGCTCAATCAACCTAATCCAATCAACCAATCTATTGTCCAACCTTCACTCTTTAGTATCACTTAGACTACTTAGCCTTGACTCAAAATCAGAGTCATTGAATCTCACCCACATAAGTTTGGACATCAACCTCTGGCCTCAATGAACAACTAGCTTTGATCTCACCTTGACATCTGTAACACTTCTCGCTATCAACTGTAAATGGCTACCTTAGCTCCAATTCCCATGGCTACCTTGGGTCAAATGATTCAAGATATCAAGAAGGAAATATATGACATGAAAATCCAACAAAATAAATCATTGACTCCATTTGAAAAACAAACGCATGATATCAAGAGAGAGAAACTTCAAGGAATGCTAAAATGATTATATGATTTGACAATAAAAAACCAACAAATAATTGACAATCAAAAAACAAATCTCAAACAAGCTCACAAGACACCTTCACCAAGATGTAAAGACATTTCCTCCAAATATCCTCTAGATAGATAGTTTACACCTTTGGGGCAATCTATTGAGTCAACTTTGAAAGATCTTCTTATCATATTACCTAAAAAGACCACATGGGGATGTTAATTTTTGAGAAAGTATTGTGCACATCATATACAAAATGAACATAAGACTTCACATTGCATAGAATTAAAACATAAGATTCAAGATCTCATTGATAATGGTGTCATTGAAATTGAAGATCCTAATGAATCGCCTAAAGAAAAAGAAGGAACTATTTCCAAGCATGATAAAACTTATGAACCTGTGTCTAGCAATGGCTTACATGTAGCCTCCATCTTTCCGTGATGCCTCCATCTCCTAAGGATTCTCAACAACAATCCATACCATGTCTCTCAAATAATGAACCTAAGATGAAACTTTTCACGTTGACCCTCAAGGGCTATCTCAAGGGCCATCTCATCCTATGGTTGAAAAAGATCTTATTTCCATATAATCCCATGATGATTCCCTTATACCTTTCCATTTCTTCCAAGATGATCCCTTTCCATCTCAAGAGAAAAACATCCTTCCTAAGAAAGATCATGATGCCTCTTCCACCTTTTCAAATGATCCTATTCAAAATGAAGAGTCAAACACCCTTCCTACTCTATCTAATGACCCTCTTCCATGTCAAGATCAAAGTATCACTTCATCTTCTTGTCATAATCCTTCATGTTCACCTCAAGGATCCATCATGCCTACAAAACCCTCTCATGATACTACAAGTCAAAATATTTATAAACGCAAAGGGGTAGACCTTCACAAGCAAGAACCCCTCCATGTTAAAGAAACTATTAAGATTCATGGCCTTAGTAACATTCCTGAAGATGGTGGTACCCCTATTAAACCAAAATCCAAGTACATGCCTTCCCCTTTGTCTCTTCCATCCATTTTAGGACCCTATATCCTCCATCCCTTGTGCAGGATTAACAAAGGCGTACATCTTTGTGTATCTTCCATCCATCTAAAAAGAAACAAAGGCTCACTGAGAAAAAGAAAGAAAAATCAAAATCTATATGGGTCCCTAAGGCACTTGTAGAAGAAATGCATTCCAAGAAACTGCAAAAATGAAAAGTTAAAAACCATGTGGATCCCTAAGTTTCTCCTTGAAGCACAATAGTTTAAAGAAAAATCCAAATAAACAGCCAAGATTGTTGTTTCTCCATCCAAACCTTCCAAATCTATTTCTCCATCACATCCTTCCTCCATTTTTGATCCTTATGCCCCAAAATCCTTGGTTGTTCCTCCATCAATCCACCATCCCTCAAGATGTGTGCCAATGGTGATCCCACAAATGTTTTCATTCGCTCATGCACCAAACTTTCAATATCTGATCCATTATCCAACACCTCTTTTTCATCCTTCCATACCCCTTATCCAATCCTTTGCATGAGACTTTACCCTAGTTTCATTACCAAATCTAAAAACTTAGGAAATCAACATTGGAGATGTTGGACATGTACACTTAGCTGAGTCTTTTTAAAGACATCTTTATCTGACTCTTCAAACAAGGACCAATGAACTACCTACACAAAATTCCCTGACCCTATGAATAACATGCACCTTAAATATTATATCTAAGGGTTGGGTTAGTTTAGCATTTTCTTTTTGCACTGCATATCATTTTCTTAAAAGCACTGCATCACATATAGTTTCTTTTTCAAATGCATCTCACTCATACAATTTTTGCATTTGCATATAGCAATATCAATAAAATAAGGCAACTGTCATTTGTTTGCATTCAAGACTAACAAGGGTCATCTCCTTTCTTAGATACTTGGACATGAAGTCTTTGAGGTCCTAAGGTCATTCATTTTCAATATTACCCCGTGACGATGCTTTACTTATGGTTGGGTAGTGATTTCACTATTTGAGACTTGTTAACCCAAAATATATCAATTACTATATCTCAAACACATTAACAAAATCTCTTATTCATTCTAGACACCTAGTTGATCATATGACTAGTGAAAAAATCTAAAATTCTACTTCAGTGCCACTGTAATTGTCACACCCAAGTAGGTTTCCTTACTTACAAGTCAAGGCAAGAAAATATAAAAGAAAAAGTGCTATGCCAAATATTCATCTCAAGGCAAAAGAGAAATGATATATAACTGAAATATCACACATATAATGTGTGATAAAAATATTGACTATGGGAACATGCGAGTAACTCCATCAGGGCTATGGACGCCTACTGCCAATGGAGCAATATTTGAGAGATTACAGTCTATAACCTCGTCAGAGCTCTAAAAGATTGCTGGCAGCAAGGCTCTATTTGGGACGCTTTTGAAGTTAGAATAATCCATGTAGCTAGTCATATAGGATGCCAAGGATACTTAGTGAACACAAGAGTAGGAATTAACTCATTTGCACTCACGTGGGCAAAAGACGATCAAGGTTTCAATAATCTATGGGGAATTTTTTTGCATCTCCATTGCATGTTAATTTGGATGTTCTAAGGGACCTTAAGGATTGATTGACTGCTTATCTATGAAATGTTTTGTACCTCCAATTCAATTGGTGTATTACAAAGTTCTAAACAAACACGATCATCCTTGTTTGAATAGGAAATGCATCTTCATCATGCATATTGCATTAACATAGGTCATATCAAAAATTCATTGTCTCTACATGCATTTTGTAGGTCATCATGTCATATAGGTTTGTATTCTAGGGACATAGTTGAAAAAATCCTAAAACTCATAAAATGTCCTACAAAAATCATAAAATGTCCTGAATAAAATCCTAAAAAAAAAACTCACAAAATCAAACAAAAAAAAAAAAACTGAAAAATCAAAGCAAGAAAGCATAGACCATCCTTCAAGGCAAATCAACCACGGACAAATTCTCAAGGTCTGCAATCAAACTTATTGCATGTCTTGTTAATCAATCTATCAAACTCTATCAAACATCAACATGTCTTATACAAGGAAGGGTACACTCGAAACCAAATAGATCAGTCTTATACAGGGTACTTACTCTTTGAAACCAGACATTCCTATCAATGATCACACAAATCAAAACAATGACATCAATTAGTATGGCTGCTAGATTTTATCCAGGTTCATCTTATCTCCTGTACTAAAGTACTACAACTTTGCTTTATCTTTTAGTCACTTTTGTGACATCCTGGCTCTTTTGGAACCCTTGTAGCTTGAAACCGATCAATGTCCTTGTCTTAGGGTAATCGACTGAGCAATTCACATGTCCTAAGCAATATCAACCAAGTCATTTGTCAGTTAGTGGTACCCGGTCATCCACTCTGAGTCAATCACCTGTCTCCTAACCACTGAAGAGTTTTATCATTGAGTATACAAGCAAAACAAGACTACTGAAAACAATCATTAAACTATTTAAGATATGCATGAATTTTTCTTTGTGTGTTGTCTTTTACATTGGCTTTCACTTATTATTCCCTCTAAGTAACTCGAGGAAGTCTATCTTGACTCAGAGAAGCAAGGATTGGGGGCATAATACTTTTCTTTGTTTTCTTCTTGTAGGAATGAATCCCATGATTTGGAAATATCTAATCAGCTGAGTGTTTGTGATAAGTGCCTTCACATCACGGTGAAATTGCCACACATACCTCGACTCCACTCATTTGTATGCTACAGGGAGGTTGGAGTCATTTCTTTGTCTGTTTGAGGGAATTTCTTTAATGTGCAATCTAGATGCATGCGTAATCTATCCAAGGATACGAATGAACAAAGGGTCATTGTGGACAAGATAATTAATATTGCATATAAAAAGAAAGGAACTCTATTATACCTATTGTGTTTGTACAATGCTTAGTGATGAAGATTAAGCATACCAAATCTAGTGACTAGGTTTAGGTTGCATTCATTCTAAATTTTATGCATTTTGAATGATTTAGGCATGATAATAATGACCTCTTTATCTTTTGAATGAGAGTATGAAGCAATTGTCTTTTCTCAATTAAGTGGTCTCTTTTTCATCATCATTTCTCCAATCGAGTACTTGTGTATTGAGATGTTAGTTGCATACATGTGCATCTTATATAGATCCATACATTCCATTATTACTCATTTGCATTACTAGTTACTCATTTTTATCATCTATTTGCATATGAAAAAGAAACAAAAATAAACATCCATATTCATTTGCATTACATACATCCACACTGAAAAGATATGCATACATATAGAATAAAGCATATAGAAATCCATCTCATAATCAATCAACACAAGTATGATGAAATCAAATCAAGATCTTGTATATATCATTATAAAAGTCTTAGAGTACAACTGATATCAACTGTCATATACAATGTCTCATTGGAGCAAGAATCAAATAAGGCTACAAAAATAGGGTATATAACAAAATCTAGGAGATATCAAAATCTAGCTGTTTGCCTCTCCCTCATCGCTAGGTGGAGGAGGTGGTGCCTATTGATCGATATCCTGTCTAGGTGCCCTAGCTCCCTCAAATCGAGCCATATACTATGAATATGTAACAACCTGTTGTGCCACTGGGACTCCTACACTATACATGACAACATAATAGGCTGCTCGGCTCGTCTGATGCAAAACCTCTTGCTGGAGAGTATCTCGCTCTACTCTAACCTTAGCAAGCTATCGGTCTCGCTCTGCAAGATGTGTCTATGCCACTGTCAACTGTGATTGCAAACCTACCAATATATCCCTTAGAGACCGTGTTGCATCCACTACCCCCTACTCTCTCCCAGCCTCGCCACCTCCCCCTCCAACACCCTGCTCTCTCACAGGCTCTCTACCTCCCTCTCCTCCTCCTTATTCATCTCTTCATTGTCTCACCTACCTAAGAGATTCTATTTCCTCCTCACCTCCACCCTCTACTACCCTGGCACCGCCACCCTCAACCCCAATAGCCCCTAGAGATCCACCCTCCCCTCTTTGCCACTGTCTCACTCTACTGGTATCCTGCTGCTACTAGCCTCAAGATCACCTCCTGCTCACCTAGGTGCATCTTCTCTCTAACCCTACACCTATCCTTGTCCTTGTACCTAATTTGGTACCTATGCTTGTATAGGGGCCTCATCCTCAACCTCCTTTATGAGAGGCGCATGCTCTACGGGATTTGTGAATCTGGGAAATGGATGTCTCTAGAACCAACCCCTATACTAGGGAAATACCCCATATCTGCAACATCCTCCAAATAATCCTATCGCTGTCACTGTACACCAACTAGCTCCTACATGCTCAACACATAGGATAACCTCAGAGCCCATCCACGTCTCTCCTCATCTCCATATTAGGCGTAGGTTGTAAACTCTGGAGATATACCATGTGCTCTAGCATACTACCTCATAACCCTAGAAACTATGAACCACTCAATGATGGACACCAACCTGCCAATAAGAGGATGAGTCATAAACATATCCTTCCTCTACCCTCTCCAATCATCCCATAACTCCAGACCCCTATGCAATCTCCACACTACTGCAATCAAATCATCGAGATGTCTCCTCCAATAATTTGTCTTGCCTAGGTGGGGCTGAGTGACATAACCTGAATAACAATATACAATAGGTTGGTGTGTCTCTCTAGCATCATCTACTATCGACCTGCATACTAGGATGTGCTCCCATATCCATATCTAGAAAACTAAGACTTCGGCTGCCATGCTCTTCCCATCCCTATATGCAACCTAATGCATCTCATGATACATATGGGCTAACAAACAAGATCCCCACCCTAATCTCTTAGGACGAGTCAATAGTCTCTCGAGCATCCTAGCCCAACCACACAGAAAACCTTGTTGTCTTCTATCTGGCACAACAAAACACCCAATGATACCTACCAACATGCATGCCAACAGAAACTGCTCACTATACCTAGTCATCAGAACATCCCATGTGATGGCTTGCTCAAGGATCGTCTCATCATGGAATATCCATCTCAAAGCTAAGATACCTGGTCGTTGAGCAAAATCATAATCAACCTTGTCACCAATGAATGAAATCCTAAGAATCCGGTAGACATCCTCAGGTGTGATCCTCATCTCTCCTACAGGTAAATGGAAATTATTATGCTCTGAATGAAACCACTTTGCTAATGCGGTCAACATCCCATGATTTACACAGATATCTCACATCTGAAGAAGGTATCCAAACCTGCACAACTCAATGTGTCCCCTATCTTTGTCTGATAAACCTTAAACTAATCCCATCGTAGGTGGATAAAAACATCGAAACAAAATATCTGGCAACCGAATCTGCAAAATCAAACATAAACACTATCAACATGAGATCCAAATTGTGCTAACAATATGTATGCTAAACATGATTGCGAAGCCAAATATACAAAATGCAAAATCAAAATTTGATATTTTCACCCTAAAACATGCTTGTTGTTTTTCATTTGAGTTTTCACAGAAGGGCAAAATTTTGTACAAATCAGGATTATACATCGCAGGACACACTATCACAATACGAAAAAATATTATACATTGCATGACAAAATGGGCACTCAAGAACAAGTTCATACGAGACATGGGACAACACCGAATGACAAACCCTATATGCCCATATGATAAAACACTAAGGTGACAGTATATCGTACAAGAAATGGTCTTATCCCACACGATAAACCATGAGACATGACTTTAAATGACTTAAAAATGCAAAAAAATCAATCAAAATTTAAAATTTTAGAAATCACACAAGCTTAAGATCGATCACTTGCCGTCAGATCGTAGTTTCATGGTCGATTGTGACCTGGCACTCAAAACAATGCTCCTGGATCAGAATGGCCATTTTTCTTCCCAGAGGGCTTTTAAAATTTCAAACTTGGAGAGGTTAAAATGACTTGAAAATGACACATGGACCCCTTATATAGCCAAAACCCTAATTTTTTAACTTGCTCCGATGGTTGTCAAACTTGTACCTTAAGCTAATTTGCCTGTCCTGATTCCATTTTCGAGATCCAAATCAAAATCTAAGATCATCTTCCCATTCAATTTTGCACAACTGGGATCACTTAGCGCTTTCATCAACTGCTCATTCTCTTCTTCAATTTGCACTCAATTTCTCATTAATCAACGCTAAATCTCAATTTCATTCTCAAATTAACTCTGATTTTAATCTTCAACATTAATCTTTATGCTCAAATAACTTAGCATCGCTTAGAAAATTGCTTGAGATCACTATGCAACCCTTGCTATCTTTTGATTTCTCTCTCGAGGGGGCATACTCATGACATCATCATCAAAAGTTGAGATTTTTTTGAAATCTTTGCTACAAGTTGACCAGCTAAGCTTCATCAAATCAATCTCTAGGGGCATATCAGTTTCATCGCTTCATATCAAGCTGATATTGTCTTCATCTGAATCAGTGTCTTAACGTTAATCAGTTTCATCGCTTTTCATCAAGCTGATTATTCGTTTAAACTCAATCAAGGGTTTAAAGAGTATCTTTGATCACATGCTCAATCTAAGCAGGTGTTCAGTTTCATCGCATCGAATCAAGCTAGATAGTTTATCTTCGCTCATTGTATCTTGATCCATCAAGTTCAAGATCGGTTTTATCTTCACCCACTATGTCTAGTTCAATCAAGTTCTAGATCAGTAAGATTTTCTTCTTGATCTATCAAGTTCAAGTTCGGTATCTTTTCTCTTCATCGGTCCTAGTTCAATCAAGTTTGGGATCGGTTTTGCTTTAATCAACTCTGTTCGGTTTCATCATTTCAAAACAAACTGAATACCTCGCTCTTCATCTAGTTTGTGATCAATCAAGTTCATAACTGGTATCTCCTAGACATCAACTATTCTTTGAACCAATGCGCTTCTCGCACATTAATTCAAAGAGGGGAAAATGTAATTCCCTAAAAATGGTCATCTAAACCATGAGCCCCTAATCTTAACAACGTCACCAAGGTCCTAACCAAAGGCAATTAAATTTAATCTTGAGCACACAATTAATTTATTAAATCATCAATGTCACATAGCAAATTAATCACTTTGAATTAATTAAATAAATATTTAATTAATTGATCATTTCAAGAAAATCATTTTTAAACAATTATCCTATTTATTTTATTAAATATCCTAGCATATTTAATTAAATAAATCAATTTACCATTAAATCTTCAAAAAAAGGAATTAATTGACAAAAAAGAATTTAAAATTGAGAAAAGAAATCAATTGGAGATAATCATGAAAATCAAATTAAAAATTGATAAATAATCTCAGAGAAAGCAATTAAAACAATTAAATATTAAAATTGAATTAAATAGAGAAAAAAACAATTTTTTCCGATTTTATCTTAATTTTAGTTCAATTTCATTTAAAACTGAGAAACGCATCCAATCACATCAATTCACTTGGATTGTGCTTCCTCTTGGAAAATATTGACCACTCATCATCATTCGATCTCTGCCATTGGTTTCTTTCTAAATTTTCTATAAATCCAGACTCTCATCTCTCATTCAAGGATCCTGGAGAATATATTGTTATTGTGTTGTTTTTGCTCTAGGTTCATTGAGATTTTGCATTGTTACATATTAGTTATTGCATCCTTAGTTAATCATCTAGCTTAATATTGCTTAAATCATGTTAGCTTAAATCTTGCATATCTAGCTTAAATCTTGCATTCATTTAGCTCAAATTCATGCTCATATAGATTAAAATCCTTCGTTTAGGTGTAGTCTAGTCACTGGTATTGCATATGAACTCTGAGAGCAAGACTAAACTCACATCTACTAGAAGGCAATAGATCACTTTGTAATGGTTTATTTTTCATTATTGATTATTGATTTACTAACCATGTATCTAATGATTTAATTGAAGTGTTGTGTATTCAGATATAGATATAGATACAGATCTAGTTTTCACACATAGAGTGTATATATATATATACATATATACATACATACATACATACATACATATATACATATATATACATATATGTATATACATATATATATTTATAAATACATACATATATAAACCTGCACATTACAATAAACTTAACAAAAGAGTGATATTTTTTTTAAACACCAAAAAATAGTCTGTGCATATACATATATTTATATATATATATATGTGTGTGTGTGTGTGTGTGTGTGTGTGTGTGTGTGTGTGTGTGTGTGTATTATATTATATATAAAAGAAAAACAAAAAAAATTCTTATACAAAGGCGAAAAAGGGGAGGGGATGGGAGGAGTCGATGGCTCCACCCCACCCCTGTGGGGAGCAACACCACCAAGTGGGTTGTGATCCACTATGGGGAGCGGTACCATCGGGGGCTATGACCCACTGTGTGGGCCACGACCCGCATAGTGGGTTGTGACCCGCACAGTGGGTCATGACCCGTTGTGGGTAGCAGTGCCACTACAGGGGCCACGACTCACATAGTGGGTCGTTACCTACCAGGGGGCACCTCCCACCATGGCTCCCAGCAAATGGGGGCCATGAAAAGAAACCCCTGCATACAAATCCATTGCCCCTCCTCTTCGGCCCCTTCCTGTTTCAAAAAAAAATGGTAAGAAAAGAAAGATGCCCTAACTTATTGATAAGTTAGGGCATATTCAAAAAGGGTTTTAGAAAATGCTATAAAATTTTAGGGTTAATATATAAAAAATAGTAAAATTTTAATAAGAGAAAAACGGGGGTGAAAATCCCCAAATCCAAAAGGGAGGTTTAAATTGTAAAAGGGGTTGTTCTCTTGGGATATATTTATATGTATATATTTGCTTACACAAGGGGTATGTAAATAAATAGATATATCTATATATTTTTTATATAGAATTTAAATTGACTAAAGGGGATGTATTTTATACATCATTTTTTGGGAAAGATATATTAATGTGTGTGTGTGTGTGTGTGTGTGTGTGTGTGTGTGTGTGTGTGTGTGTGTGTGTGTGTGTGTGTGTGTGTGTGTGTGTGTGTGTGTATATATATATATATATATATATATATATATATATATATATATATAATCACAAACATTTATAGATGGATAAGTTGAAAGCTTATACCCTATTTATCTATATTTTAATTAGTTATTTAATGGAGGAGGATCAATAATGTCGGTAAATAAATAGATTGGACTAATAAATTAATATTCATATAAATAATATATTTGTTAATATGGTAAGGTGGTGAACTACACTTAAAAAACTTAATAAATGATAATGCTATATGGGCATTATATGAGTTATTTTAGTAACTTAAAATGAAAAATGGACAAAAAAATCGTAACTAAGGAATACATTTAACAATAAGGTTACAATGGTATTATTTGAGTTATTTTAATTAACTCTAAATGAAAATGGGTTTAAATAGTTATTTCAAGGGGAATTGAATTATAACCCTTTGAAAAATTATATTTAAAGTGAATGGAGCTATTTCAAGCACTTAGTTGAGAATTAATAAATAATTTAAGTAGCCAAAATAAAGTATCATTGTCAAACTCTAGGGATGGTATCTTTAAATTGTTTCAAGGAAGTAGTCCCTAATGATTGTAATGCAATGCAATGGCTTAAGAGGATAAATTTACCCCACATAGTCAATGTACATTGCAAGTTGTCATTGTAATTAGAATTTAATAAAGCATTTATTCGTTCACATTAAATATCACTTAAGTTGATGCTAGAATAATCAAGTTAGTGAGACTAAGTGATCAACCACTTCTTCACATAACGTAAATCACCAGTAATTATGTCTTTAAAAAAAATAAATTTGTTGTTATGTTTTTCCCTAAAGTTTGGGCATGTCATTTTGGTATCAAAGCCCTAGGTTCATACACTAGGAGAACTTGGGCTACTTTCATAACTTATTTGATCCAAACTATGACTTCGGAGTACAACACCTAATAAAAACCTACAGAGTATTCAAAATAATGAGGCAAGACAAGAAGTGAATTCATTCTATTCAAAGATCTACATATATCAGTTCATGAGATTTCAAGGGTCACCAAAAACCCCTGGGAATCGAAACTCAATATTCATAATGGTTATGGCGTAATAGGACCCCAAAACTACAAAATTTTTAAAAGTCCTATAAAAAAAAATAAAAAATAAAAATAAATAAGAAAATATTTTCAATATTTCAAGATTGGCTCTAATCATTAACACTTATGAGACTGCTATTCAATTGAATCGAAACGTACCAATTGAACCCAACGAAAAATTTAGTATGAAGAATCAATTCTATGTAATGGAATACTTGTATTAGTTAATAAAGGCAATATCATTAGTTGGGATATGTCCTTGACATTACAAAATCAAGAGAGCTAGGCTGGCATGAGATGGAAACTTAGTAAACTAGCCTAAGGAAGCATAGCATAATTGAAATATTAGTAATGCAAGATGGTGCTAGTTTAATAATTAACATTCCACCCTAGGAGAAAGTTTGTGGTGGTTTGTAATCAATGATTTTCATGTGGGGGCACCTTTAAAGAGAGAGTTAAGTGGTACCTTTATGAATCTTGGGCAGAAGCATTATCCTAACCTAATGGATAGGTACCTTAAGCATGTGACCATACTATGTTACCTCTATTGAGACCACATGTTAGGGATTCTCGTATAAATGCAAAAGAAACTTGAGGTGAATAACCTTGAGGATGATGGATGAAATGATGAATAACAATTCACTTGGTAAATAAGCCCTAGTAATACTAAAGGTAATTTGATTTGAGAAGCAAGGAGACACAAACCCTTTTAGATTAAACAATGAAAATTGCAAATTTTTCTTAATCCTCATGTAGTTAATAAGTCTAATATTGGGAAAATCAAACAATCTGATGACCTAACTAATCATTTTGGTAACGAATCTTGAGATGACTAATTAATCGGTCAAGAAAGATGATACAATATGGGAGTCATGTAGAAACCCTACTAAGGTACAAGGTGAAGTAGATGAAACATGATTAGATAATCATGACGTTATAAACTTATATGTATTTGGAGTCTAAGGAGAAAGTGTAACCAACACATAACTTGAAACTAGCTATGCGCTAGTTTAGAATACTTATTCTACTTGTGCATATCTGAAGAGGTTTGTAAATTGATGACACATGGGAGAAAAAGTATAAGGAGCATTAGGTATGGATGAGCCAATATCCAAAATTTGATAAGGCATATGGAAGTTGGGAATACCATCACAATTGTAATCAATGGTTAATGAGAATTAATTGGAAATGGTATATGGTGCTCAAATGCAATAATCAATGAGCATAGTGCTAAGGAACCTATTCATGTGGCTAAATAACAAAGAATTTGGAGTCAATTGGAATCTTAAGATCTTTGCACTTAGGGTACACTCTTATGTTATAAAATTATAGGATAACTAGATACTATGGTATCAAGACAATTTTATTGGCTTGAAGATAATCGAAAAATGCATTGTGTCGTGGTTGACTAGCAAGTAAATATATAAGAGAGAAGATAGAAAATGATATTATTGTTAGTAAAAATTCAAATAAAAGGAGGGTGTTGTTACTATTCTTTTCACTCTTCAGTATGCATCCCCTTGTTCTCATGATTGCATGAGTGTGATAGGTAAGAATAAATCAAATTTCCACACTACTAAAGGAGGAATATGGTATGTGAGATAGTACAAAATGGTTGTAAAATTTTAATGAATTATGCATCCTTGTACTTGGTGATTATTCCACCTTTGTGCGTTCTTAACAATAATTGATAGTATTTTGGCATCATACTCCTACTTGATGTGGACAATTAATAATTAGGTACAAAGGTACTAGGAGCTAGCGAAAGTTGCTAAGGAAACAAATGTTGTCACTGGTAAAATTATATAATTACATTGTACAACTCCTAGGTGGTTCTAAGTATACAAGTATTGATTGTGTACTCAACTATTTACCCCTCATTAGCAAGCGAGACATAAAAGTATTCATGTATGTGTTGCAATGTATTGAACAAAAAACATTTTATTATATTATGTCTATTTAATGGAATTCCAAGGAGAATGGATGAAGGATGGTAGAATTGGTGCATCCATCTATTAGTATTTAACTATGGTTGTTGATAGCCCTAAGTGGTTAACAGTTTATATTGAAAGTGTTGCTTGAAATGGTAATATTAGGGATGCAATCACCTTGGAAATTTGGAATCAAGTGGAACAGAATCTACATAAAACATTTCATGGTAATAAAGAAATGTAGCTAATTTAATATCCCTAAGTGTCTAATGATCACTCCCTAATGCACTCAGGACGTGTGATCTTGGGTGACATGCAACGGTTACTCCCTATAGTGTGGCTAAAATGGTCACCTTATTTTGAGTTTTGATTTTGACAGTGTTTTGACTATCTTTTAAATAGTGTTATGTGACTTAGGGGCTAGCACTTTCTTTGATATTTCTTATGATGAAAGGACCACTAAATTTTTGTTTCTTTTCATTTGAGTTTTCACACTTGTTGTGTTGTTGATTTTAAAGTTTTTCAATTGCCAGCATCTTTCTTTCTTTCAGATTGGACTTGGTAAATTTAATTTTGAATTCTATCTTTTGAGGTGTCAAGTGGTCATTATGAATGTTTGAATTAGCTGGCCCTAGTTATGTGATCAAGTGTAATATCTATTATGTTCATTGACCCTCTGATAGAGTGTCAAGGGAAAACACCGCAAGGAATGAAATTAGGCATAATGAATAAATAAAAAGTATTATATCTAATTAAGAAAATGGAAAGTGTATCCTCTATGATGAAACTCTTTTGCAATCAATTATAACAAGAAAATAATTAGCAAAAAGTGTGATCTAGACTTGGTGAATTGTACAAGTTAAATATTTGTAACCTCGTCGTGTTGAAAAATGCATTGAGATGTCTACACAGATGCTTATTAAAATAAGTTACTTTGCACGAGGTTAGATGTAATGATTTTCGTTACTCTCTTGTAATGGGATTGTAAGATGCTTTATATTCAATGTTACGATTGACCTATACACCTTGAACCTTAATGCCTAGATTTTTAGTTATTATAAACCCTAGTGGTAGTATGCTATGCTAATTATGGATGAATTTGGGTATCTAAATTGAATAGATTTTGGTTACCCTAAAGATTTAGTAAGGAATATGCACAAAAGTTGATATATCGGATATGTAGCTATCATCTTTATGATGCACCATGATGTAAAATAAGTGATTTCACATTTGGATAAAGTAAGTTATGATGTTGATTTTCTATGATACATATGCAAAGGATAGGAATTCCAATAGAATATGCACATTTTGGGAAAATACTTATTCGAAAATATGACTCCTAGAAATTGAATAAATTGATAAGCGTAACCTAGGTAGTGAAAGATGATGTGTCATGTTGTTATGATTTGGTAGTTCATTGACTTAAAGTAATTGAGGTATATGCAAAAGAGAACTTGTTGAACACCTATGTGCATTAGAAGAGAAATAATATAAATATGCTATGATAGTGCAGATAGGAGGTGATATCTGATGCAGGAGCATCCCCGTTCTTTGAGAAATCTTGCATCAACCAAAAATATTTCCTTTTAGTTTAGTTTTTATTTAGTTTAATGTGCAATTTTATGTGTTCTTACTAGTTGGTATAGGTAGTTGCTTGTTTTTCATTGAAAATACTATTTTTGGTTTCTAGGTTGGTTCTTGTGCTTAAGTCCATAGTTTCAGTCCATTTGGATTCTTTTCTGGTTAGTTATCGCTTTAGGTTGACTATTTTTGGGTTTCGAGATAGTTCTTGTGCTTACTGGTTAACTTTCCTTCATTATCAAATCAATTTTTGGCATGTGGATCTATTTTGGGTCTTTTTTTATGTTCTTTGGCATGTGGCCGACCCTCCTGCTGAACCGCACTTCTTGGGTGTTATTTTTTGGAAAGATTTGTTTAATTCTTAAGGCTGACCTAGTTACACATTTCATTTTCCTACATTGGTAAATGTAATCTTTTGTGGCCAACCTAGATATGTTCCAGTGGGTATAAATATGGTATTATGTAATCATTTATAAGGGCAGAGGAAGTAGAATTGAGAATAAGGATTGAGATTCGCATTTAGCGATCTATTTGATTCTTAGAGTCCCGGCTGGATTGTATCTAGCTAGAAGCTTGCATGTAACCGGTTAACTATCAGATGTTCTATGATGATTGTATGATGATAATCAGTTGGTTGCGGGAAGTTATAAGGCAATAATATGATTTTTTTTTGTAATCTTTCTATATTTTCTTGTTGCTTTCTGTGATGGTGGGAAAATAATGAGTGATAGATCAAGAGGAAAACTAACCCTTTCCCTCAAAGAGATATGAGAGTTTCACTATTGATTACCCTTCAAGCACTTTTAACCATTACATTAGGGAGATAGGGGTAATTCACTAGATCCAATCTCCACACAAAGATGATAGATTGAATTTTGAATGAATTAAGGAATGTTTATGATGATTCCCTTATTCCCTTTTGTTTGATTTGAAATGGAATTGATTGAATTATGTATTGCAAAAGTGACAAAGAATTGATTATAACTTGAGATCTGAATATGGGATGAAGTTGTGCACCTGGATTTGGCTGTTAAATGTTGAGACGAAGTTGCCTTGCAAATTTGACGAAAAGTTGCTCAGACTGTGGAGGGAATGTACACGGTCCTTCAAGAAATCTAGAAACGAAAAGGGTTTTTCTGCCTCAGCAAATGAAGCCTGAATTTGAAATTATAGCTGCACACCTACAACCTACACACAAAAAAGAGAGGGAAATGTGTTGGGATTGGGGGTTTACCTTTAGGTCAAACCCCAGTTTTGGAATTAACCAAGTAATGAAAGAAAGCACTTGCAAGTAGATGTAAATGGAAGACTAAATTATAAATCACCTCAAGTGAGGTTGTAGTAGCAATGTTGATAGAAATGTTGTGTGGAATTTAATGTTGAAATCAATCTCCTCTTCAATGATTGAATCCTTGACTTGAATGCAACACCTAGCCTTGAAGGGAGACTTGAGAATGCCCAATGCTAGAAAAGAATGCTTCAATGCTTGATTGCCTTAACATATCCAATTTCAACCTATCCAACCTCATGAAAATGAGAGAGAACATGCTCCCTTAAATACATGTTTGAAGGATTTGAATTTCATCATGGGCCGACATCGGGGAGATTTCCCACTCACTGCACAACCCACAATGCTTGCACTAAAAATGTCCTTCCCCAAAATAGAGCAGGGAAAAGGGTGCCACACCCCTATCTTGGGAGGATAAGGGCACCACACCCTTTTCCAAGGGGGGATAGGGGTGCCACACCCCTGTCCTACCCTATCTCTAGGGAAGAGTGTGGACAGAGTGATGCGGAGGCCAAGGAAGAAGTAGTTTTCACAAGTCGAGCACTCTCTGGTCTCCGATCAGGTTAGAGGGTTCAAGTTTGTATGCGTGAGGACCCTAATGAAGGCCTAAATTGCTAGGGTCATAATATTATGACACTACATTTATCCCCCACTTTAGCGAGAGTATAAGCATATGCTAATACTACCAATAAAGTTAAAGCAAACAAGATTGATATACTTTCACCACGTCAAGGAGGTAAGATGTGCCAAGCCCCCAATGGACTTAAGATCTTATGACTTCAATTGACAAAGTAAAAGGGAATATTGAGAAGGGGAGAACCATGACTTCAAGTAGAAAAGTTCCCTTCACCATGAGTCATGAAACCAAGGATACAAAATATTACAAAGCAAGACAAAGTTCACTAAGTAATTCTAAGTATCATAAGAAGGAAAGTATGAGCGGAGTGTATGCCCCCACGTTAGTTCCTTATCGGGAGAAATTGATTTAAGGTAGGATACACGCAAGAGAGAAAGAAGAAAGGAAGAACGTTATCGCAAGGATTTATCTCCCAATCGAGGAATAAACCCAAGGATAATGAACAAAAACCATGAGGTAGTGTCTCTTTCCTCGGGGTCAATATGTTGTATGATAATTCATGTATATCATGTATGTATATGCATTTAATAAATTTCATTCCCCAAAGAAGGACACTATCTTAGAAGAAAGGGAAGAGAGGATGTCTTTTGAGTCAACATGAAAGAGACTAAGAGAAGATCTCAATGCTTTGCATCATCCCCAAGTAGACAATAAGGGAACAATATAAGAACATGGATACATATAGAAGAATGGTCACATAACAGAAAGAAATGAGAGAGAGAGAGATTTGCAGTGCTAGTATCGTTAATCTAGCACAACATCCGCCTCTTGATCTTGCTAATCACTATTTTGAGAAGGCACGCAACATGCCAGAGGAGCGATATCAAGCATAATAGATGGAGCTATCACAAGATCCAAACAAGGACAATGCTCATTTGATATATGTCTGTCAATATCAATATATTCATGCTCACTGTCAGAAGCATTAGGAGTTGTATTGCCATTATGAATAACATTTTCACTCATTTCTACATCAAAGTTTAAAGCAAGAGGAGCAAAAACATGAATATGAGTAAAACCATCACATTTTTTATGCAACTTACGATTTGGAGATGTTGGTTGAATATCTTGCTTAGGAGAAAAGGGAATCATATCAACTATTGGAGTCTGAGGAGATTGAGTATTTTGAGGGATGGCTTCATGAGCTTGAACATGGCATCTTCATCAGCATTCTCTCACACAATGATTCCATCAAGTCTTAGTGGAAGGCTGAGAAGGAGGAGGAACACTTGAAGGAGGAATGGCTTTCTCTTTTATAGTGGAAGGTTTAGGTTGAGGTATTTTTGGTTGAACAATAGGAGAAGCATGCCTCTTCTCTCGATAAGAGGAAGGAGGTGGAACTGCACTATAGAAAGGAGGAATGTTAGGTGTAGGGAGGAGACCAAGTCCATCATGAGGAGGAGGTATAGTTCTAACCTTAGGAAGAATATTGTGGTTCTCCTTAAGAGAAGGTAAAGTCACATCCATAGGAATAGGTGGACAATTTTCCTTAGGAGGGAAATTAGTTCTATTTGAGAGGGGAAGAACCTCATCTTGAAGAATAATAGGAATATCAAGTGTTGGAGATCTAGGTTGACTTAAGAATAAGATCATATCATTCTTCCATTTTTTATAGGATTGAAAAAGAGCGTCGCTCCTTGATGGAAGAGATTGAAATTGTTTAGGCCAAAAGAGATCAATAGGAACACCAGGGATTATTTCGAATGGACAAAATAAGTTATGGTTCATAGTGATGATTTCTCCATTGTGAGGAAATTTAAGACACTTATGGATTGGAGAAGCAATAGCTTTCATGGAAGATAGCCAAGGATATCCTAGCTTCACATGGAATTGCTTAGAAGAAGGTATGATAACAAAGTCAACATCCATGGATTTAGTATGGACTTCAACAGGAAGGCTGATAGAACCAAAGGTAGGACAAGAGAAGCCATCAAATAACTTCACATCTACATTAGAAGCATCATATAATGGTTTATGCAATCATAAAGTGAAAAGATACTCTTCATTTATGACATTAACCATGCAAGAGGGATCAATCAAGGCACCACAGAAAGGGATATCCTTAACCTTTGCAACTATGTATAAAGGACCATTGGGTGCTCTAATGGTCTCACTAGGGTCAAATGTAATACAGGGATCCTTAGGCGAATCTTGTGTTTCTACCATATTAACCAAGTTCAGAGCCACACAGATAAGTGTTTCAGAAGAAAGAGAACTAGGCACAACCTCAATAACATTAGAGGTATGAGATGGCAAGGGATCAGATAAAATCTTAAGATTTTGATTAGGAGGAGAAACTGACTTATTCCATTTATCATTCACACCTAACACAGATATAATATTATTATCAATCAAGTCTTGAACCTTATGTTTCACTGCAAAACATTTCTCGATATCATGACCAGGTTGACGATGAAATTGGCAAAAGGAATTGTTATCAAAATGAGGAGATGCAAGTTTGGAAGGATCAACATGTTTTATAGGAGGAAGTTTGATAACATTTCTATGCAATAACTGAGACATGATACTATGCAAAGATTCATTCAAAGGAGAAAATTGTCTTTATCTATGGAAAATTTTAGAAATAGGAGGCACATCTGTTGTAGCATTCACATGGTTGTTGTTGATTGGATCATTGATCTTGATGAAGCTTTTTGTTGGTTTGAACTTCGCAAATGGTTGTGAGCCATAGGAGTGGATTGCTCCATTTGACTCACAACCAATTGATAATTGTGGAGTGTTGCGCACAACTACAGAAAGGAAGTAAACTCAAACAAAAGAAGTTTTTCTTTGATATATTTTTGTAAATTAGAAATGAAAATTTTATGGATATCATTATCAAGCACATGAAAAGAAATTTGAGCACACAAATGCTTATATCTACCAATGAAATCGATCACTTTCTCTTTAACACCTTGTTTACAATGCATTAAATCAGTCGAAGTGATTTTAGGACCAATGTTGTTTTGAACTTGTTGGATGAAAGCATTTGATAATTGTTGAAAACAAGTGATAGAATAAGAAGGCAAAGAGCAATACCATTTTAAGGCCTTATCTCTTAGTGTTCTTGTAAATAGTTTTGCAAGCAATCATTGATCATAAGAAAAATCAATACACAAGGTTTGAAATGTTTTGACATGCGTAAGAGGATCACCTTTTCCATTACAGAGCTCCAATTGAGGGATCTCAACATGTTTAGGTGGCACAAATTTAAAAATATAAAGAGAAAGTGGGCTCACAACATCAAAGGTGGGCACACTAAACTTGGATTGACTCATGGAAGCAATTTGTTGTTGTAAGGAAGACACAGTTTGGGCCAGATTGTTGATTGTCATCTCGGTAGAAGAATTCATGTTGGACATAGGTGATTGAGAAGGTGGTGTGATGTTGTGGAAAGAAGGCATGGACTGAGAATAAGTTGGTGGGACACTATGATAAGTAGGCATTGGTGATGATTGGGTAAGAAAAGGGACACTTGAAGGAGGAATAAAGTTGTTGAAAGAATTGCCCCCTTGTGTCACACTGATTGGTTGAGGAATAGTAGGAACACTTATGGAAGACATAGGTAACGATGGGGGATTAAATCAACAAGATGGATTTCTCCCATGACCTATGGTTATAGGAATGAAATTTTGAGTTGAAGTAGCCATGATGTTTGATGTGAAAGTAGGAATACTAGTCATAGGATTGGTCAAAGGAATAGAGGAATTGACTTGTGCTGGAGGTTGAGTAGCCTAGGGTTTCGACACAACTCTTGATAGGCATGAAATTAGAATCAACAATATGTGCAATTCCATGCAATATATCAATTTCATTCTTATCACTTTGAATCATGCACTTAAGACCTTCAATTAATGGAAGAGATTCACTATTAGGGTATTCTTGGGACATCCATTTTTGAAATCTATCAAATTAATTGTCCAATGTGGAAATTTGATCTAAAGAAACCTTAGTTAAAGCTTCTTCTTCATCATGAGATCCATCAATGGGGCAAATAGGCACATGATTAGGATGAGAAGAATTAGCATGATCCTCATTAAAGAAATCACCCAAATTAGGCTCCATCTCCTCAGTAATTAAACCTTGGGAAGCCTTAATTCTGATGTTTCATCTAATGTGGATAGGATAGGTAGGACTAATAGTTGTAAAACTCATGCACTAGAGGGAAATTTGAATTTTGAATTTTGGAACAAAGCTTGCAAAAATTGAGTAATGCAAAGTTTAAGAAAATAATGGTTATACAATTTGAACTTTGTTGGAGGAAGAGAATGACACAATTTCCAAAGAAAGAAAATTGGAATTTTAAAATTTGAGCCAAGGGAATACCCCTTAATTTTAAAATTAGAACTTTAAAATCAAGGTAGACAATTATTAACCTCTTAATTTTAAAAAATTTCTTGAAAGTTGAAATGTTGATTTTTGAAGGTACTTATGATTCTAGAGGTTTCAAAACTTGATGAAATCAGCCAATCTTTTGGATTTAGGCTAATAAATACAGTCATAACAGTCTCCCAAATTTTTTGGAAAAAAGCCAAGGACCGTGGCAGGAATGTACATGGTCTGACCAACTTTTTTTGAAAATTTTCATGGATGGATATTATGAGGATTTTAAAGATAACCCCAAAAAATTGGCGAATTTTGTGATTTCTAAATGGGCGAAATGAAGGCACAGAGGTGAAAATAGGACCCTATTAGGGTTTTGAAGAAAAGGAGGAATTGAAGTGCAATTTTGAAAAGGGTCAAACCTAATGGATAGGGACACCTTGGAAAATGTTTAAAAATATGAACGTAACTGAAAATTTTTTCAAATTCACAAAAAATCCAATTAATTTTAAAAATTAGGGTTTGATGACCTAACCACTTAATTTTGAAATTTAAATTTTGGGAAAAAGGGAGGAAATTGAAAATTTGAATTGTAGGATGGAAGACAAATCTGAGAATAATCAGAAATCTGAAAATTAAGTTGAAATCCAATTTTTGCACAAGTTCAATATGATGTTTGAAAATTAGGGTTTTAACAAGTAACCTCGTAATTTTGTAAATTTTAATTTCCAATTGAACAAGACAATGAGGAAATTGAATTTGACAAACACAACAATTTTCAGATTTAAGACAAACACAAGCAATTTTTACAAATCACAAGTTCAATTTTAAATTTAAAAACTAGGGTTTTTTATGAATTAACCACTAAGTTTGCATAAAATTGAAACTTATAAATGAAAAATATGTAATCATGTTCAAAGGATAGCATGCAAGATGTCGGGTTCACCAAAATGTGATGGTGGAAAAATGTGAGTAATAGATCAAGAGGAAAACTAACCCTTTCTTTCAAAGAGAGATGAGAGTTTCACTATTGATTACCCTTCAAGCACTTTTCATGACCATTACATTAGGGGGATAAGGGGTATTTCACTAGATCCAATCTCCACACAAAGATGATAGATTTAATTCTGAATGAATTAAGGAATGTTTATGATGATCCCCTTATTCCCTTTTGTTTGATTGGATTATATAGTGCAAAAGTGACAAAGAATTGATTATAACTTGAGAACTGAATATGGGATGAAGCTGTGCACCTAGATTTGGCAGTAAAATGTCGAGACAAAGTCGCCTTGCAAATTTGATGAAACGTTGCTTTGACCATGGCGGGAATGTACACGGTCCTCCGAGAAATCCGTGAAACGAAAAGGTTTTTCCGCCTCTGCAAATGAAGTCTGAATCTGAAAGTACAACTGCGCACCTGGAACCTACACACAGAAATGAGAGGGAAATATGTTGGGATTGGGGGTTTGTCTTTAGGTCAAACCCCAGTTTTGGAATTAACCAAGTAATGAAAGAAAGTACTTGCAAGTAGATGTAAATGAAAGACTGAATTGTAAATCACCTCAAGGGAGGTTGTAGTAGCAATGTTGATAGAAATGTTGTGTGGATCTGAATTTTGAAATCATTTTCCTCTTCAATGGTTGAATCCTTGACTTGAATGCAACACCTAGCCTTGAAGGGACACTTGAGAATGCTCAATGTTGGAAAAGAATGCTTGAATTCTTGATCACATGAACATATCCAACTTTGACCTATCCAATCTCATGAAAATGAGAGAGTGCATGCCCCCTTAAATACATGTTTGAAGGATTTGAATTTCGTCATGGGCCGACATCAGGGAGATTTCCCGCTCAATGCACAACCCACAATCCTTGCAATAGAAAGTTCCTACCCTAAAATAGGGCAGGGACAGGGGTGCCATGCCCCTGTCCTGGGAGGACAAGGGTGTCACAACCCTATCCAAGGGGGGACAAGGGCACCACACCCCTATCCTACCCCTGTCTCCAGGGTAAAGTGTGGACAGAGTGATGCAAAGGGCAAGGAAGAAGCAGTATTCACAAGCCAAGCACTCTTCGGTCTCCAATCGTGTTAGAGGATTAGAGTTTGCATGCGTGATGACCCTAATGCAATCATAAATTGCTAGGGTTGCAATTTTATGACACTACACTTTCATTGTGTTACTCTTGCTGCATAAGCCAGTCAATTCTCTTTTAAGGCTTTCATCGGTTATGAATGCATCAAGTGGTATCATATTTGGTTATGAACAAGTTAGTGGAAGAGTTTTTTGTGAACCTTGAGGCATTCCTTTGGGTGGATAGATCGCCAAATGTAGGCAAGTTGCGTGTGTGTTCAATAGATCACCGAGGGGAGGCAATTGAAACCAGTAGTCAGATCGTTGAGTTGAGGCAGTTCACCGGAGCGGAAGAGGAGATGTCACCTAGAAGAACAAACCCCCGGAGGGTAGAGCAGATGATGGAGGACTTCAAGAATGAAGTGAGGAACAAAATATGAAACACTTTGGTTGGTTTGCAGAGAAGCCCTAAATCTGAGGATGAGTATGAAGAAGCCGGTGAGGAGCTAAAGAAGAGGTTGGCAGATAAGGAAGATGTTTGGACTAGAAAGGAGCATAGAGCCTTTATTCCAAATCCTTTTAAATGTTCATGAGTTTCCTCTCATGGAACATCTTTTCCTACCTAGGATGTCTGATGCAGAAGCATCCTCAATCTTTGAGAAATCTTGCATCAACCAAAAATATTTCCTTTTAGTTTAGTTCTTGTTTAGTTCAATGTGCAGTTTTCTCTGTTCTTACCGGTTGGTACCGATAGTTGCTTGCTTTTCATTGTAGATCCTATTTTTGGTTTCCAAGTTGGTTCTTGTGCTTAATTCCATATTTTCAATCCATTTGGATTCTTTTCCCATCAATTATCGCTTTCGGTTGACTGTTTCTAGGTTCTAGGATAGTTCTTGTGCTTACTATTGGCATTGCATGAAGACTGCATTAATGAAGTATGTGTTATCATTGATGTCAATTGTAACTGGTAATGGATTTGTATTGCAACTAATAGTGACGTAGTAATGCAACCGGTAGTTGAGCAGTGAAGGGAACCGATATTACTATTGAAGCAGTGAGATCAACTGGTAACCCTTACCTGTTGATATGTCAAACCCTAACCGATAGAGCTTGGTGAATTGGTTGTGTTGATCTATGATTGAATGGTGATCAAAGATGAGTATGCCACGTATGCATGATGCATATGATGATTTTCAAATTGGTTTTATCGTGTAGAGATGACTGTTTTATGTTGGGAATGAGCGAGTACATTGCATGCAGTGAAAACTGTGTGATAAGTTACAGGATTTGATGAGCGGTGATCAAGGAGTAGTCGAGGTCATCTAGGAAAATGTGCAGATGATTGCTATGTAATCCAGTGGTCATGTTTGAACCAATTTTTTTGTGATCTCTATGAGTTCTTAGGTTTTGTGATGTGTTATCAACCTATTGTTTTTCTTATAAGGTCGATGAGTTGTTTTGTAATAGTGTTGGCAATTTTGGTTAAGTGGTAGTGTGATTGATTGCCCAACCAGAAGCAGTATCTACAAAATGTTTGAAGGTAGATAGGAGTATGAATAGGATCTGATCAATCAGAATAGTTCTATTACCAAATCAACAAAAACCCTATTGTTCTATAACAATTACAACAGTTAAATCCCTTAACTGGGTAAGCTTTAATAGGCTTGGTGTTTTGTAAATCCTCTAACTAGGTGATTCATTAGCTTGGATTTTAAATCCTCTATCAAGGTTACTCCTAACAGGGTATTTCCTTTAACAGGGTGTTGTAGTCAATCCCTTAACTGGGTGGTCCTTAACCGGATCTATTCTTAACAGGACATTTTTGTAAAGCTTCTTACAAAGCTTGGCTCCTAATAGGGAGAACTTCAGAAGAGTTCAGAATACTTGTGGGTATTCATTCCCATCGTGGTTTTTCCCATTTGGATTTCCACATCAAAAATCATTGTGTCAAGTAGTGAATGTTTTTTGTGGTTATGCTTTGATATGGTTAATCTGTTTAATTGGTAAAACCATTTAGATGTGTTAAAGTGATCTGAAATGTGCTATTACTAATGTTAGTAAAATGGTGATGTTTTGGTTAAATAATATATGAGTTTCAGATCTATTACACTATTATATTGGTATTCCAGTCAACCAGTAAACTTGACAATGTAGTTGTAGTTTATAGTGCAATGTTTTAACCGGTTAGTTCAGTGATTGATTTATGAGTTGGGTTTGAGTTTGGTAAAATTTTAGTCTATTTTTTATCTACTAATTCACCCCCCCTCTTAGTAGTTGTTTGGATCCTTTTATTCATCATATCATCAATTGGTATCAGAGCATTTCAGGTCCTCTAGTGTCTAAACCTAATAGCTTGAGGTAAAGATCTAGAAGAACATGATGAAGAAAGAAGGTTTAAAGCTCAATAGGGAAAACTACAAAATCTGGAGCGATAGGATGAAGATCTATATCAAAATCTTAGGAAGTCAATATTGGGAGCATGTTGTTACCAAATAAAGTTTGCCTAGTAGGATTCTGTCTGATGATCAAAAGAAGGAGAAACATGAGAATAATCAAGCATTAGAGGCCATTATCAGTTCCTTGTCTGATTCAGAGTATGTTGATGTCCATAGTTTGAAGACTGCTTATGATGTGTGGAAGAAAATTTAGTATATCTATAGCAGTGATGAGCATGTGAAGATTTGCCAAAAAAGAGAGTCTGAGAGGTAGATTTGATGACATGCAGATGGCTAAAGGTGAGAACATTCAATAGTATTTCAGAGGATCAAGGAGATAGTTGGTGAGATCAAAAGTGTTGGTGGTAAAGTGGAGGATACCACAGTGGTTAGCAAGGTATTGAGAACCCTTCTACTAGTCTACACTATCTGAGTTGTAGCCATTCAGAATCTAAAGTCTATTGATAAAACAAAGGTAACTCTTGACTCCATCATTGGTAAACTAACTCCATTTTAATTAAATGGTTATGGTGGAAGTGCTCAAAAATCTGAATTTGCATTTAGATCTTCAATTTCTAACCCACCGATAAGGAAAAGCAGAGAAGCTAGTCACAGTCATGAGTCCAGATCCAATAGAGAAGTTGATGATGAAGAAAGTTTGATTGAGCTTGAAGCACTGTTGGCCAAGTGGTTACCCATAGGTATTGGTAAGTACAAAGGTAAATTACCTTTGAAGTGTTTTGCATGTAACTAGATTGGACACATTGCAGCTAACTGTCCAAATGGAGACAATGAGCATAAATGTGAGAAGTATAAGAAGTACAAAGGCAAAGGTAAAAGAGATTTCCTCATTGCAGTTGATGGAGGAATCACAGATGAGGAATTTGAGGGAGATGCAAATGAGAATATTGTCTTTGTTTCCATTAAAGAAGAGACATCAGATCAGAAGGCATTAGTCTCTCATATGGATAGTTATGATGATTGGATTATAGATAGTGGTTGTTCACACCACATGACCGGTGACCGAAGTAAGTTTCTTACTTTGAAGGAATTTGATGGAGGTATTGTGAGATTTGGAAATGAATCACCCTACATGGTAAAAGGAAAGGGAACCATCTCTCTTAATGGAAAGAGTAGTGTAGATGATGTCTACTGGGTTGAAGAATTGAAACACAATCTTTTGAGTATTGCTCAACTCAATGACAGAGGTTATTCACTAGAATTCAAGAATGGAATGTGCAAAATCTATGGGAGAAAAGGTGAACTGATTGCAACCAACAAATAGACAAAAGGTAACTTGTTTCACCTAAATCCTAAAGTCAACAATTGTTTAATTATTGAAGTAGAAGATAGTTGGCTTTGGAATCAAAGATTTTGTCATGTAAATTTTGATAACATTGTCAAAGTCAGTAAGTTCAAATCAGTAAGAGGTTTGCCTCAATTGGACAAACCAGTGAATGCTCTGTGTAAGGAATGTTAGTTAGGGAAGATGGCATCCTCAACTTTTAAGAGCAAATATTTCTCAGTAGAACATTTTCTAGATTTGGTTCATACAGACCTCTCAGGACCAATAAGGACTAGGAGTATTCAAGGTGATCTGTATTTTATGATCTTCATTGATGATTGCTCAAGAATGATGTGGGTCACATTCTTGAAGGAAAAAATAGAATCCTTTAGCAAGTTTAAGGCATTCAGAGCCTTAGCTGAAAAGGAAAGTGGAAAGAAGATAAAGTGCTTATGAACTAATCAAAGTGGTGAATTTACTTCAGAGGAATTCACTAGATACTATGAAGACAATGGAATTAAGAGGCAACTTTCTGCACCTATGACACCATAACAAAATGGTATTGTAGAGAGGAACAATCGGTCAGTTGTTGAAGCTGCTAGAACTATGCTAATACAAGAAGGTGTAGCTAAGACTGTCTGGAGAGAAGGTGTAGCTAAGACTTTATGAATACTGGTATGGTAGATCACCTAATGTCAGTTATTTTAAGATTTTTGGCAGTAAATGTTTTATCAAGAGAGGTGACTATGTTGGTAAGTTTGATGCTAAGAGTGATGAAGGCATATTTATTGGTTACTCCACCAAGAGAAAAGCCTACAAATGTTACAACAACTAAACAAAGAAGATCATTGAAAGTACTAATGTACAAGTGGATGAGTGTCTTGAAGATATAGGAGAAACCAGTGAGGAGAAGAAGGAAGATGAACCTTAAAATCTGATTTTGGAGCCAGAACCGGTGAAGCCGAAAGTTGGTGAAATGAATGTTGCAGTACCAGTTCAACCAGAACATGTAGATTCTATAGAAGATGAAGATAGTGAGGAAGAAGAACCTGAAGATCATGATCATGTTATTCCAAGGTATGTTAGACTCAATCATAATCCCGATCAGATTATTGGAGATAAATATGCTGGAGTGTTAACCAGAAGAAGAATTAGAGAGACTTCTTGTATGATCTCCACTATTGAGCCTAGAACAACAAAGGAATCGTTTGAAGATGATCACTAGATCAAGGCTATGGAAGAAGAGCTTGACCAGATTGAGAAGAACAATACATGGACCCTGTTGGAAACCAATAACACTGAGAGGGGGGGGTGAATCTATGTCATACTGGAATAGTAAATTTTAGCCTTATTAAAAAATTCATACAGTAGTTGGTATACTAGTACATACATAATTGAAAGAATTAAAGAAACTAATAAGACAATCACATAAATGAGAATCATAACACATAGATTTATATGTGGAAAACCTCTAAGAGGAAAAACCATGGTGGGATTTGTGACCAACAATATCAATCCACTTGCCATATGAAGAGATATTACAAAATATGAGGGGCCTACACTGCAGGAAGGCTTACAGCCTAGATCACACTGCTCAGTCACAATAGGAGCATCACTGACTACATAAAAATCTAGAATACAATCCGAAGGAGTGAGAACTGGTAAGATAACATCTTCTATGCTAGAATACAGTTCTGGTTTAAGCTTTGTCTGTTTCGATCTGAATCCCTAAATCCTTTACTAGAATAACCCTTACAATAATTTCCTCACATACATAATCTCTCTGAACAATTTCGGATCATATTACATTTGCATATCCATAATCTCATGTCTCATATCTCTCTCATATATATCAAAATGACATATCAAACTAACTTATATACCCTATACAAATTTTGCATGCCTTATGTCGGCTTACAAAGATATATAGAATATCAAATTACATGTCGGCTAGATAACATAAATGCATAAACATTAAAATCAATTGACGATACCAAATCCAAGATATGTTGGCCTCCAATACTGATATCCTTTACTAAACCATGTCAACCTACATTATCAGTGATCAAAGAAATCCTTTTGTCCTGTTGGTGCCGCTATAGTATCTGTGAAGTGCCTGTCGGTACACCATAAAACCAAAACATGAAGCCGAAACACAATACCATGTTGCCATCAATGACAACATAGTGAAACCAACCAAAAGAGTGTAAATTGCCAACAATCTCCCCCTTTGGCATTGATGGAAACACTTATGTGAAAAATGGTCAAGGTTTCATCTGTCGGTTTCATCTTGCCCTACTCCCCTTGAGTTGAATATGCAAAATAATCCATATCTCCAAAAACTCAAAAACTCTATAACTCCCCCTAATGTATACAACTCTTCTTATTCTTATTATTTTTCATATCTATACTACTCCCCCTTTGACATCAATGTCAAAAAAAGAATTAAAAAAGGAATGTCAAAGAATAAGAACTGTACAATGAATATCCCCAAAAATGTCTTATCGGAGCTTGACCAACTTCAAAATTTTTGGATAAGCCTTCTCCAGTAACTCTACATAAGTATCCCAGCCAGTTTTGAATGTGTCAGAAATAGATACAAGTCCACTCAATAAATGTGCAAAAGACTCTTTCTTATTTATCTCTGTCGATGTGGGATTTCCCACCATATCCATGAATTCTTTCTTGTGTACACAAAGTGAATCCAACCGGGGACTCACCAAGCCTCTCAGACTTCTAGATCTTCTAATTATTTTGTCTCTTTCCTTCAAAAGAGTTAGCTATACTTGCAATTTTATCCTGAATCTCTTTTATATTTCTATCTACATTAGCTGTAATTATTTTAGTGTTAAAACATACCCTATATATATTTGTACATTATTTCAAAGATTTTTTTATTAGGATCAGGTTTTCCTCAATCTTTTTCTTCTCAGTTTCAATTACCTGATCAAATGCAGCTCTCTTAGCCTGAGTAAAACTTTCTAGTGCTTTCTGGTTTGACATTTGCTGTAAGGATTGAAAGTCCTTTGAGATATGCTCAGTGATTATCTTAAGCTTTCCAGATGGGCTCGCTTCATTCTCAATCTTACACTCCGAGACTAGTTTGTGTAGAACAGTGATTGATTGATCTATGATCCCTTTATCTGTGGATCCCTCCACTAGTTTTTGTGCTACCATCATCATTAGTTCAATGGGACTCATCTCTGTGATGTTTTTCCTTTCTACCTAAGAAGAGTCAATTGACAATAATGATGGACCAACAACCAATTCCCTACTGGATTCCCCTATCTTCTCCTATGAAGTTTTATCCTTTATAACCTCCTCACTTGTACCGGTGGCTTTGCCACTTGGTGCAGTCTGTGTAACTATTGGTTCCCCTATAGGAACAATAACCTCAACATGTACATTTGTATTCGGAGGACAATTATCCTCAATATTAGTATCCTATACAATATTAGCTGGTTCACTCTTTGTATTGACTGGTATCTTAATATTTTTCTATACATTTGTATTTATCGGGGGCTCAATTTCCACTATCTTAATATTTTTCAAAATTGAGGGTGAATTACCCATAATCCCCTTTCCTTTTCCTTCAACTAGGGTATCTAATGTGTTGGTCTGGGTTTCTGGTGAAGTAAAGAATCCTCTGTTTTCTCCCAAAAATTTAACCCATTCTTTTTTAGTCTCTTTTATTATTTCATTTACTCTCCCTAGCATCAGATTGGTTATCCTATGTTTTCTATTGAAAACTTTTCTGTCTGCTACCTCAAGTGTCTTTTCCATTTCATCTAGAGAAATAGTAACACAGATAGATAATAGCTCTTGAATTTTAATTTGTTTATCCTCTTGCATCGTTGACAATCTTCTAGCATCCAACATGTTATACAACTTAGCCGATATTTGATTTTCTATCTCTATTAAGGCTTTCTTATAAATATCCAAGTATAATAAGACTGCTTCCTCTACCTCTCTTTGTTCATCATCCTCTAAGTTTTCATAATAGAATTGAACATTCTTTAACATGTCATCTTTAGTGATTTCATCTACTAATTTTGCACAAGATTTAGGTGGTATGATAGTCACATTACCAGATTCAATTGCTAAGTTGATGTCACTCTTTTTCTTCCTCTTGGCAGTACCGGATGTAGCTTAGGTGTAGCTTTAGGTGCTTGCTTCTGTGTCGGTATTTTGATTGTAACATTCCTAACCAGTTGCTTCTTAGCTTCTGCCTTTGTTCCCTCTGGTTTCTTCCTAACAACCCTCTTAAATGCCAATGGTGTATCATCCTCGGATTTTGATTCTGCAGTAATAGGCTCAATATGAACCTCAGGATCCTTCCTCTTTCTGCCTTTCTCTAGGACAACATCAATTAGTTCTTTGATGTCCTTTAAGACCTTCTACACAAATTTTCTTTCTTTTCCTTCCTGTTTCTCTCTTTTCTTCCAATTGAACTCTATTTCAACCTCTTCAGTTTTCTATTGTGCAGTACCACATAACTTCTTTGCCTCATCAATTGGTGCATCAATCAACATTTTTTCATAGGCATCAAGAATCTGTGCATCCACCTTATAGCCCATTTCTTCAATCCAAATCTTTCGGGGCTTAACTGCTTCCATGAGTGTCTCATCCTTTTTTACCATAAAGCGTATGTCGATAGAATATTTTTCTACAATATTCTTAGGTACCCTTACCCTAGACCTCATAGATTTTTGAACTACCTTAAAATACCCCCATACCTTATCATCTCTCTGGATTCCTAAGGCAACAATTGACTGTTTCAATTGTCTTCCTACTGGGATGTCAAAATCCCATTGCCTCTTACCAAAACCAGGTGTATCATTAAGGAAATATAACATTAGGCAAACTAAAAAGTTACCATACTGAAATGTACCCTTCTTTTCACCCTTAATCTTCCCTAAGTTTATCAAGCATCCAACCACATAGATCTAATTTTACATTATCTCTCATCATTTTGTATGCAGCCAAAATGCATGAACTAGAAACAAAATTCAGTCGATATGATTGAGTTACCTTATACCCAATGATCATGCTACCAAATTTGATGTCCGTGTCGGTGATAGTGCTCACTTTCATGGATCTTTTGTCAGATGTTGCGCCAGTGATATTCCTCATGAAATCATTTGAAAATTTCTTCTCTGGATGTTGCTCAACCGATGGTAAACCAATGATTGCTCAGATGGCTTCGTTGGTGATTTTGTAAGGTCTGTTCAGCCATATAAATTCCCCATGCACTCTGCTTAGTACATATTTGATTATCTCATCCTCAAACTCTAGAATATCCAGAATGTCTGTAAACCCTAGGTCTTCAATATGTTTGTATGCCAGTTTGATCTTTCCAAATTCACCCATCAAGTCACTCATATACATGCCCTTAATTTATGAAGTTCCTAAGTCCTTGATGTGACAGTGAATATATGCCCTAACCTTTTCTACATGGACAAATCCCTCCGAAATGTGAGAAAATACTCCAACCGAATCTTCCAAGGTAGCCACATGTGGATACCACTTGAAAATGAGCCTGGGGTAGTCCTTGACCTCTACTACAGTCGGGTTTGCAACAAAAAAAGGAATAGATGATGATCCCACTTCCATGTTTAATGATAAATACCTTTTGATTGCTCTCGGTGAAAACCTCCAACAAATTCTTCTAGACATCAATGAAATCACTCAAGAAGAAATCTAGTTGCTCTTAATTGTCTTTGATCACACTTAATTGCTCTTAATCTCTCTGAAATCACTATGAATGAAAGGTGATTAACAATGAAGTGTATTCGACCTTTTAACCTTCGAGAAAAACCCTAATCTTCCATTGACATAAATGATTGTTGGTGAGAGATACCGGATCTTTCTCAGAACATATCCATGTCGGATAATCATTTCCAATATCTCGAACATCTTCCAGAACCTTTTCTCAAGGCATATGCAACCTCTTCATGAATTTTGCCTACCCCTAAGGCATCTGCCTTAGATATCAGATGAGCTTCCTGCTAGTGTAGGAGCAACCTCTTCTGGAGGATAAGTAACCGGGACATTCCCATCTAATGATTGTTCTTCAATCTTCCTAACCCATCTCTGAGTATGATCTTGTCGGATTTCACTAACCTTCTCTTTTCCTTTCTCATTTGATCCTCCATTACTAACCAGTGGATTTTTGCTTCTATAAAACTTAGCAATATGTCCAACCTCATTACATGCATAACATGTAACATTGTTCCTTTGAATTTCTTTGCTAAAATAAGTGAAATTGCTTGACCTGCACTGATTAGCCATATGTCCAAATTTTCCACATGCATAGCATTTAACATTCATTTTGAAATCTTTTGTCTTATGACCAATGGCTAGTACTGCAGAAGTGAAAAAGCTCGAAACTTACATTTCCACCATCACTTATGATTCTGACCCTGAGGACAATGAACCTCTAGCATTCAGAAGGGTATAAAGGAAGAAAGTGGATCAACCACTGGTAGAGAAGAAGAAGGTAGAGCCTAGGAGGAGATTTGTTATAAAGGCAACTAAACCAACTGCACCACCACCTCCGATAAGGAAGCCTATATAGAAGAGGAAACCAATCACATCTACACTAGCAACCACAAGAAAAAAGAAGAAGGGCGATGACACTAAAACCGGTAAGACTAAAATGACTTGTGCTGAGCTAATTGATGAAATAACAAAAGATGGAATTTCGAAAAATGTATCTATATATTATGAAGATTTAGAGGATGATGAGCAAAATGAAATAGAAGAGGTTATTTTGTTACATATAGATATTTATAAGAAATCCTTAATAGAAATTTTGAAGGAGATACCTCTATCTTTGTATAATAAACTTGATGCTAGAAGACTTCACATTGTCAAGAGGGATAGAGAGATTAAGGAAGTAGCACTTTTAGAAATGTGTGGTTTAATAAACAATGAGGAAATAAAAAGGTGAATAGATGTTACAAATAGGACAGTTTTCAGTAGTAAACCCCGACATATAAGCCTAATGATGGGCAGAGTAAATGAGGTAATAAATGAGACTAATAAGGGTTGGACCAAATTCTTCCAGAAGAATCCTGATTTTCTCACATCTCATGAAGAATTTGTTAAGGCTACATCTTCCACCATTCCAAATAAATCAAAAGGGAAAGGTATTTTGGGTAGTTCAACTCCAATTTTGACTACACTGGCATCAACTATAGACATACAGACACAACCGACAGTAAAGGAGAGTGTACAGTCTATACCGACACACACTATTTCTGAGCAAGGAAATGTATAGGATACTATAAATATTGTGGATAATACTCCACCGACAGTAATTGACACTACACCAAGTGGCGAAGACACTGGTGCAAAAGGAGGATAAGGTAAAGGAAACTGAATCTATATCGGTAGCTAGAACTGATTCCCTGGCAAAGGTTTTGGCAATTGACACTTCTTAGGTTGAGAAGAAATCCATCACTGAGATGAGTCCCACTGATTTGATGATGATGGCAACTTAGAAACTATTGAAGGAGGGTACTACAGACAAGGGAATAATTGATCAATCAGTTACAGTATTGCACAAATTGACACCTGATTGTTAGATTGAAGATGGAGCAAGCTCTTTCGGCAAGCTCAAAACTCTAACATAGAATATTTCTAACAATTTTCAATCTCTGAGGTAGATTGCAGACCGACAAACTTTAGAAATATTCACTATAGCTAAAAGAGCAGCCTTTGACCAGATAATAGAAACAATGAAAAAGAAAATTGAGGCCAAACTCATTCTTATTGAGAATTGTTTGAAATAAGGTACAAATATCTACATGGTCTGTTGCAACATAGGAATTCTTACAGCTAATGTAGATAGTAGATTAAAGGAGTTACATGATAAGGTAGCTAGTATTGCTAACTCTTTTGATGGATTAACCGCACTGACCACATCTGTTGATGGATTATTTTTTTGCTTGGAGAACCAATTTTTTTCTTTTGAGAAGGACATAGATAAAGTCATTAGGAGAGCAAGGAGTCTTAGAGGATTGGTGAGTCCCAAATTGGATTCACTGGGTGTTCATAAGAGAGAGTGCATGGACATGATTGCTAAACCCACACCGACAAATGTCAAGGAGAAGATAACACTTGCCCACTTACTAAGTGGACTAGCATCCATATCTGATACTTTCAAAATTGACTGGGATACATATCGTCAGTTGTTGAATAAGGCTTACCCTGAAATTTTGAAGTTGGTTAAGCTCTAGTGAAATTAACAATATTCATTTATTCTTTTTTTCTAGAATTCTTTCAATTTTTCACTAGTCTTTGGCATTGATGCCAAAGATGGAGTATGTATATATGTGAAAAATATCAAAAAAATCAGATAGGGTCACATGGGAAGGATATCAAGATATCAAAAGGAGTATATTGCTCAAGGGGAGCATAATTTAGTTGAACTGGCAAGGAATCCATTTTTCACATGAGTGTTGCCATCAATGCCAAAGGGGGAGATTGTTGGCAATTGACACTCATCGGGTTCATTTTGTTGTCATTGATGGAAACAATATTAGATGGAAGTCATATACCGGCATTAGGAGGCATATACCGATAGACACCGGCTTTGGAGCATTCAAGGCTACACCGGCACTGGCACCGACACCGACATCAGTACTTGAAGGAAGCCTACATCAAGGGAGATTTATTTAGTAAATAATTTTGTAATTGTTGTCAAGGCTGACATTAAATATCTTTTGTAATGCATTGTAAGCCGACATAAGGTACATTATTTGTAATGGGTATATAGGTCAGTCTGCTAGGTCATTTTGATATATATGATGAAGGTATGACATAGGATGTGATATAAGAGAATAAAGAACTGTATAATGCGAAGTATATGTATGTAGACCATTTATATGCAAGTGTTATATCATGCAATGATCTGTAATTAGCTTGGAAAGCATTCTTGGGGGAGAAGAGATACCGGTAGTAGTGTTCAAGGTTTATGAACCAGTACAGAGCAAAGATCGAACCAGAACTCTATTTGGCACAACAGATGCATTTTTGAGTTTAATTTTATTGTTTTAATTCAGCAAGAAGCTTGTAGTCAGTGAGACTCTTTAGTGATGAGAAGTATGCTCTAGGAAGTGTGCCTCCCTGCATGTCTAGGCCCCCATTATATGTAATATCCTTTCATATGGCCAGTGAACTGATATTGTGTGTCACAAATTCCACCGTGGTTTTTCCTTTGAGATTTTCCACGTACAAATTATGTGTGTTATGGTGTTCATTTATGTGGATGGTTTATTTTCTTCAAGTTATGTATCTATTTGTTTACTAGTTTATATGTGTATGGTATAAAAGGATAAAACCTTGTGTTACCAACATAACACTGATTCACCCCCCCCCCCCTCTTAGTGTTCTTGGATCCCAACAGTAATGCAACGTGAGGATGCATTTTTCAGAGTTTTTTCTTAATAGGTTTAACTCCAGGAGTGATAGAGAGATGATGTATCATGCGGTCAGGATCCAGACCTGGCATATCAACATATGTCCATGCAAAATTGATCTTCTTTTTCGTTAAGAAATCAGCATATTCTTTTATTTCTTCAGTTGACAAGGATCGAGCTACATGTATGGTGTGTCGAGCTTCTTTTGTTCCAATGTTTACTAGTTGTGTAGGTTCAATTAGGACCAATGATCGCTCTTGAAAGTGATCAGGCAAAATGTCAAGTATCTCACCTTCAGGCACCTCAAAGAGGTTTTCACCATTAGGTATGTTCTTTATTTTTACTACTTTTTATTCTGGCACCACCACAATGTGGTTTTTGCCATCAAAACTCTTATTTATTTATTTTTGTAACTAAGATACTTGACATTTGGTGCTATGATGTTCTCATTTTGTTCACTAGTAGAAGAGTCCATTGGTTCAACTGCATTAAGATAGCAGGCTAATGTACAGTCATTGGTAAAGGTAGGTATATTCAAATGTTGGTCTTGAAGAGTACAGTCAATTAGTTCAAGATGCACCAAGGATAAAGTTTTAATAGGTTTGAGGGAGTTCACGGTATTATCATCATAACTTCGGACCAATAAGTCGAGTTCCAGAAGACTACCTTGCAGTGTCTTGAGACCGGCAAGAGTTACAACATGATTATCGAAGTGCACGTTAATATTTAGATGACCTAACCCAACAAACCTACTACTAGCACTGTCCTCTACTTCAGACTGGACTACATATTGTGGTTTGACAATAATAGGGTCAACTGGGTCTCGACATTCATGATGGAGTAGTCATAGCTTGGTGTCGAATAGGTATTGTCAGAAATAGAGCTTATGTCAGAGTGATCAAATTCATAAGATGAAGCTTTTGACTCTTTTTCAAATGATTTAGTAAAAGTATGTATAGTATCAATATCTACATCTTTGATGTTGCAAATTCCTTCGTGACTTGGTTCATTGATCACTTGTATTTGACATACCTGTTGACATAACCTTGATGGCTCTATTAGTTTATGTCATCTTTTCCATTCAACTTCCTCTGGACTAATGACTAGCCCTACTTTTGTAGCCTCTAATTATTCTTTTGTAGTTCCATACCTGATTTTTTCTATCTTATTAGAGGGAGATATTATAGGTGAAGAATTTTCTTGTGTTCATTCTTCTTTCAGCTGTTGTTCATAGTCTTCTTGTCTTTTTAATCTGATTTCTTCTATTTCCTTTTGTAGCTTCAAGTGTATTATCTCTTGTGCTTCATCTATGATATCACTATATTCGTCAGGAAGTTTTTGTCGTAGATGTATCTGAGAGATGATCTGGACCCCATTCATACTCATTTGAGTCAGTTTCTAAATCATCTATTTGCTTTCTACCTGTGTATGTGACCAGAATGTTCAGTGGTTCAAACAACTCTTTAATTCCTTTGATTTCTTCTCTCATGTCTTCTGGGATTTCTACTCCTTTTAGTGTTATTGTCGATACAATTGGAACTTGATTACCAACTACTTATTCTCTCTTGATTTCCAATTCTTCTTGTTCATTTTCCTACTCTTCTTGAGTTTGTTGAGTATTTACTTCTTGTGATGTTGAAGGTAGTATCATTTTCTTCCACTTAGACTGATGATGAGAGGTATGTTTCTAATATGATGAATCTCTTATATTGTATCTGAGTCCATCTTTATCATTTATAGCTGAATAGGTTCAACAATACCTTCTTGACTCTTGCCTAGAGGACCAGTACCTAAATATCCCATGCAGTCAATCATCTTATAGCCTGGACCATATTGTGCTGGGGAAATTTCACACTGGTGTATTTCTTTGTTTTTACTATCTTCTTTGAAAAACCATTTGAGAACGACATCCTTTTTTATTTCATCTGCAAGGGAAGTAGAGGACTATACAAAAATACCATCATAAATGACATTTGGAGTTGAAGTTTGTGGCTTCATAGCCTCTGATGGTTGTCTAGACTGTCTCGGTGATGGAGGAAGAGACATTAGTGAAAGTATAGGTTCTATTTTGTATCCATCCATGCCAGTATTTGTGATTTTCAATTTCTTTTCTAAATCTTTCTTCAAAGTTTCAGAACTTTCAGTTGTAGAGGTTTCTTTGTTATGAGGAACAAAGGTTCAGTACACTACGTCAATGCATTACAGGTATAGCTTGTATCAACAGAAATATTGACTTCAACTCCATTATAAGGAAATTTCAAGCACTGATGATATGTAGATGGTACTTCTTTCATTTTGTGAATCCATGGCCTGCCTAGTAAGACGTTGTATGAAAGAGGAAGGTCAAGCACCTGAAAAAGAACATCTCTTTCCATAGGTCCTACCTAGATCAGTAATATCACCAGACCTTTAAAGGTTCTCTCTTCTTCATCATAAGCTTTGATTGTTATTTTCTTTGTTGGATCAATGACATTTTCAGAAAATCCGAGTTGTGTTAGTATATTGTAGGTACAAATATTCAACCCAGCGCCTCCATCTATCAAAACACATTTGACTCGGTGTTAATGGATCATAGCTTCGATATGTAATGCTTGGTTATGCGGGTGATTCAGTGAGTTGTCATCTTCTTTAGAGAAGGTGAGGTAATGAGGTGAAGTCAAGTGACCCACCATAGATTGAAACTAATCTATATCTAAATCTTTGGGGACATTAGTAGTGAGCAAATATTTTTCCAGGATCTCTCTATGAGTAGAAGAGATTTTAAGTAGTTCAAAAATGGAGATTTGAGGCGTTAGTTCTTTTCAATTGTTCGATAATGTTATAACCAGGAGAGGATGATGAAGCCAATTTCTTAGATTTAGCCGTGATAGTATCTGGTTGTCTGTTTGAAGAATTCGATAGGTTCGATGTTGTTTGATCAAGATTTGAGGAACTATCTCCTTAGAGAGTAACCTTCTTTTGAGTGCGGGTCACAACATTTGCAGTTTGTGCTTTATTTTGTTTATCTTTGATTATGATCACATTGCAATACTCTAATTGGGAAGATTCAATCATGTTGATCACATTGTCATTGTCAGTGTAGGTGTAACTGACTTTGGCACCTCCCTTGGATTTTGAGGAATCACCTTGTTCATAAGAAAGTAAGGGATCTTTAAAATATTTGTGATCAACATTAGTCATGTGATTTTCAACAACAATTTTTCCAGCATCGATGAGGTCTTGAATCTCATGTTTGAGCTTCATGCAGATGTTTGTTGTATGACCCTTGTTTTGATGATATTCATAGTATTTGTTTTCCCTCCACCATTTGGGTTTAACTTCTGGATCATATGGTCTAGAGTTGTCCAGAAATATTATTAGATCATTTGCTAATAAAGTCTTAAGAGTTGATTCATACGATTCTTCCAAAGGAGTGAAATCGTGTTTAGGCTTTGAAAGCCAAGGTTTCTCTTTAAACCACACTTTTGATTTTTTTGAAGGATTTTTTGTTGCAGTTTCAGCTACTTTGAGTGCTTGTGTGTCGCTAGCCATATTAAATATTTTGGGTTTTGACTTTGTTTTAACAGTGTCTACCACTTCATCATTAACAAGTTTTTGTTTTTATCTTTGTCATATTTCTAGTATTTGTTCTTTTCTTTGGAACTAGAGCTTTGTTGTGTTTATTTCCAAAGTGATATTTCTCCTTTCTTTATAAGCACATCTTTCATTTTGAGGGCACTATCTACTATTTTATTTAATGAAGGGTACACTTGCATTTGGATATTGTATTTTAATTAAGGGATCAAGTTATTAAAAAAGATATCCATCTTCTCAGAATCTGGAATAGGCTATGAATATACAAAGAACATCTTTCTCCAGCGTTGTAGAAAAGAGAGAAAAGGCTCTCCTTTTTCTATTTGGTATTTCAAAGCTCGATCATAGTGTCTGGATGATGAATGTTATAGGAGTATTGTTGGTAAAATGATTCAACTAATTCCTAAAAAGTTTTAATTCCCATAGGTAGGCTTGAAGCCATTCCATAGATTGTCCTCCTAAACTCCTCGGGAATGTTGGCAAATGCACACTCCAATGAGAAATTGTAAGTGATTTAAGGTATTATCATTGATGGAAACCTTACAATCATGTGACACCGTCAAGCAGACACAAACATCGGCACCGACAAACTCTACACCGACATACAGATCACCAGCACCAAAAGGAAGATTATCGACACCCTGGCCGACAAGAATTTTGTTTAAATATATTTTGTATTTAATTGTATAATCTTTTGTAAGACGACTTGGCAGATTGTAATATGACTCATATAAGTATGAGATCATTGTAGATAATTTATATAGAAGATGGAAGGATTAATGTAGACCTAATATGCGAATTGTAAGGCAGATATTGGATAAGGGTTTATGTATATTGTAGAGCTTAAACCGGTACTGAATCTAGCATTGTAGATGTTGATCTAAAGAAGTACAAGACATTGGATTTGTATAATCCATTTTTGTAAGTCAGTGACTTCTTTTGTAACTGAGCAGTGAGCTCTAGGCACTTGGCCTTCCTGCATGTGTAGGCCCCTATTATAAACAGTAATATTCCCTTATTGGCCAGTAAGTGAATATTGTGGGTCACAAATCCCACCGAGTTTTTTCCCACACCAAGTTTCCTCGTTAAAAATATTGTGTTATGGTGTGTCTCTTATGTTGTGGTTATTTCTCTTATTTACTGCATTAATTTTGGTTTACCGGTACATAGTTTTGATATGATTTTCATGTTATAATTCAAATAAATTCTTATACCGACCATATACTAATTCGGCCCCCCTCTCAGTATCTTTGGAAATCCTAACAATTGGTATCAGAGCATGGTCCTCTATTTTCAAAAGCCTAATAGCTTGAGGAAGATCTTGACACCGGTAGAGATGGAAAACTTGAGAAAGCAATTGGAAACAACTCTTTTCAGACTATGATGTAGAAAAAGTGAAGAATATCAAACTTGAAGATGATCTGAAGGTTGCACAAGATATTATTCAAGGACTTCAAGAAAATTTCACTATAGCAAGGAATAAGAGAAGAGAACTTTGTGAAAAGATGCAGAATGATGAAGATGAAAAAGAAACTCTTAATGATCTGGTAAACAAACCGAGACAAGAAAACAATACAATGAAGAATGAGATGCAAGATATGACTATGAGATTTTGTAAAGAAACTAAAAATCAGAAGAAGAATGAAGAGGACTTGGTTAGAAGACTGAATGATGCTGGAAATGAAAACATAAGACTTAGTCATGAAAATGATATGTTAAAGATAGATTTGATGCATACACAAAATGACAAAACTGAACTCATGAGACATAAAGGAATATGGGAGAATGAACTGACTACTGCAAATCAACACAAGGAAAAATTCAAGAAAATTTTAGAAGAACTTGATGACATGCTAAAGAATTAGAAACCAAATGGTGATGCTAATGGCCTTGGCTTTGAAACTAGTGAAAGCTCTGGTACTACAATCAATCATGATCATAGTAAATGGGTAAGACAACCTAATGCTTACAAATTTAATGGAAAATGCTTTAACTATAACAAGTATGGTCATAGAGAAAATCAGCGTAGATCTAGAAATTATCAAAACACTAATACAACCACCGATCAATGTTCTAAATGCAACAAAGTTGGTCACAATTCAGAAAATTGCAGAATGAATGTTACATGTTATATTTGTGGAAGATTTGGACACTTATCTAATCAATGCAGAACACAAACCGGCATAGGATATGGGAAAGCTATTCAGAAAAAACAATGTGACTTGTTATGCTTGTAACAAGATTGGACATATTGCTAAATTTTGTAGAAGCAAGACACCACCGGCAAATAACAAAGGACCTAGCTTGAAAGGTAAAGAAAAGGTTGAAGAGGTAAAGCAAGAATTCTCAAAACAATGGATTAGAAAGTCAGATCAGAATATTGATGGGAATACTCCTCCACCGGTAGAACAGAGTTAAGTTGTGACTTAAACGGCAAGCATTAAATGTGGTAGATGGAGAAAATAACATTATAAAGTAAGTGTTTTGGCCTTTTTTCATTCACCGAGCATTCAAATCTTCGAGAGTGCAAAAATTCCCGAGCAAAGGCATCCTTAGCAAAAAAGTGAAGCAATTCATCCAAGCACTCATCCTTAAGGCAGATTGTGGTATTTATAACTATGGCTTCCTCATCCACACCTGAATTTATTGCAAACCCTACTATGATTGAAGTAATCAAGCACCCTAGACCCGTATTCAAACTTGTTCCTGAAATTGTGAAGAAAGATGATACCATAGGTGCATTTTCTCAAATTCCTAAGGGAGTAGTATATGCTGAAGACCCTAGGATATACATACATTGTCATATAGAGGAATTAGGAGATGATGAAATTAAGAACATGTATAAGGCTATGATTTGTGATATAAATGGTAATATTAAACCAGAACACAAGGTGGTAGAAACCCTAGCTTTTGTGGATATTCTGAGCATTCCTAATTTTCCTGAAGATGTGATAAGAATAGTCCTAAGAAAAGTCCATGGAAAATTATTTTGGTTGGATTCAATTCATAAGATCACAAAAGAAGCAGTTAGGGCAGTAACAGGATTACCTTCCACTAGTAGCAGGCCTAACAGGCCAAAAAGGATCTCAAATGACACCGTAATGGACCTAACCGGCGCAACATTTGAGAAAAGGTCTCTGAGAGTCAATGATGTAAAGGATATCAATGTCATATTTGTCAGTATGATTTTAGGCTACAAGGCTACACATGCAAATAGGTTAAACTCAATATCTAGCCTATGTATTAAAAGTGCATATGACATAGTTAATGATAATGCTAGAATAGATGTGTGTGAATGACTTAAAGACGAATTGATAGACAATCTGAAAAAGATCAAAGGCGATAAGAAAGGAACTTTTAGATTTGGAAATTTGCTTGTATGTTTAATGCTATACATCACTAAGGAAGTACCCGGTATTGGTAGGAGAGATTTTGGTTTTGACATACCAGTAGGAAAGCAACTATTGGATACATTCAACAACATGGGAGAAAATAGAGAGAAAAATATAAATGAACATTTTCAAGCACTAAAGGCTCAAATGAAGACAAGAAGTAGGCTATCTCAAGAAATTGTAGATAAATATCAAAAGGAAATATGTTTTGTAATCAAGAAAGATGAAATTTTAAATGGAGGCAGGTTTCCCTAGGACAATCTGGGTAACTGAAATGGGATATGAAATAGATGATAACATCATTGAAACTTATGCAAAAGCCCTCCTTGAAGCACCAAAGGAACCCTTTGAGAAAGTCTTTGGAAATGCAGAAACAATTGAGAGTGGTATTTAGTCTAAGAAAAGAGTTAAGAAATTTGAACAAATAGTGAGGAAGGGAACTAGACAAGCTAAAGCAATTAAGGAAGATGTATTAAAGCAAACTGGTATTAAGGAAAGTGAGTTGGAAGGACTTCAACCGGAAGCTCATCTTTCACCGATTGCAACTTCCTCTGAAAGTGATATACCGATGGTATTCAAAAGGGTAGAAAGGAAAAGAAAACCCTCCCCGGCACCCTCACCTACACCCAAGAGAACAAGACAAAAGCAACAGGTTGTAAGGCCTCCAGTTAAGAAGTTGACTCCGAAGAAGAAAAAGGTAAAACAAGACATTGTTGCACTGGATAAACTCCTTAGTGAAATAACAGAGGATGGAAAGTTGAAAAACATTATCAAACTATATAAAACTCTTTCCACTGATGACAGAGAAAGCATAAAAAATAGTGTAATCTTACACTTGGACATCTACAAGAAATTTTTGATGGAAATTGTTGATGAAATACCCACTGATCTCTACAGAAGACTTGAAGCTAGAAGGGTAGCTATTGTTGAGCTAGATAAGAAAATAAAAATTGAGAAATTACTTGCAGTTCACCCAGTGAACTAACCTGATAAAATAGATCAATTAATCAGTGAAGCCAACCAGACAGTATTCTCAACTGGTCACCGACATGTAGCACTAATGGTAGGCAGAATGAATCAAATTTCAGAAGAGACTGCAGACCAATGGGACATATTCTTTGTTGAAAAGGAGAAACAAGAAGAACTCAAAAGAACCAAGACTATCAGAGTATATCAAAAGGACAAAGATAAGGGGAAAGGTAAGGAAGGTGGACCTCCGAACTTGAAAATAACAGATAACTTACCCCCACCTCCTTCTAATACTCCATCGGTAGAAACAGTTGACACACAACTGACTACAGAGAGTATGGAGACTCCTCTAGAGGATACAAATCCTGAGTCTAAAATTTTGTATACCATGAATATAGATACACAAGAGGTGAATATTGTGGTAGATAAAGAAACCACTGAGGATAAGAAGAAAGATGTGGCTACTGAGCCACCAGCTATAGATATTGAGCCTAAGACTGTAAATATAAGCACAGATACAGAGAAACCAGTAGAGGACACTACTGGGAAACCATCAGAAGCACCGATAGATGAAACTGGAAAACAATCAAAGGTAAATACAAAGAAACTGGCAGTACATACAGAGACTACATCCGAGAAACCGATAGTTGAGAGCTTAGAGAAATCCTCTGAGGCACCAGAATAGAAACAAGAACACCAACAAGTTGATGTACAGGTTCAAACCAAAATAGTGCCACCAGCAAAAACTAAAAAGCCTAAACCTTTGCTAATAGAAATGCATACTCAAACAGATCCTCCCGAGCAAGAGGAAAGGAAAGTTATTACCACAACCGACAGCATGGAAATTGTAAAAACACTTGGGCAGACATCTGGTACTCCAATGACAGAGTTCAAAACAATGAACGTGACAGAGGTATTATTGGATTCTATTAAGAAGATCACTGAGTGTAATGCACAAGCCTATAAGGCTATTGATGGCACAATTCCCATTCTCAAATTGATAGCACCCAAGTGCATTTTGGACAATAAAGATTCTTTAGGTCAACTAGACACATTGTCTAAATACATCACCGACAATATTTTGACAGTTGATCAGATAAATGAGGACACATTCAAAGAGAGGATGAATAAGGAAAAAGAAAAATTCTTTGAGGAAATAGTGAAGAAGAATAAGGAGAAAATGGAAACCTTATTATCGACACTAGGAGAAACAATTTTGGATTTCAAGAAATTGTACAGGGATACAAGCAAAACTAACATTCTAACAATAGATATAGACAAGGAAATCAGTAAGGTACAAAAGGAAATTGACAATATATCTGATAAACTCATTGGTTCATTTGAACCATTATAGTTATAGAGCAGGAGATATACAGTCTTGAAGAAAAATTTGTGAAATTTGAAAAAGAGAAAGATAAAATAAAAGGGAAGGCAAAAGTCCTTAAATGCAAACTCAGTCCCAAATTGGACTACCTCATCTCTTTGAGAAAAGAGATCTCAGAGGCACTTGTTCAAGGACTGAAGACACCGGAAGAGAAAATGCACATACTCTCTAGTACAGTTCAGAGAGCACAAGCAGCACTAACAAATAGCAAAAGATTTAGCGACAGTTTAAATTTGGTTTTGGCAGACCTTTTTCAGATTGTAACCCACCGGTTACAAGGATCTAGGCAGGAACCACACTCCACTGACAGCGAATGACAACCTTTGTCATTGATGTCAAAGGGGGAGTAGAGAGATGAGAAAAATAATTAGAACAAAGACATCATCAGCTCAGGGGGAGCATACGGAGAATACATTTTTGAATACATTTTTGACAACACGGTTTTGGTAAGATATTCTGGCAGATTCTTTTTTGGACATCATTTTTGGACACTTTTTGATTTTTCTCATGAGTGTTGCCATCAATGCCAAATGGGGAGATTATTGGCAAATGCACACTCCAATGAAAAATTGTAGGTGATTTAAGGTATTGTCATTGATGGCAACCTTACAATCATGTGACACCGGCAGGCAGACACATACACTGACACTGACAGACTCTACACTGACATACAGATCACCGGCACTAAAAGGAAGATTACTGGCACCCTGGCCGATAAGAATTTTGTTTTAATGTATTTTGTATTTAATTGTATAATCTTTTGTAAGCTAACTTGGCGGATTGTAGTATGACTCATATAAGTATGAGATCATTATAGATAATTTATATAGAAGATGGAAGGATTAATGTAGACCTAATATGTGAATTGTAAGGCAGATATTGGATAAGGGTTTATGTATATTGCAGAGCTTAAACTGGTACTAAATCTATCATAGTAGATGTTGATCTAAAGTAGTACAAGACATTGGATTTGTATAATCCATGTTTGTAAGTTAGTGAGACTTCTTTTGTAACTGAGAGCTCTAGGCACTTGGCCTTCCTGCATGTGTAGGCCCCTTTTGTAAACAATAATATTCCCTTATTGGCCAGTAAGCGAATATTGTGGGTCACAAATCCCACCGAGGTTTTTCCCACATCGGGTTTCCTCATTAAAAATATCGTGTTATGGTGTGTCTCTTATGTTGTGGTTATTGCTCTTACTTACTGCATTAATTTTGGTTTACTAGTACACAGTTTTGATATGCTTTTCATGTTATAATTCAAATAAATTCTTATACTGATCAGATACTAGTTCACCCCCCCTCTCAGTATCTTCGGGAATCCTAACAGGGAAAAGGCACATGAGATTTGTTTGTTCGTGCATGAATTCGATACATAAAGCACAAAATTCTCTGACATAGTCTTGATAATCTGCATTACTGTCATATTTGTCAAACTTAGGAATCTCCACTCTTGAAGGAAATGGAGGCATGTAAAGGTTTTTGTCAAATGGAAATGGGCATATCGTGTCCAGGGAATAATGCTTTGATGATTTATCTTTTTTTTTTTTTTTGTGATTCCAGTTTGTAACGCTTGTAATTGTTTGTTTACCAGCACTAAAGGTGTCTCTTCCTCTTTAGTGATAAGGGTTTCAATATTATAATCAATAGGAAGTTAAGTGCCTTGGTTTTCTATCTCTAGAAAATATTCTTCCTTTTCTCTAGCCATGATGATCTTCATCATTTTTCAGAATTTTTTATCTTTTTGATAGCTATTTATAATAGCTTCTGTAGGTTCAAAATCTTCAGAATCCCTCGATGAGGAATCACTGTCATTACCATGGGTGCTGAGGTTGTCATAAGTATCGTGCTTAGTAGCTTGTCTTTCTTGCCTTTCTCCAGACATGGTGGGAGATAATGGTTGATCAAAAATTGGTAAATTTGATGATGAAGGTTTATTAGAGACAGGGTTTTCTGCAAAGAATGGATTATCTTTTGATGAAAAGGATGATCCTTCACCTTTGTCAGCTCTCTTGCAAGAACTCCTAGTTTGAACAGGCATTTATGACTGATATGACCGAGAGCTAGATGTGATGCAGAATTCAAGATCAAATTGAAGCTAGTTTTTCATTTAACGTAGTGATTGAGAGAAGTAACTAAGATTTAGTCTGGTTTCAGGAAAGACCTATCTTGTATAAGATGTGATCTAAGTAACTTAGGTTTGATAAGTAGTTGATTGAACTAGCTGAAAGATGATAAAAAAAATCATGTAACACAACGATAGGGGTACACCATTGAGATTTTTTATGTTCAAAATTATGATGACCAGTTTTATGCTCACTCTAGACTGATTAGGCAGGTTTTACTATTTTGGAAAACTGTGTAGACAGACAAGTTTCTGGACTGACAAAATCATAAATTTGTATGACATATTTTTCAAACCCAAATGACACTTTAGGAGTTCCCAAATGATAGAGACAGTTTCTAGTATGAGTTGCTACCTTAATTCGCACGACAGTTTAATGACCTCTAGACAACAATTTATTGAGTATGATAGTTATTCGTACGACAGTATGATAAGGCCTAGATGACAATTTTGTAGAATCGTATGACATTTTTAACAGAGCCAGATGAAAAACTGATAGGATCAATGAAGACTCATACAACAATACATATGTAGTGAGATGACAATTCAGCAGACTCGTAGGACAGAGGACTTGACAAAGACTGGTTTTTGATAAGGACTGAGTTTTTGATGACTGATAGAGACTAATTTTTGGACATAGACAAAGCTTTTATCACTGAGTTGTTGATTTGTTTTCTCTAGTTTTAGTGTTTCAGTTTTAGTTTTAGGGATGAAAACATGGTAAACATGCAAGATGTATAATGACTTTCAAGCACAACATGCTAACCCTATGGAACTTGGCTTAGAGAAGAAAATATTTGCTTGCAGACTTAAGCACACACCCAATATCTAATCAAAATATAGCCACTAAGTCTCATGCAATGGATTCTCAATACCGTATTAGCCAACTCCAAATGCTAATGGGGGCACAATATGGCAAGTGTCTTGGGAGAGTTACTATCTCTCTTGCACAAAGATTATACCCCTTTCAGAGGTGAATTGGGTAGCCTCTATCTTATAGTTCTTAGTCAGGAATTCCATTCAAAATTACCCCTTGAATTCATGCAAGCATGATTGAGGCCTATAGCTTGACAAGGTATCGAAACAAGTTGTAGTCATGTAAACCTGATTGAGACCGCGAGGCCCTACAAAATGCCCAATATGAGAGATCTCAAAGAGAAAACTCAAATAATCCCATCCTCTAAGACTTTAATCACCATAGGCCTATTTATTATAGTGAGTTGGAATGTTCAGGTCCAACTGTACTCACTTGGGTCATTCTCACAGGGTGATTACTTTTTCCCACTATGATAGACCCACTAAAGGTACACAAATATCAAATTTAGAAAAAGCCTCAAGGATCTAGATTTCTGATTGTCTGTGCAGACAAGAGCATACTCTCCTACCTCTTAGATTTTTCTTAAAACATAAAAGATAGAATTGTTCATTAACCAAATAGCAATTTAAGTGCGTAAAAATGAATTTAAAGAATACACGATGTTTGGTCGATTCTCTTTAGGCAACCTACAAAACCAACGCATCAGTAGTCATTTTGCTTTTGATTCTTTGACAGATGTATGTTTGATTGATAAATTATTTGACAAGCATTTTGCAGAAAACCAGTTAGGCTATGAAAATCTTAGGTAGACAGAAGACAAACCAGGGTTAGCATTAGCATCAGTAAAATCTAAATTTAATTCATGGAAAACCCTAAAAAGTATAATATTTTTGAAACGAGAAAACATAAATTTGTACAACAATATATACCTTCTTGGACGACTATTCCCACAAACCCAGATGACAGAACACAAAATCAGATATCTAGAGTAGAAACTTGTATGAGTATTCTTGTTGAACCAGATGATAAAAGATAGAACTCGACAGAACTTCGTACGATGAAGGATAAGTACTCATACGACCTTTCGTAGAGTTTGTACGGACGAGACCTGAAAAATAAAAAAGATGATTTTGAGGCCGAAGGATTGAATTCCAAGCCGCACGGTGAGCACCAAAAATGTATGTGAAAAGTGGATCGTACCTGTATCTAGAATACACAACACTTCAATAAGTCATTAGATGCATGGTTAGTAAATCAATCAATAATGAATAATAAACCATGACAAAGCGACCTATTGCCTTCTAGTAGATGAGAGTTTAGTCTTGCTCTCAGATTTTTATATGCAATACCAGTGACTAGACAACACCTAAACAAAGGATTTCATCTATATGAGTATGAAATTGAGCTAGATGAATGCAAGATTAAGCTAGATAAATGCAAGATATGTAGGATTTAAGGAATATTAGGCTAACATGATTAAGCTATGAATGAATATTTAAGCTAAATGATTTAACAAATATGCAATAACTAATACGCAAATACTCTCAATATAAAATCTTAGTGAACCTAGAGCAAAAATGGCACGATAACAATATATTCTCTAGGATCCTTGATTAGGAGATGAGAGCCCGAATTTATAGAAAATTCAAAAAGAAATTGATGGTTGAGATCAAATGATGATGAACGGTCAAGATTTTCCAAGAAGAAGCACAATCTAGGTGAATTCATGTGATTGGCTTCTTTTCTCAATTTTAAAGGAAACTGAACTTAAAATTAAGATAAAAAAAAAAAAAAAACTGATTTATTCTCCATTTTATTCAATTTTGAGATTTAATCATTTTAATTGCTTTTCTAAGATTTTTTTAATTTTTTAATTATTTTCAAGATTATCTCTATTTGATTTCTTTTCTCAAATTTTAATTCTTTTCTCCAATTAATTCCTTTTTTCCATGATTTGATGGTAAATTGATTTACTTAATTAAATATACTAGGATGTTTAATAAAATAAATAGGATAATTGTCTTAAAATGATTTGCTTGACATGACCAATTAACTAAATATTTTAATTAATTCAGAGTGATTAATTTGCCATTGGACATTGATGATTTAAGAAATTAATTGTGTGCTCAAGATTAATTTTATTGCCTTTGGTTAGGACCTTTGTGATGTTGTCGAGATTAGGGGGCCTATGATTTATATGACCATTTTTAGGGTATTACACAAGTAAGAAATCATTTTCTTAGTGTCATTCCCTAACAGTTGCAGTAGGTTAAATCCCTTAACCAGGTAGGTCCTAATAGGCCTTAAAAATTTAAGTCCCCTAACAAGGCAACTCTCAAAAGAGTGTTAAATCCTCTCACAAGGTTTATCCTAACAGATCACCAAGCTCCTAACCGGGCTGCTAGGCAAATACCTTAACCGGGTGACTCCTAACAGGGCGTACTTCAAAAGGGTACAAATGTTAGTGGGTACCAACTTCTACCATGGTTTTTCACATTTGGGTTTTCACGTCAAAAACTTATGGTGTTCATGTGTGGATTTTTTTTCATGTGATGTTCTTGTTTATGTTTCATTCCATGCATTATTTCTAAGACACTGGTTATTTTGTTTTATCAAAAGTTTATCAGAGGTTACTAGTACTGATAAGAAGTTGTTAGAGAAAGTATATGATCAAATTGATATGATTACTTAAGTGGTGAAAGTATTGAGAGTTGTGATAAATAATTTCATAAATGTGTTAAGAAAATTTGATCAAGAGGTTGTTAGATCTTATTAAAGAAGTTGGGATATTTGTTAAATGGTTTCAGATTTGATATAAGTTTGGTTTTGATTGAAAGTTTCAATTTATCTTAATACTGATTCATCCCCCCCTCTCAATATTATCCGGATCCTTATAGGATTAATAGACCACACAAGGGCTCAATATTTCTCTAATCAAACCTTTCCTCAACAACTCCTACACTTGTCTATCCATTTCTTCATTCTCTATCAGTTTCATCTGATGTGCAACTTTATTAGAAAAACTAGCTCCTGGAATCAAATCCATACAATTATTGATATTCCTCATAGGTGGCAATCCATCAAGTACATTGTCTGAAATTATGTCTCCATATTCTGTCAACAACTCCTTTATCTCCTTTGATTGTCCCTCTTCTGATTTCAAATTAGACTTCTTAGGGATTAAGGCATAGCATATATTTCATTCCTCAAACCATCCAAAATTTTTTGTCCATCAACCAAAAAAATTCTAACATTTGCACAAATATCACTCTTATAAGTCTCTTCCAAAGGAAACAAAGTTTGTTTCATCCCATTTGCAACAATAGTATATATGTTCTTTCTCCCATCATGCAATGCATGTCTATCATATTGCCATAGTCTTTCTAATAGGATATAACATACATCCATAGGCATAATATCACATAGAAATTCATCATGGTAGGATCCAATATTCAATTTTACCAAACATTGTTCACTCACTAGTACCTTATGATCATCCCGAATCCATGCTATCTGGTAGGGTTTAGGGTGTCTTATTCTCTGAAACTATAACCTGTCCACCAACTCCTTTGAGGCTAAATTTTCTAAACTGCCACTATCAATTATGACTTTGCAACACTTACCTTCAACCTTGCACCTCATCTGAATCAAATTCTTTCTTTGTGATGGTTCCTAGTCTATTTCATTCTGACATAGGGTTCTCCTTATCATAAAAACTTCTCCATCTTTAGGTTTATTTAGGGATCTGGTAGTCTCTTCCTTAGCAAAAGCATTTCTCCCACTATTCTATGTCCTTCTATTTGAATTACCTTGTTTACATTCAAAGGCTCGGTGTCCTTCTCCCACACTTAAAGTAAGTTCCTCCAAACTTCCTCTTTTCATCTTTCTTATAGCCCTCATTCTGGTAGCTACTTTGTCCGCCATTTGGGTAAAAGTTCCTATCATCTCTCTGGTGTGAATTATCATATTCATCTTCTTCCTTGCATTTGTTCTCCTACACAAAATATCTTCCACCTCTTGTAAATGTTTTGCCTCTTTGAAATCTTCCTCCTCATCCTCTTTATCTCCACTCATGTCTTTTGTTCAACTTTTCCTCAGCCTTCAAGGCATATTAATAATCCTCTTCCACACTTTGCAACTTGATTAAACTAATCTCCTCCTATATAGACATGCACAATCCATTGATATACCTCGCAATATATTCAACCTCATCCTTTGTATGTCTGGATATAATGTTCAACTTGTAGAATTATTTGGTATACTCCCTCATACTAGACTCCTTCTGCCTCAGGTTTTGCAACTTCTGGAACAAATTCACTTGACAATCTACAGGTAAGAACTTCACTTTCAACTTGCTCGCAATCCTATCCTAGGATTTAATTTTCTCCTTGCCTCTTCTCTATCTATCTGTCAACAAATATTCCCACCACAGTGATGCATGCCCTTTCAACTTTGTGCAAGAATATTTCACCTTCTTGTCTTCACTTGTGTTCTCAAATTGAAATACTTCTCCATCTCCATGATCCAATACATCAATTCTTCTGAATCCAATTTACCACTATATTTCGGTGGATTAAAATGCAGTTTGTTACTCACATAAGTTGGGGCTCTCAGTAACCTTTCATCTCCTTTGAGTTTCAGTTGACCTCCATTTTCCAATTCAACATTCTTCTCTTATTCATCATCACTCACATCATCAATATGTAGACCTCCTCTTTGGGTCATTTTAATATCATCCAATTGTGTTGCAATCTATCTTAACATATCCATCACCGTTCGATCTACATCTCTCTGTGTTCCACCTCTAACATTTCCTCTTTGGGCCATTTAGACAAGTCCTCTACAACTACAAGTTGGATCCACAATCTACCATCCTACAACAAGTTTCAACAAGACACTATGTTCCCAGATGAAGAACCTTGCTCTGATACTAACTAACATATCCATGGTTGGAGGGTCCTCAAAGAGAATGGTCTGGACTGTGTAGCTAGATTAACACAATGGAATCAACAACACAGAATAGAGAGAATGCTAGATCAGTTTTTAATTATATCATGAATTCAAAAACAACTAGCCATCAACATGATCTGGGCTACAAATAGGCTAACAGGCCTGATATAGAGTACACATTCCATCAGGAACCAAAGAGATGTCCAAATCCTAATTATATCTATTTGATCGTCATCTATTGACCACTAACTGCCCATCAAGGATCTAATACATCAATATATAGTACTTGGAACACATCTAGGTCGGTCAAGAAATATTTCCATCCCTAAGGCAAGAAAGTGTAACATGCAAATAGGCCGGCCTCAAGCATGAAGAAAATCCTCCAAAAAATAATTGGAATAAAATGCAGACCAAAAGGAAGGTTGGCAAGCATATGGGAGCATCGTACAAAGTGCCAATCTCCTCTACAAGTAAAGGAAATGCTCCGCAGGATAAGGAAACATCTTCTAGCCACTAAGGAACTGGTCTAGAAACTATGAGCTGCTAGATAATCTGGAAGTGAAATCCTATCAAAACAAATCCACATGAATTGAAATCCAAGACCAATACTCAAGAACATATCTACAAACTAAATCCATCTGCACACAAAAAATGAGCAACTCGGAGGGGTCCAAAGTGAAACATAGAACTGAACAAGAAACAAAACTGAAAGCAAATATTTTTGGTTGATGCAAGATTGTGAATGTACCAAGGATGCTCCTACATAAAATAACACCAAACATGTTATACATGTTGGAATAAATGAACACTGAGAAGGGGGGGTGAATCAGTGTTCCGCAATTAACAATTTTCTTAAATTGATTCTTAAACCACCAAATGCAAATGAATAAAAGCAATCTTGGTATATTGGTATGGTTTTGTCATTGATGTCAACACCTACTAAAACACTAGCACTTTGGAGATCCAACAACATTCACTGGCAAGTAAGTAACTATTGCACAGTTACTGGTATATGGTTCACTGACAGGATATAATGATCACCGGCACTTGAAATAATATGAAAGACACTTGGTAATATCGAAGACAATGTGTGGACATCTTATCTTAATGAATTAATCATCGGTATATTCATATTTGCATATTTTCTTTTACCGACAAATAGGTCCAGGGTTACCTAGGGTTACACCGACAGGTTTATCTTTTCTAGATCAGCATGGCACGCTATGGAGATGATTAATTATTGTTGTAAATGCATTAAGCTGACATGTTCAATTGGTTATTGCATCGGATATTATATTATTTATAAAATGTTTTTATTATAATATCTTGTAGAGCCGACCTACTAAAAATGGTCTTAGGTTATGGTATAAAGGTAAGATCTTATTTGTAAGATCAAGTGTGGAATGCGAAAAAGAATTGTGCGAAGGTATATGCGAGATTAAGCAGTGTAATACACGTAGACATCATTTGAAGGTGAAGCTAGGTTTTTGTGAAAGCATATCAGCATTACACTGGTACTAAATCCAGCATATGAAGATGTTATTTTATGTATTACATTCTTATTGGATTTAACCATCCAATTGTAGTCAGTGTGACTCCCATTTTGTGATTGAGCAGTGAGCCCTAGGCTGTTGGCCTTTCTGCATGTGTAGACCTCATTTATGTACACTTACTATCTGCAGTAGTATCATCTGATTGTGGGTAAGGTTTCCCAACATGGTTTTTCCCCTTACAGGGTTTCCATGTACAAATATTGGTGTCATGTGTTGTGGATGACTTTGTGTTTATGTTTCATGCATTAATCTTTATCGGTACAACAATTAACTGTTAAAACTGTCTACTGACATACTTAACTGGTTTACTGATATTAAGCATTAAGTTGGTTAAGTTGTTTTTGGTTTGAGTTTATTAGACAACTAATTCACCCCCCCCCCCTCTCAGTTGTCTCTGGGACGTAACAATTGGTATCAGAGCCTAGTCCTCTTTTGCAAAAGTTTAACAGCTTCAGGAGATCCAGTGTCTACTAATTATTTCAGGAAGGACAGTCCTAAACTTGATGAAACCAACTATGGTATATGGAAGATCAGAATGGAGACACATCTAAATTGCATTGGTAAAGACATCTGGGAAGTTACAAAGAAAGGTTACACTGTTGTTGTACCTGGTCAGCCCAGTCCAACTAACTTGGCTAAAGATGAGGAAATGATTGCAAAGCAAGAGAAGCACTTTTGAGTGCATTATCAGATCAATAAATCATGGGATTATCATATAGGTCTACTGCTAAAGCTATTTGGAATCATTTGGAAACACTGAATGAAGGAGATTCCATAGTCAAAATTGTAAAACTTGAAAGCTTCCGGGTCAGGTATGAACATCTGAAAATGGAAGAAGATGAAAGGATTTCTACTTTTATGGAAAGTGTAAATGAAATTTTTTTGGGTATTAAATGTTGTGGAGGAACCTTAAGTGAGGATGAAATTGTTTCAAAAGTTTTAAGAGGATTGCCACGGGCATATAAGATGAAGGTTATTGCTATAAATGAGTTAAGAACAACGCCTAATACATTAGTAACTAGGGATACATTTGATTGGGAAACTTTCAGCTTTTGAAATTGAAGAATTTGGTCCTGTTGCTACTATTAAGACAAATTTCGCCTTTAAAGCATCAACATCATCTACTCCATCATTTGACAAATCTGATTGGAAAGCCTTTTATGCAAGAGAACTTGAAGAAAGCAAGAAAGAAAATGAAGAACTTGAAGCACTATTTGCAAGGAAAATGCCTAAAGGTCCAATTGGAAGTAAATATGAAGGTAAAGCACCCTTTAAGTGTTTTAACTACAATAAGATTGGCCATATGGCTTCAAGATGTCCTGATAGACATGCTAGACTAAGAGAAGAAGCTAGAAGAACATACAAGCCTAATCCTGAATATCAGAGATACAGATTTAAGAAGAACAAAACCAAATCTTGGTACATTGCTGACAAAGGTGTGACTGATGATTCTGATGAGGATCCAACAGACAATGGATGGGTTTTTGTTACTATAACAGAAGATCAACTAGCACCTACTGATCAACCAGTAGAACAAGCCGTAGCAGCTAAAGTTGAAGTAAAGGATGAATGGATCATTGACTCAGGATGCTCACATCATATGACAAGAGACAAAAGTAAGTTCTTGAACTTTCAAGAATACAATGGAGGTTTAGTAAGATTTAGAGACGAAAAAGCCTGTTCAATCAAAGGTAACAGTATAATATCTCTTGATGGTAAGCATAACACTGACAATGTTTACTATGTTGAAGGATTAAAGCATAATATTTTAAGTGTTGGTCAATTAGATGAGAAAGGATTTCAGTTACAATTTAAAAATGGAAAATGCAAAATCATGAATAGAACTGGTTTGGAAATTGCAACCGGTAATCAGACTAGAGGTAATATCTTTCATTTGAATAATAGTGAACATGCTTGATTGCACATATAGATGAAAGTTGGTTATTGCATAAGAGACACTGTCATGTAAACTTTGATTGCATGGTAAAGATCAGCACTACTAAGGTAGTTAGAGATCTACCTAAAATTGTCAAAACTTAGAATACAATATGTAATGAATGTCAATTTGGAAAATAGGTTAGAGCTAGTTTCAAAAGTATTCCAGAAAAATCCAATAATGCTCTTGATTTAATTCACATTGATTTATGTGGTCTAGCTAGAACTAAAAGCTTACAAGTTGATATATATTTCATGCTAATCATTGATGACTATTCTAGAATGTGTTGGGTTACTTTTCTCAGAGAAAAATCAGAAGCACTTGAAAAGTTCAAACTATTCAAAGCAATGGTTGAAAATGAAACCGGTAAGAAAATCAAATTCTTAAGATCAGATCAAGGAGGAGAATTCACATCTAAGGACTTTAATACATTCTGTGAAGTGAATGGAATCAAAAGATAGCTATCAGCACCTCGGACACCACAATAGAATGGAGTTGTTGAAAGGAAAAACATAACTATCTTGGATGCAACAAGAAGTATGTTATCAGAAACAAATTTACCACATGTGTATTGGAGAGAAAAAGTCAGCACAACGGTCTATACATTCAACAAAGTTCACATCAAAGGTGAAACCGATAAGACCCCTCATGAACTATGGTTTGGTAATATTCCTACTCTTAAGTATTTCAAAAATTTTGGAAGTAAATGTTATATTAGAAGAGATGAGTATATTGGCAAATTTGATCCTAGAAGTGATGAAGGAATATTTCTTGGTTATTCATCTAAGAGAAAGGTATATAGATGTTTTAACAAGAGATTGCAGAAAATTGTTGAGAGTACAAATGTAAAAATTGATGGACAATTCAGAGGAACTTCAAGGTATATAGACTTTGAACCGGCAAAAGAAATTGTGACAAATGAACCTACACAAAATCCATCGGTACGGAATGAAGATCCAGTTACCCCGGTACCATCTGAGGATTCCACAATAATTGAAGAACAACAACAAACAAAGACACCCTGGTATGTAAGATTGAATCATTTTGTAGATCAGATAATTGGAAATAAATTTAAAGGAGTTATGACAAGAGGAAGATTGGTAAATGAAGAGGTATGTCTTATTTCTCAAATTAGACCATCATCTGTTAATGAGGCATGTGAAGATAAATTTTGGATTAAAGCTATGGAAGAAGAATTAGAACAAATTGAGAAAAATAAGACTTGGACATTAGTTCCCCGGCCTAAAGATAAAAATGTAATTGGAACCAAATGGGTATTCAAAAACAAACTTAATGAAGATGGCAAGGTTGTTAGAAATAAAGCAAGACTAGTGTGTAAGGGATATTCTTAGAAAGAAGGAGTTGATTACAATGAAACCTTTGCACCGGTAGCTAGAATTGAGGCAGTCAGATTATTCTTGTCTTTTGTAGCACACAAGAACTACAAAGTTTATCAAATGGATATTAAATGTGTATTTTTGAATGGAGATCTTGAAGAGGAAGTATACATTGAACAACCTGATGGATTTTCTTTGACAGATGACAATGATATGGTTTGCAGCTTAAGAAAAGCTCTGTATGGATTAAAACAAGCTCCAAGAGCTTGGTATGCAAGATTGGATAAGTATCTTTTAAAGATTGGTTTTACTAAAGCAAATGCAGACAACAATTTATATTACAAAATAACTACTAATGGCATCTTGATTATAGAGTATTTATTGATGATATAATCTTTGGAGGAGAAGATAGTTTATGTAAGGAATTTTCTACTAAAATTCAACAAGAATTTGAAATGTCTATGATTGGAGAAATAAAATTCTTTTTAGGATTGCAGATTTCACAGACTAATAAAGGTATATTCTTGAGTCAATCCAAATACTTGAAAGGGTTACTAAAGAAATTTGGGATGGAGAACTCTAAACTGGTAAGCACACCTATGACTACAAATGACAAATTATCTCAAAGGGATGAATCTACACCTGTTAATCCAACTAGATACAAATCTGTGATAGGAGGTTTACTGTATTTGACACAAACCAGACATGATATTATGAATGTAGTATGTATTGTTTCTATATTTCAAAGTAATCCTAGAGAAAATCATGAATCAGCAGTAAAAAGGATTTTTCGGTACTTACAAGGCACTATAAATCTTGGATTATGGTATCCTAGAGATGAAAACTTTGAATTGTGTGCATACATAGATGCAAATTGGGCAGGATATGTGGATGATAGAAAAAGCAGCACCAGCGGAGCATTCTTTCTTGGAAATAGACTAGTTTCTTGGTTGAGTAAGAAACAGAGTTGTACATCTTTTTCAACAGCAGAATCAGAATATGTTGCAGCAGCAACTAACTGTACACAGGTACTATGGCTTAAGCAAATGTTGAAAGACATAAAGGCAAAATGCAAGGAACCCATTACCATATATTCTGATAACACTACAGCAATTGATATATCTAAGAATCCAGTACTACATTCTAAAACAAAACATGTTTCTATCAAACTGAATTTTCTAAGGGAAAAAGTTAAAGAAAAGGAAATAAAACTGGTTTATGTGAATACTAAAGAACAACTTGCAAATATCTTTACAAAACCTTTTCCTAAGGAAATATTTGAATATCTTAGAGATCATCTTGGATTCATACCACCACCGATAGAGACTTAGACAGTTGATGATTGTCATCAATCGACAGAATTAAAAGACAAATATTTTACTCCGGTCTTTGATGAGGAAGCTACTTCTCAGGGGGAGTAGTTGATATATTAAATTGATTGGTATTTTGTATATGAACTTGGTTTTATTATAACTTTGGCATTTGATGTCAAAGAGGGAGAGATATATATGGAAAAACACATTATCTTTTGGAGAGATTGGTATGGAAACTTTGGAAAACACATGTTGCTCCTAGGGGGAGAGATTGTTGTTTGGGAGAGACTATTACTCTCTGTATTCTGGTTATGATCTTTTTGGAGATTGTTGGTATTTTGGTATGGTTTTGTCATTGATGTCAACACCTACTAAAACACTAGCACTTCGGAGATCCAACAACAACTATTGCACAGTTACTGGTATATGGTTCATCGGTAGGATATAATGATCACTGACACTTGAAATGATATGGAAGACACTTGGTAATATCGAAGACATCATGTGGACATCTTACCTTAATGAATTACTCATTGGTATATTCACATTTGCATATTTTCTTTTACCGGCAAATAGGTCCAGGGTTACGTAGGGTTACACTGGCAGGTTTATCTTTTCCAGATCAGCATGGCATGCTATGGAGATGATTTATTATTGTTGTAAATGCATTAAGCCGACATGTTCAATTGGTTATTGCATCGTATATTATATTATTTGTAAAAAAAAATTATTGTAATATCTTGTAGAGTCGACCTACTAAAATTGGTCTTAGGCTATGGTATAAAGGTAAGATCTTATTTGTAAGATCAAGTGTGGAATGCGAAAAAGAATTGTGTGAAGGTATATGCGAGATTAAGTAGTGCAATACATGCATACATCATTTGAAGGTGAAGCTAGGTTTTTGTGAAAGCATATTAGCATTAAACCAGTACTGAATCCAACATATGAAGATGCTATTTTGTGCAGTACATTCTTATTGGATTTAACCATCCAACCGTAGTCAATGTGACTCCCATTTTGTGATTGAGCAGTGAGCTCTAGGCTGTTGGCCTTTCTGCATTTGCAGACCCCATTTATGTACACTTACTATCTGTAGTACTATCATCTCATTGTGGGTAAGGTTTCCCACCGTGGTTTTTCCCCTTATAGGGTTTCCACGTACAAATATTGGTGTCATGTGTTGTGGATGACTTTATGTTTATGTTTCATGCATTAATATTTACCGGTACAACAATTAACTGTTAAAACTATCTATTGACATACTTAACTGGTTTACCGGTATTAAGCATTAAGTTGGTTAAGTTGTTTTTGGTTTGAATTTATTAGACAACTGATTCACCCCCCCCCCCCCCCTCTCAGTTATCTCCAGGACCTAACAAGCAAAGTGCAGAAACTAAATGCAAACAAGCACAAAACCATAACACTAGAATTTTTATGTAGAACACCTAAAAGGGAAGAACCACGGTGGAATTGAGACCCACAATATTATAATACTATGATCAGGAGTATAATAATATTACAAGAAGGGAATGCACATGCATTCAGGCACACTTTCTAGAGCTCATTGCTCAATTACAAAAGAAGAGGGCTACAACACCAAAGGACTCAATGTCCTACAAAATATTAAAAATGATAATTGATTGAATGAACTGATGGATAGCATCTACAAATGCTAAAATGCAGTTCCGATTAAGCACAAGGTGACTAAATTTACTGTTGTGTCTCACTGCTCTATTCTCCTACTTTGTCAAACACCGGCACACTAAATCAAGGATAGTGCTCATGAAACTGTGCATCAACACTCAAACAGTCTTTTCACACTCTCATCTATCTACAAAATGCTCAAATAGATCATTCGAATATATCTGTACCATCAAATTAAATCAATTCCAAGTCGGCCCAAAAACCACATAACACACAACATGAAACGTGTAACAATAAGTTAACTCAATCCAATTATAAATTCATATGTAGACCTAAAAAAATTGATAATATTCTTTACACATGTCGACTCAACCACCTGAAACTCAAAACCAATCACTAAAATCACCCCAAAGATTTTGCATAACACGCTCCACCAAAATAACCCTGTTCTTCTTGAATTAACGAATACCAGATCTACAATCTTGCACGAGAATCAATACCGGAGGCTAGGATTGTGAATTAAGTTGTCTCAAACATCCAATCACCTAACTCTTCCACTACAACCAAAACTATGTAACCAAAATTGATTTTTGCTCAATATACCTATACTTTGCCGCATACTGTATCCCACCATCCAGACTTAAACAAAATCAATATCAAACTTCTAGTAGAAAAATTCTACATATACCGGATGTGATCTCTGATCTTTGTTGCCATCAATGACAACCTTGAAACATTCTACATGCACTAATCTCTACTAGTACAATGTCTCTTGCTGACAATACAATGATCCATAAACATCAAAGCAATAATGTGAAGTGTAAATACCCGAGGTCATCCAAACCTAGAGTAAAACATCATCAAACTTTGAAACCATGCTTCCAAAGCCCAAGAATAAATGCTAAATAAAAAAAATGAAGCTAAGGACATTATCGACTTAACTCCAAAACCGCACCACTAGAAACCATAAGGCAGAGAAATGTGGAGCATGCATTCCATATGGAAACACTATCAGACATCATCACACTCTAGTGAAGAAAAAATCCTTAGCACTGTAGCCAAGAGCACCAAATCTAGAATATAGAATCTCTAAATACTTCTTACCAACATATCCAAACTAAAGATGTACAATACAAAAGATATGTAGAACAAATATCTCATCTCAACTTCACAAGAAACACAATATGAGTTATACCAACCAGTCACTAATGACAACTAAGCATTTTTACATCAATGACAACACAACAATAGCTCATTCTATCCAAACTTGCAACAATTACTTCATGTATTCATACCCATATGCACTAGACTAGCATAATCTGTTTAAAACCCTTTGTGCACCATCAACTAGATGATTTCTTTTAAAGACACTTATCTTGCTATGATTGTACTCTTCTAAGGAAACATGAATATAATGACAGACATCTTCATTATGCAAAATTTTATGAACAACAAAAAAACCACCAATAAGGTCTCCTACAACTGGAAGAAATATAAGATTCTTGAAAACAAGTCAAGCCTAATTGTGAATAGTCACAATTCTAGAATTTTCCATTGAAAGGTCATGGATTTGAAAAATACCTTTGCCTAAATACCTTTTCACCTCTTCACGCTTATAAACTTCTCAATCACAATTGCACAAATAAATTCTAAAAAATAATATATAATTGTTACTTAGGGTTTTTTAAAGGTCCTCAAAAAGATGATACAGTATACACCCAAAACCACAAAAAAAATTATGGATCACCAAATCTAATCAAGAGAAGCTGAAAAATCCTTCCAAACTTCTATCATGCTAGGAACAAATGAACACCAAACCAAGAGGGGACAAAGAGATCTACGTTGAGCTCTCCCCCTCAAACAATGTTGTCTAAGTTAGTTATCAGAAGAGAGGTGAGCATCCACAATAGGTGTGGATCCATCTTCAATATTTTCTTCAACCTTATCATTTGATTTCTTTACCCATGTCATCTTCATCTTCTCCTTTTCTTCATTGATATCAATTCTCTTTTGTGGACCATTAGACTTCTCAATTTTCCTTCTACAATGTTTTTCAATATGTCCCATCTCATTACAATTGTATTATACCAAACCTCTCTAGGGTCTATTTAAAAAATTATTTTTTGTCCTATACTCAACAACTTTATGTCCATATAGATTGCAAGCATAATAGTATCCATTGAAGTATTGAACATTTTTGCCAAAACCTGAATTTCCATTTCTACTCCAATTCAACCTACTTTTGTACTCATTTACTTTGTGTCCAAACTTATTATAATAGTAAAAATTTCCATTAAAAGATTAATTTTTGATTTGATATCTGCATTCACTAGCTCTATGTCTGAGTCTATTGTATGAAAAATAATTACCATTTAAAGATGAATACCTAGAAAGAACAGGAGGTCTCCTAACATTCTTTGAGTTTCAACCTGAAATAAAATTGTTCTGCTCTATTAGAGTTCTTCAATCCATCCTTGATGTTGTCTTTTCCTTTATCTTTCTTCAAACATTCACCCTCTTCAAAGCCAAGTCTACCTTTGTCCTTACTTTTTTTTTTTTCTGAAAATTGAACACAACATCTAGCACTTCACTACCACGTCTAAGTTTCAAGCTATTGTTGATATGATCCTTTGTATCTTTCAATTCCCTTTTAAGTCTGGTTACCTCATTCAATTTTTGAACATTCTATAGTCTTTTCATCAAGCGTTGTCTCAAATTCATCAATGACCTTCTTTCCCTTATCAAGCAAGCTTCTTAAGAAAGAGATCTTTTCAACTACCTTCTTATGCTTTTCTTTGTTATTATCCAAGTTTACCAATGCAAATATCAATTTTCTGTCCATATCAACCACACCATCCAATCATTCTTATCCATAACATCCATGTCATTAAATTCTTCTCCAAACATAATGTTTGAAATCATTGATCTACCTCAATGGTTAAGTTGTCTCTTTAGGAACCAAAGTTTTGATACCAATTGTTGAACACTATCATATCTTGAGCAGGGGTGAATCAACATATACTAAAACTTCATTAGATAAAATAGGCTAAACCATAACATTCATCCAAACATATGTCCATTAAATTAAATAGTAGAAACAAAAAATGCATCCATACAAGAACACCAAAATTTTCATGTGGAAAACCCAAACTAGGAAAAAACATGGTAAGAATCAAGCCAGGGAGTTCACTACTTCAAGCCAGGGAGTTCACTACTTCAAACTTGCAAGCTAAGGTGCACTGCTTTAGGGAAGGATAAAATAGAAGGACTTTCTCAATTGAAGATCAATTCTTTACAACAAGATATAAAATAACTGTCCAGATACAATGTGAAAAATAGATTGAACTATATAGGAAATTGCATCTATCAACATGCAGGTAATAGTTCATGGATCAATATCATCTAAATGCTCTACATCCTTCACATTCACACGATACTCCTTACTATCTCACATATATATCTATCATACATCTCTTCTTACTCGTACACACCTAATTTGTCCATTATATATCAATCGGATTAACAATAATCTCTATTAAGTTGGCAAAAAAGGAAATATAACATGTACATAACATTGACCCAAAATATTTCATGCAAAAGGTAAAGAAGATGTGTAAGGTTTCACACCATTTCAACATGCCTTCCAAATATCACCAAAAGACTTTACATGAAGTCACTTGGACCAAAAACACATAAGCTAGTTCAAACCAATCTACTTAACCCAAAATATCTTAATTTTGGACCCAAAACAAAATAAGTAGTCCACCATAGAAGAAGCACAACTCCTCATAAATAATAACAGTTGATCCACAACATCCTCAAAGAAATATCAAGATGAGGAAAGCCACACATTCCTTCACATTCTCCTAAAACAATACAAGAACTGATCATAGGCAACAATGCCTCTCATGATCAACCATCCAATCAACTGGAAATCTGAAATCAAACTGCTAGGAACATTCTATAATAGTCAATATAGCAATCTAAGATATAACTAGTGAAAACACATATTTTGGACCATAATATTGTTCACCAAAACAATCAAAATGGATACCAACACCACTTCTAGAAAATAAAGAATATTAATCTTTAGGAAACACCTCATAAACGAATCCATTGAAAAAACTTAACATCAATCTATAAATAACTCTATAGCATATAATAAATCGGATAGACATTTGGACTAGATACCAAATGAAATTAGACATTAGGAACACAAACCACAATAAAATGTCAGACAAAATACTGCACCATACACTTCTATTATACATCACTTCTATACCATGAACCAACAACACCATCACAATACTACAAAACTGTAATAACACTACAATACATCCATACTAACATCAAAGTACATCACAATACATTTGAACTAAATCAATCACCCGACATATCGACTATATTAGCACCAACAACAATACCATCAATTTTACCATCAATAATAGGTTTGATATTAGTGACAACAAAGACACACACAAGTAACTCACCATGGATATGTCCTTAATCTTAAGGATTTTTACAAGTACTGAACTAACCTAGTCTTGTTGATTCCAACTTCAATCGCTTTTAGGTCACTGGCAACAAGCTTGTCAACCTAGGAAGAAGTATCTTTCGTTATATACCACTCAGTGACCATAGTGATATTTTTAGGTTTCTTCTTCTCAATCTTGAGCAACACTTGGCATTGGTCTACCCTCTTCTATAGGTGAATACCATTGAACCCTCTCGAAGCAATGTTTAGCTTCAATTATTATTACTTGAGTGGTAAGGTAACTACTTGTGCAACTATTACCATATAATATCTTGGATAGCCCCAACAATCCTTCACCTCAGTGAACCAAGTGAATGCTAGCTAATCTAAAAGATACAAAAATAGCTCTAGGCATCCATCATTAACATTATCCAAAACAAGGTTTTAACCCTGGACAACCTTCAAAAGAGAGGTTTTGTTTTTCCTAACAGGTGTTCTCTTTGTTGCAGGGAAGAATAGACTACCTGCCATATTCTTAATCAGTGTACCTTTAGTCAGGATATATGGAAAATTATCTTAAGTAGGTGGAACTTGAGCTGGATTTTCCTGAACTCCCTAGGGGAAACTTGGCAGCAATGGCACTGCCCCAATTCTAATTCTAAGATTGTGGAGACTTGGAGACTTACTCTTCCGAATGTTATCTGAAATATTTGGAAAGAGCACAACAATAGGATTTTCAGGGATAAAAGTGCTACTCCTGAAGTGGTGGCGGATAAAATTTACAGGAGTATATTTGAATGTATCTATGGCACTGATTATGAACCAGTTGCTAAAGATGACTTCAAAGACAGGTGGAACCTCTCCACTACTACTTGTGGGTCACCCAGTCCAAAATATCTAGTAACTACATGAAAGGAGTGTTGAGTCTGGAGAGGAACAAAGCTGATAATCCGAATTTGAAGATGGGAGGAGATTTAAGGAGGGAGGAACCTAATAATCCATCAACATGGAAAGCGATGCCAAAGGTGTGGGCAAAACTAGAAAAAGGATCCCTCACAAGCTTTATGGAGAAGCTTGCGGATTATGATAAAGGTAGGGTAAATCTTGTTGTTACCAAAATTTCTGAAAATTGGTGTAATGGTTCCTTTAAAATCTATGGAGTTAAGTTCAAGCTGGATGCGTGCCTCATAGCTACTATGACTGGCATGCCCCATACTAGGCTTAATTTTTTTAGAGACCTTAAAGTCTCCAACAACGCAATTAATTTGTTCCCATGGAAGGAAAAAGAGAGGGACAAAATTGGCAAAGCCATCGGAGGTTACTATGAAGCTACTAATATCAAGAAAATCTGGGGTTGGGTTTTGAACACTATAATAGTTATGGTTGACGGCCATTTCTCCAGGGTCCACACCTACCACTTTGCTCTTTTAAACCATTTCAGACACGATAAAAAGGTATCCCTGCCCTACTACCTTTTCAGGTCCCTTTCCAGGTCCCTCAATAAACACAGTAAGAATCCCTCTAGTCCAATTCTCCATTGTGGGCTCTTGCTACTCATCTATGAGCACTACAAAACCCTCGCCCTGTTGGAAAACAAGAGGTTATCCACCTCCCTGGGGAAGAGAAAGATGGAGAGAGGTGATTCCGATAAGGAGAAGGCATCTTCTAGCAAAAAAAGAAAGAATGCCCTTGGGATGGAAACAAAGGAAATAGAAAAAGAAGGCAGCGAAATGGAGATGAATGATTCTGATGGTGATGTCAGCTGGAAAGATGAGGAGGTGGGTATTGAGGAGGAAAGTGGTGATAATGAGTCTGACAATGAAAACCCTATCCATAGTGAATGCCCTAGCAAGGACAACAACCATCCTATGGAGGATGTGGATTACAAGGATATTGAGGAAATAGATGCGAATTCTGAGAGAGAAAGGAACAAGGAACCTGAGAAGAATATGACTAAGGAAAGTTTAAGCGAGGTCAAGGAAAATAACGGGTTATTCCTAGATAACCTCAAAAAACTTATCGAGGTGAGACTAGATTATGACAGATGGACCTATGAACTCTTGAAGAACCTGGAAAAAAAGGGGAAAAATATGGATGAGAAGAAGGAGAATGACGACAGGGAGCAGATAAAATGGAAGCAAGATATGGAGGAGAAGGTTAAATAGCTAGAAGAAGGGAGAGAGGCCATGAAAAATTTGATGGGTATTATCTCGACTATCCTGTCAGCTATCACTAAAAATTTGGAGGATATTGCTAAGGTCTTTGATCATACCAGCTCTCCTAAGCCGGTGGTGGAACTTGACATGGATGATGAGACTATCCAAATTGGTAGTGGTGAAGCTACTCCAGTTGGTGGTGCTACCAAGAGGACTAGGGCAAGTGTCAAGAAAGTTGTGGCTGCTTCTGCTAAGGATCTCCCAAATCTTAGGGATAACATCAAAGAATTGCATGGGATTAGTAACACCTTGGATAATACCCTGAAAAAAATCAATTAGTTTCTCTTCTTGGGTCTAGCCGATTTTGCTGGCTTTGTGGGGCTTTAGCTCATTTTCTTTGGTTTTCTGTTGGCTTTTCGTTGGCTTGTTCCTTTTTGTTTCTTGTTGCTTTTTCTATTAAGCTTGAATTGTAAAGGGTTTCGGGGCCCCTTCAAAACCTATTTTTACCTTAATCAAAAATATTATCCAATGACAACCTGTCAACTACTACCATATCATATCCAAGGTAGACCTCATGTTGGCCCAACTTGCCATTGCATCAAAAGACCAATCTATCAATGCTCAATACAAATTGTAGAGATATGGATCGTACAGGAGGCGGTTAGTCCCTTGTCATGAATCTCGAGGGGAGCGCTAACCATTTTGCCAACAATCTCCCCCTCGACATTACCCGAGGGGATTTAAACCCATGACCCAATACTTTGATACCATTTGTTGGTCCATCTTTTCATTGCATCAAAAGACCGATCTATCAATGTCTGATATAAACTATAGAGATATGGATCACACGGGAGGTGGTTAGTCCCTTGTCACGAATCTTGAGAGGAGAACTAACAATTTTGCCAACACCTTCACCTTCATGAACCAAGTGAATATAGATTAATCCCTTGTATTATCCCAAACATTGATCATCAGTAGGATCCGATGATTGTTTATCACTATACAAATATCCTAGAGGTTCACACTTTAGGTTCATACATAATAAGATTCATAGTACTGATGAAATGAATGTGTATCACAATTAAGAAATTCAGGATCCTATAGGTCCAAGATTAAATTTCACAAACACATAACAATTACATAGAACCAACACAAGATGGCCTCAAATCAGCATGTACTCTTAAGAAAACATCAACTATATGGTATTCAACCGATTCACTTCCTCCATCTTTCTATTAAAAAGCACATTATGTATTAAATATAATTTATTGTGTTTCTTAACTCTTTTATAACCATCTAATACCCATTTTTACCTCATTTGAAGCTATAGAAGAGGAAAGATCAAACAAGTCAAGAACAACCCTGATCCCTAAAGTTATCCCCTCTAAGCTCTCTACCTCTAAACTATAGTACTTTAACCAATTATAAAAAGAAATACAATTGTAATCATTAACTTTCTTAAGTCTAATTGACACTTAATTCAGTCATCCAAATATGCAATCTGAGATTCTACAAATAAGGATAATATATTTATAAGATATAAATCCCAAGTGGCCATGTTTAGAATAACCATGTCTTGAAACACTAAATCAATTGGGTCCATACATGTGAAAATTCCAAGAAAATAAGGAACAACAAAATATGTAAATTGATTTGGGGTCTCAATGTGAGGAGTGAGAACTGAGAGACAAGCTTCTAATATATTGAATTGTGCAAGACCTATGATTAACTCAAGCATCTTAAAAGTATCACGATCATAGGGTACATGTATATGCAAGGGGAATAAGAATTTGTTTTGAGATCCTATGGAGTTGGAGAGATATGATGGTCTCCATGGATCTCCTAAAGTCTAATCTAAAGTGTGTGAGAACACTCAAGGTCCGATATAGCACACATAGTGTCATGATCAACACTAGAAAAAATTAATCCTACAATATGGTCTATGATAATACCTCAAGATGATCTACCCCCTGTTGTGGTTGGTTTAGGTATGTGTCCATACAAATAAGGAAAAAGATCTTGCTACGTGAGATGTGTTAGGATACTATTTTTGGAAGACTCAATTACCCTCTTCCAATATTATAACATAAGAATGAGCATAAAAAATCCATGACACCTCCTCAAGTAAAATAATGAGACCTCAAAATGTTGAGTGCATATAAAGAAAATATAATGATGACTTCTCATGCAAATGTATCATTTCTAGGTGCCAAACCATCTAAGCAATTAAATAGAATGTTAAAACACAAAAGTCTGAATAAAATGTACTTGGGGTAGACTCTAAAAAAGTTGTGTATGGATCTAGAGAGCTCTAAATCACCTTTCAATACTACACTAATTGTGAAAATTAAATTGGTTAATTTAGTGAAAAGATATGAGATTAAAATAAAAAATGATGATATGACTTTGGCTAAGAGTAATATAAATCTAGAGAAAAATTTGAAGATGAAAACTCCACCATTGAAAACTGAACTAGATATCTGATGATATCTCATTTGCCTATTTTTTAACACCATATTTAAAATTTATGGCAAGAAGAAAAACAATCTAAATTTAGCAAATCAATAACTAACATACGTGAACCTTCTAATATGATTGCTACCAAATTTACTCATTGCATGCAAAATCTAATAGATACCCAAATGGTTTTTCTTGAGCTACTATATATATACACACACCCAAATATATTTTATCAAAAAATTATAGAGAAAAGTTATGGCCAAATATTTTGTATTTGTTTTTTTTTCATTTTTATCACAAGATTTGATAAAATTTAGCAAATAGACAGATACTGAAATGGTTTTTATCGTTCATAAACAAAATATATAAATCATTTCTCTCCAAGATAATATGACTTTTCTCCTCAATGCTAAATCTCTTAAAAAACAAACAAGAAGTCACAAATTATCGCTTTGGTACCATGTTGGAGTTGATAGTAACCCCACAACACCTAGAAATCACCTATAACCAAAATACCTATCACTTTTGAAGAGAAAAATCAATGATTGATGTTATATAACCTTGAGAGAGAAATGATCCATAGATGAATCTGTATTGAGATTAACCTATACATGAATTGAATAAATTACAATTAATGATTATAAATGCATAAATATGAAACCCTAGATGCAAACCCTAGGAGATGATTAAAAGAGAGTTTGACAAGTGTATACATCATAATGAAAAAGAAAACATGTGCTAAATATAGCTCAATCTAATGAAATAAAAAGAACTCCTAAGTTTACCTTAAGTGAATAAAGTAATAGAGAACCTAATTAGATAATTAATTAGGTGATTATCCTAATTACTCATATAAAAAGTATAGAGAAAACAAGATGAATTAAATCATTATAAAACTCTACTACTCAAATATAATCTAAAATTAATAATCAATGAAATATCATCTAAATATTCATAATTCATAAGTAGCAAATAAAAAGTACTTCACATGTATAGGGTCATTTGTAGAACAATCATAATCATCATGTAAATTTTTTCTAATAAAGCTTATATATTTTCATGTAAGGAAGGTGAGGGTGTAATATGATCTCTAAGGTCAACATGAAAAGCTAAATATGTAGCACTATAAAGATATAATCTTAGGATGTATGATTAAAACAAAACATGAAATATTGATCATCATGAATTGCATCATCATATATGAAAGTGGAAATGTTGTCAAAAAATAATGACTATATAGAAGTAATATTAGAGGAAATATTATTTACTTTTCTTGCTTAAGTTCCACTTAGGCATATTAGTTACAATGTTTTATTTTTTATTTTTCATTGATATTTGTGTTAGGTAGTTAAGTTTACCTATTCCTACCTACCCTTGAATCTAGTTGGGCCACATGGAATTTATTGTGCCCTTATTTATCTAGCCTCTTGCATATACAAGGAAAGGTATTGTACATTATGATTCATCTCAATACTGTCATTTTTCTTAGTGATTAACATTTCTCTCTATGTTCGTGGAAGCTATAACAATCATTGATCCTAGCTTGAGAGATTTTCTCTAACATGATATCAAAGTCATTTGGCTTTCTCTTCTCTCAAATTTGAGACCTTCACCATCCTTGTTGAGATCCTAAGAAATTAAAAATTGGAAATTATCTCTCCTTCCATTTCATTTGGCAACTCCCAATCTACTCCATTTTTTATTTCCAATTATTTATTGTATTTGTATCTCCAATTTTATCATTGGCCCATCATCCTTCCTTGCAATTATTTTAGAATGTATTTTTCCCTATACAAGATTTTGATTTTGATGAATTATTGGTGGGTGGTTTGTATTGATCAAAAGGGAGCACATATGGTAGGGTTATGTGGTGTTTACAAAACTTGACTTCTCAATTTGTATTGCACACCATCTATTTGCAAGCTACGAATTGAGCATTGTTTTTTTGGAGATCACATTATCTTGGAGGCATCGATATTATTGATGTTGTCATCAGTGATTAGGGTTTTTGATGGCCATATCATATTTGAGTTGGTCAGCCCATATCTATCATTTGGTAGATTGACTAATACAATAGGCTTGTATAGCCCTTGGCCCATGTGGTTCCTAAAGGAACACAGTGAGGTCATTGAGAGGGAGGGTGTATCAGTGAATATTTAAAACTATAATTCAAACTATGAAAATAATTATTATGAAAATGGATTAAAGGCACATGCACACAAAAGAAATCCACATAACACAAGGATGTACAAGGAAAACATAATGCATGAAAAACCTTAGTGAGAAAAATTGTTGGAGTCTACTTCTCCAATCCACCCTCACAATAAAAACCTGATTACTTTTATGGGTACCAACCCAAAGGAGTACCAATCCATGAAGTTTATGGGCACTTACCCAAAGGAGCACCAACCCCTAATTTATGAGCACCTACTCAAAGGAGCACTTGCCCCTGCTTTGAGAACCCACTCAAAGAAATACAATGACTGAATAGGATAATTTGATAACAATGAAATCACCTTATTATTAATGAGGTTTGTAACCCTTACATGTTGATTCATATGCACTCACTGCTTCTCTAAAATGATGTCCTCTTTGATGTATCTACTTTGCACTTGAGTCTTATGTATACCCACTATCTCTGAATGCACACACTTGTATTTCCTCTACAACACACACTTGGCTCTATGGTCTTCTCTCTCACTTATCAACCCTCACTCTTATATTAAACAACAATCTCTACTTCTCAAGATGCATTCACTTTTTGTTCTACAAAACACTCTTCTTCTCTACAACTCTTTCTGAATTACACACCTCTCTATTTTGCAACCCTCACTTTGTCTTAGAAGAACACCTTACTTAATTTAGCATACACAATTGTCTCTTGTCACTCTCTACCAGCTCAACTAATCCAGCTACTCCACATCCCTTCAAAAAAGAAAAATTCTTCATTCAATCATGTGTGTACTCTTATTATTTTCCCTCCAAGACTGAATTTAAAAATTAATCTACTCGGCCTTTTGACAATTCACATCTGCATGTGGATTGGATCCTTTGTACATTCTTTCCAGCCATATAGCCATCAATAATAAATTCTCTCTCATGGTGATTTTTGCATTCATATTATTCATCTGCGATTAGATTACTATACCCAATAATCTTAGGTCTAATAGTTTTCCTCGAGCCTCTCAATGAACTACAACTAGACCACCATTAAATGCAGCTTCATCCTTATACAACCTAATCAACCTATCCTAATTATACTACAAACAACTTCATTTATTTTCTCCATTTCCACAAACAATGTCTTTTGGCATTTGGGTGGTCATTCATTGGTTTTGTGTGCACCACGTCCTCATTTGACCATCCAAGTCAGCTAGTCAACTGGAGGCAACTACCAATGTGGACCATTCAACAATCGACATCCATTGGAGTCCACAAAATCTTGCCATTTTGTCAGTCTCTTTTGTAGAAGGTATATCACTAAGACACTTCACCTATTACATCAAACTAAACCCTTATCATTGTAGTATAAAGGGTCGTTGAGTGGCATTAGGGAGTCACACTGAAGTGCTAATTCACACCGAAATAGAAACTGTCGGCAAGAGGTATGTATGGTCACAATGAAGTAAAATCATGTCCACCCTTTGTTGATGTGACAATGACTATGTCACATCAAAACCACCATGTCGCTATGGCTTCACAAGCCAACAAGATGTATACCAAGTCTTGCTAAAGAGAAATGTCACCCAGAAAAGAACCATTATTGCCATGACCATCACTTCACCATAATGAATAGGGAGTATGTTGTTAAGACCTCACAAAGTCACTTAAAACTTGGGGAAATTCGAATAGAGAAGAAGAAGGAGGTCCCACATGAACATGTCATCACCTAGGTGGACCAATGAGCGCTCACCATTTGAATACGTGCAGAGAATGTGGGAAAAGTGGGCCTGCAAGTCTAATGCAACACTCCATGAACATAAATCATGTAGGTTATTGCCAAGACACCTTCTTCATCATAGCGAAGAAGGTCATTTCGATGTGTCACCAAAGGTCGACAAAAGGCAAAGTAAATCTTGTTGAAGGCAAGGTCTCATCAACAAGGGACATGTTGATGATACATATTGGTTATCCCACTGAAAAGGGCATATTGGCATGATGTGGGGGCACTACACTCACCAAATTTGGTCTTTTCGTAATGGAGGGTCACACTAAAGTAAGAGAGACATAACACCAAGGGGCCCCATCAAACCAACTCGACTTAAGTAAACTAACGACCACATGCCACCTAGACATCTGTAGGCACTCAAAAAAAGTGGGCCTGACCGAGGCCTCACCAAAGGGAGAGCATTTCACCAAGACACAAATAGTGGTCACACCAAAAAAGTAGACATGTTGGCAAAGCTACAACTAGCCAGAGAGAAGAAAAATTGGTCTTACCGATAGACCGACCCTCACCAAAATCCAAACCTTGTCACTAGTTTCCCGTATTTCTTAACTTTGTCATGGAGTTCTAAGTTTTCACAACTTCTTGATCATCCGACTTGACCCCCCTTAAGTTATAAGTATCCATCCATTGTCTAAAGTTGCCAGGTCAGGATATTTTGAAAGTTTCAAAAACTCTGGTTGTCGGTTATGAAGTTTCAATTTCATGCGATCATGTGATATGAAAACTTTACCTTGTTTTTCGGGAATTATCACACAAACAGAGGCCCTCCACGGACACACCATGGCAAGGAATAATCAACCAGAGGCTGTCATGTGGAAAGAACAAACACAAGGAAAAGGTGGGCCCAACCATCCAACATTTCTCACCACATAAGGGGATGTCTCCAAGACTCAACACATGTTATGTCGAAGATATTCGTTGTCACCCAGACATCAACTTTGTCACACCGAAAAGAGGAAGCCATTGATATAACTCCAAGGAGCTGACAAGAGGTTCAAATCAATCAAGACAATAAGCCATGTCTCATTGACAAAGGAGCATGTCGATGAGAGAAAAAATATGTCTCATTGAAAACCTACCATAAAAGAAATTTTCAACATTTTCAATTTGCAACAAACATGGATTAAACCCGATGGATCCAACACACTATGAGGTCGATGTAGAAAATTATGCCAAGACTAGAAAACATGAATTCAACCCTTTTTTACATCATGTACAATCTGTTTCAACATCTCAATTAACATAATGCCACACATTGTCACCTTTGCAATGCATTATTCTTGCATCTCATCTGCAATCCATTTGAGCATCTCACCTCTCATATCCTAGTTAACATCAATGACAAAAAATTCCAACAATTCCTTGCTTTTCTAGTGCATAAAATTCATCTATTGTATACTTTCTTGTTTCATCTCATATTCTACTAGATTAATACTTGGTCAACTTGTTTTATTATGGGAATTTCATTTAAAGTGTCTACAATTTTTGTTGTCATGATCATTGTTTGAGATGTCAAAATTTCAATCCGTACCTACGTTCATTGTGGAGGCTCGCTCTCATCGCTGGTTTTGATCTCATGAAAATTGGTGCTCTTTATATGTTGACATCAATATTTTCTTGTGGGTCCTTGTGTTGAAAATATAGGTTTTTGTTGTCATTTATGTCAAACTTGTTGGTTTGGATGAGATTTGGGTGATCTTGATATAGTCTTACATGGTTGGTTAAGTTGTCTGCCAAACTTGTTGCTATGAATATGATTTAGGTGATTTGAATGTAAACTTGTAAAATACATATGAATTATGGTGTTCTAATTGAATTCAATTCAATGCTACTATAATATTTTTGGTGATAGTTTTGTGACATTGTGCCAATCTTGTGATCATGTTGATCTAGATGTGATGCAAGGATATGAGAATCATGAAATGGATGTGAATGGTATGTTGGCTAATAGATTTATAGATGAATACTGCATGTGATGGTGGTTTTGAATATGATTGAAAGGAGTATTAGATGACCTGAGAATGATGTGTGTACTCTTCAAATTTCAGATATTTGACTTGTTGTATAGATTAAGGCATATTGATAAGGTGATATAGAAGGTTTCCTATTTTAGCCATGTTGGTTCGATGGTAAATGGGTGTACATTGATGTCAACTTATTGGTCTGGAAGTAGCTTTGTCATGTGTAGATTGTGTAGATATGTACAAATGTTGTGCATATGTGTGGAAGCTATCTGAAGGTGTTCTAGATGGAAAATATTGATAGTATGTTGTGTTTTTGGAGGATTTGTGACTTTTTCCTTGGTCATAAAATTGTATAATTTCTTTAGGTGGTTGTTTTGGTGAACCATATCTTAGTTCGATACTTTTTGTTTGTATCAGACATGTATCAGATGGATGTATGGATTGGAGAGAAATGGTTATGAAAGATCAATCTCTTCATAATTTAATTTTTAGATGAATTGATGTTATAAGTTATTTGTGTTTGTGTTAAAGGAAATGTGGTTACAGGATTTTGCAGAGGAATGTGTTCCATTCCTTGACTTGATAATACTAAAAAGGTGTTTGGGATTGTTAATTTATGTTCCTTGGCACTTTATTTTTCTTCTATGATGGTCCATGAATCTTATTTTTGGTTTAGACTAAAATTTTGGGTGAAATGGATTGGTATGAGTAAATTGTTTTAACTTGAGAAGCTAACTTATGTGTTTTTTGGTCTAAGCGGTTCTGTGTGGTGATTTTAGAACCTTTTTGGAGATATTTGAAAGGTGTTCCAACTTGGTGTGAATCTCCAGACATTTCTTTCACCTTCCACATGTTTTTTATAGATTGTTTTAGAATCGACAATGCATATACACGTACATGTTTTACAGACCAACCTAATAGAGGATATTGAAGATTCATTTGGTATATAAAGAAAATAGTACTTGATTAAATCATGTATGATGTGATTCTAATTTATTTATTACATGTGAAGCTAATGTGAAGTAATACAAAAGTTTGGATATGGTACAACTGAATAATGAAGGCTGGTTGCAATGAGTATTAAACTGTGAACTGTTATTGACATATTGGTAGATGTTATTCTCTTGCAGTTAAATCTCTTGACTTTATTCTATCTAGAACAATGTTTTGTATCTTTCCCTGAAGAAGTGATCTTGAGTTGTGCAATTCTTTTGTATCTTGCCCTAAGGTTGTGCACCTTAGCGTGCAAGTCCAGAGTAGTGAGCTCCCTAGCATATGGCCTAAAACTTTGTACTAAATTTCATACATATATTGAGTGTGATTATCACCCTATTTTTTCATTATTTGGGTTTTCCATGTAAAATCTTGGTGTTCTTGTGTTGTCTTACTTGTTTCAGTTATTTACTTTCATGTATGATATTTTGAAGACTTAATAAACTGAATGATTTAATTAAATCAAATTTTAGTATATGTCGATTCACCCCCTTGCTTAACATTTGGTAGTGTTCAACAATTGGTGTTAAAGCCTAGTTCCCAAAGAGATAGTTTAACCACTGAGGTAGATATGGGATTTAAACACTATGTTTGAATATGAAGATTCGGATGTCATGAAACAAAATGACTAGGATGTTGAAGGAGCAGTTGAAATGGAAGGAGGATTGAGATCCTCTCTAGAATATCTAAATGAAAGAATACAAAAATGTATAAAATTGATAAAAAAGATTACATATTTGAGAAAGATACTTGAAGAAAGAAAAAATGTCATGGATGATTTTGAAACAAAGCTACATGATAAAATCAACTGTCTCATTCTCAAGGAAGAAGTACAAATATTGAAGGAGTTGAGTAATACAAAAAAATAGATTGACAAAGGAATGCAACTAAAAGGTGGAAGAGAAGTACTTGATGTTGTGCTATGTGCTCAAAAGAAAAATAAGGATAAATATGGACTTGGTTTTGAAAAAGGGGAAATCTCTAACAAGAAGAAAAAGGTAAAACATGAATCGATGGATACTAATAAGGATTAACATGGTTTCATTCAGGTCTAGAACTACAAGAAGAACATCAAAAGGACTCCTCCTACTCCATCTAGGTACTCTTTTAATGGTAATTGTTTCCCATGCAATAAATTTAGACTTGTAGCATCGTAAATTGTACACCTTTATTAGTGTGTCCAGTTTCACACTTTCCTAACACTTATTTTATTATTTCCCTTTCCTATATGCATTATAGGACCTTTATTGATCTAGATTAATATTATGGGTCATATTCCTGTTAGTCCCAACCGGTACTGAGAGGGGAGGGATGAATCAGTACATTACCGGTTTTCACCAATTAAAACTTTACTTTAAGTTTGAACTAATTAACCATTCACCAATGTAAACATTTACTGCAAAAGATTAAGCATACATGAAAAGATACACAAAGACACACATATTTATCTCATGGAAACCCAATAGGGAGAAAACCACGGTGTGAGTAGGAACTCACAAAATTTGTACTCTTCTGAAGTACGCTTGGTTAAGAGTCATCCCTATTAGAAGATTGCAAAGACACTATTAGGTGCCACCCAGTTAAGGGATTTTGAACAAGGTCAGTTACCTTGTTAAAGGTAGCTTGGTTAAAGGACTTAGAAAATCAATCAAGATGTCACCCGGCTAAGGGATTTTTACAATGGGACCTATTAAAGTCCACCTAGTTAAGGGATTTAAGTTGTAGTTGTTAGAAAGCAATAGATGGATGATCTACTGAAACTGCTACTCATTAGCTTGGTCAGATCACACTGAAGCATCACCCTAGATCTACATCGGTTATGTCTGTTCTACACAACTTTGATCTCCTAAATGCACTATCAACTCTTCCTTCTGCTGATTTGTTGATCCTTGATATTACACTGCCAGTCCTCTGTCACTTGAGTTACCACTCTGTGAAACTTCACTCTACCGGTCTTTTGTCATTTGGCTCTGCAGTCTCTTAAAACTCCCCCTTGTGTCCACTTTCACATTATCTTAATTCACCTTGACAACAACCATCTCAAGAATTAGATATGTGTATTTATAGACCCTTTAATTCTATCGCCAACTTTCCCTCCAAAACATACCTTTCAAAATTCTATTGCCAGGCCTTAAATTACACCTCTGACATCATGAAGGAATCTTTGTCAATATAGTCGAACATGTTGATAAGTCCACCATTTGACTGAGAGAAGACTCTCGATTTAGCTAGTTGTAACTAAATGTTACCATTATGTCGGTTACCGACTCTTCTGGTGTACCGATCAAAAACCTATCTAGCCGATTTCCTCTTGTATACCGGTCTGTTCTTTCCTTAGCTGATGAACCTCTTCTGCGTCAATCTACTCACCACTACCTAATCTTCTTACCATTTGTCAGTCTACTCATTGTCGATGGACTATGTCAATCTACTCACCATTACTCGATCTTCTTACTATTTTCTGGTCTACTCACTGCTTGTCAGTCTACTCACTCCTTGTCGGTCTACTTACTACCGATGGACTATGAAGACTAAGGCGGTGATGTTGCCAACAATGACAACCATACCATTTATCAGTCATACAAAACATTATCAGAATGCCAACAAACTCCTCCTTTGGAATTGCTGGCAAATACTACAAACCGCTACAAAACTATGCCAGCTCCGACCCCTATTCCTGACAAGATTCCAAAATTCCCCCTTTTACTATCAATGGAAAAGACTATCCACAAGAAAATTTAACAAAATAAAGCAAAAATCTCTTTAAAGTTTTCTTGAGCCACTTTCAAGGAAGATTCCCATGAATATTGAATTTGTTTCATGGTGGTGAAGTGGCCATGTAAGACTGCAATGAAGACCTCCATATCATCAACTGTCTTACAGTCAGGTGCATGTATTAGCTAGTGATCTGCTTCATTAATGTTCAGTTGCATGAAATCAATAATTGGTGCTAAATAGCACTAGAGCTCTAACAAACTAAGATTTCTTTTGTCTTCTTCATCTTTCAACATTCTGATTTTATGATTGAGCATTTTGAATTTCTAGTAAAGGTTGATGTTGAACTATTAAAGGGATCAAACGAGCTTACCAGATCTTGAATCTCCTTTTGAATCTGATTTCTTTTATCTTCTAAATCTTTAATTAAAGTAGGAAAGTTTGAAGATTTCACCAATAGTTGACCAACTTGTTGCAGTATGGTTTTAACTTCTTCTGTTCTAGTGGAAAGAGCAACTTTTCTAGCTATTATCTGCTTCATTAGGTTATCTCCTCGCTTTGTTTCATATTGCCTTACTGCAACCTTCTCCAAATTGGTTGCCTTTGAATTGATTGCTTTAACTAGAGTATCCAACTAATCAATAATGGGTGCAATATCATCAACTGCAATGTCCAGGATGAGATCAGAGAGAATTGTTTTGGCAAAAGTGGGGATTCTTGCCTTCTTTTTCTTTTCTCTCAGTTTTACCTTTTCATCTTAGATTCTCAATTTTTCTGAGACTTTCATCAATTGTTTGGGGGTCATTTTCTTTATAGCAATGATTGATTCACCTTCTTCTTCCTCCTCTATTCCTTCTTCCATTTCTAAAGTCTCAAATTTTGAGCTATTTGTTGTGATGATTCTTACCTTTTTCTTTTCACTTTCATTGTCTAAGTCTAACTTCCTCTTTGTCGGAGGGGTATCCATCACTACTGTGTTATCCTTTATTTTCTTCTCTTCCTCTTCTCCTTCCTCTGTTTTCTTCTCTTCCTCTTTTCCTTTCCTCTTTTCCTTCCTCTTTTTTCTTCTCTTCCTCATTTCCTTCCTCTATTCTCTTCTCTTCCTCTATCTTCTATTCTTCCTCTTTTCCTTCTTCAGAGAGATTAGGATTTGGTGTCAATAAGGTTCTGTGAGGTGTATCCTCATAAGGATTGTCTTCAACTAACACTTTGTTCTAATCGGAAAGCTTAGTTTTGTCAGCTTCCTTCACCAGTGAAGTATGAACCGGTTGTTCGATACCCTTTGTCAGATTGGGGATGTCTGACACAACATTTCCTATTATGTCCTCAACTGTAAAAGTATCAAATTCTTCAGTGGAGTCTTTTTCCTTAGCTTTTCCTTTGACAAGGACAGCTGCACCTTTGTCCTGTTTTGTCTCTTTTTCAATTTCTTCTTCACTTTTCTTTTGCTGGTTCATAATTTCCTTCCACAAGGTAGCATATTCAACATGTACTCCTCCCACTTCTCCTACTGCCACTCTCCCTATTCTATTCCTTATTTTTAAATGTTGAATGTAATCTTTAGCCACCCATGAAGCTTGTTCAAGGTCTAAGTCATGTTGCACTTCCATGAGTGCTTTTATTCCGAGTTCCTTTTCAATAGCTAGAATTGTCTTCCATCTTCCTTCAATGTGATCTAGGAGGTCTGATGGGATAATCCCATATAAATAACTAGGAGTCCTATAAAAATTGTGCAAGTTCCAAATCAGGGCATCCTCAATTTTCCTTTTGTCTTCTTTGTTATTGATGGAATATCTCCTTCCAACACCACCCAGACCTCTAAACTCTGTGATCCCATGCACCAACTCATCAATTGTTGGAGCTTTGTCCCTCCCACTTCTTCTAACCTCCTTTATTTCCACATCTGATAAGGTGTCAATGATATCACCTTCTTTCTCATCCTTTTTAGGCTTTGGATCACTCTTTTTCTTTCTGGTGTAAGTCACTCCTACCAGTGTATCTTTACTTCGTGAAGATACTGGAGTACTTAGATCCTTTTCCTTTGAGTATGTTGTAGGCTTGGTTGTTGCAATCCCCTTAGATTTTATCTTTGTCACTTTCTTCTTTCCACCTATTGATTCTTCATCTTCATCAGGTGTGACCCATGTTTGTACACTCATATTGGTGGAGGTAGTTGTACCTAATGCTTCACCTCCATATTTCTTATCGAGGGTTTCAATCATTTTCCTTACTTTTGTTTTTACAATAGGCACCTAAAGTTCCTGTTTAATTTTAGAGCTTGCCTTCTCATATGTTCCAAACCTCTTTGCCTTCGAGTCTACTGGTTTAGACATAAACATATTGATATGAATTTTGACAAGATCTGATGCAACCTCATAGCCCATAGGTGGAACCCAAAAATTTTTGGGTTGAACTGCTTGAATAATACAACAATCTGTGTCTACAAGAAAACAGATGTTGTCTTTGTATTTCTGCACTATTCCTGTTGGAATTCTTTCTCTTATGCATCCTAATTTGTAATTCCTTAAAATATCCCCACATTGCTTCCCCAAATTTATTTCCCAAATCCCTAATCATTTCACCTATTTGAACCGTGATAGGCTTCTCTTGTGACCATACTATACTACCCTTACTGGGAAAATATTCATGCACATAGAAAAATATACATACCAGTAGAGAGCCATATTTGAAAGACTACTTTTTATCCTTCTTTATTCTTTCCATGTTCACCATGAATTGACTTTGAATCATCTCGCATATATCACATGTTGCATCTTCTTTGATAATTTGGTATCCAGCAAGCATGACACCACTCGACACACTATTCATCTGGCTTGATTGATAAAACCTATATCCCAACACTATAGAGACAAATATTACTTCGGCATCCTCGATATGGGTGATTGTCATTGATCTACCGTCACATCGGGATTTGGTTAACCGAGTAACTTCAGTTGAAGGGTTAGTGCTTCACCAGTTGCACTGAACCCTATCACTCTTCGAATAACCTCCTTTGTGATCTTTATCAATGCATTACCTCCCAGCCACAAAAATTGATCATGAACCTTGCTCAGTACATATCTAACCCAGTGTACATGAAACTGATCAGGAAAGTCAACAACATTAGCCAAACCCTGTGTCTTCAGAGGTAGAAATTCTGCTTTCAATTTATTATTGTCACAGAACCCATAAAACTCATTTTGAATGAACTTATCTCCAAGTTATTCGAGCTTGCAATGAATGAAGGAGTGAATATCTTCTACCAACAATACACTAGATGACACATATGATAAAGCATTGGCCTTGTCAATTTCACCGGCTTTCATTAGGTACATCTTGAACTCGGGTTAGGGTTCCTTGATAGCTTCAACCAACACAGGAGTCGATAGTGGCGCTGCTAGGATGACCTTCCAACAAGCTTTTCTTAGATGTGGTTGAAAACCTTTCCCTAGGAAATACCAAACACTACTATCGCTCTACTTGAATTTTCCGCACAAACAAAGCTTAACAAATTTCAAAACACCTTTGATCGCACATGAACTCAAGAAAGTTCACAAGAAGTTAGTGTAACTGAAAATGTGCTAACATTTCCTTATTTATTCATGCAGATTTATCGGTACTAGTATCCAATGGTTAGATTTGAAACTCACAACTTAAAGTACACCGATTTGACTTTACTAGTTATTTGTTGCCGATATCGGTACATAAATAAATAACTCATAGGATAAAACTTCAATTAAGAACTTTTAGACCAGCTTTTATGCATCACAACTATGCAAATAAACACATCCTTATATTTGTTGAGGGGATTCAAGAATAATCTTACCATATGTGCTCCCCCTAGGCATCAGCGTGCCTAGTTAGAAGAGGAACTATCATCACTGATGGATGATGACATGGTTCCAGAGTGTCTTTGTCCTTCTTTTCCTTCATCCTTCTTGATCCATGTCTTTTTCTACTCATTTCTTATTTCTTCAGTTGTCTTATTTCCTTTCAGGTCATTTTTCTCTTTCTTCTTGCTAAACCGATTCTTGTTGTTGGATTTTGTATGAAGATTGCATTAATGATATGTTATATTGTCATTGACGTCAAATGAGCTGCTAATGGTATTTATGATATTGCTGATATTGTTGTTATTATTGATATTGGCTTGTAACTAGCAGGAATAGCTTTATGGAAGATGTTGTAAACCGGTATGTTAGTTTGTGAGTGGAACCGGTAAACCAATGTATAAAGTTAAACCCTTTTCTATGCAATGTAACCGATAAACCCTACCAGTTGTTTTTTGTTAAACCCTAACCGATCAAGTTTGTTGGTTTAAGATCTAATGATGAGCAGTAATGATGGAGACACAAGTGATCATTGAATGAGGATAAGTTCAGATTGTTTTGGCGCATTTGTTTGTTGTCTAGGGAATGAGCAAAGTCGATTGCATCTAATGCATAGCGGGTGATGAGTTACAAAGTTCAATGAAGAGATGATCATGGAGCGGTTGGAATTTTCTTGAAGAATGTGAAGAGATTTTTATGATTTCTAATGGTCAATATTGAAACGACTTGTTTGTAATCTCTATGAGAGAATTAGGTTTATGTTGTGTTACCGACCTAATTGATTTGTACTTAAGGTCGATGAAGTTGTTTGTAAAAGTGTTGGCAAAGTGTTGGATGAAAACCAGTTAGTTGTGTGGTTGCCTAACCAGAGAATGGATCTATAGTTTTTGTAAAGGTAGATTGAAGCTTAAAAGGATCTGATCAAGCAAATATAGTGCTACTCAGACAGATCAAGAAAACCTGTTGTTTTCTAAAAATTACAGCAAAATTGAAATCCCCTAACCGGGTAAGCTCTAACAAGTTTGGTTCCTTATTAAATCCTCTAAAAAGATTGGTTACTTATTAAATCCTCTAACAAGGTGGTCCATTAGCTTGGATTCTCAAAACCCTCTACCGAGATTACTCTTTGTTGGTATTTTGGTATGGTTTTGTCATTGATGTCAACACCTACTAGAACACTAGCACTTTGGAGATCCAACAACATTCACCGGCAAGCAAGTAACTATTGCACAATTATTGGTATATGGTTCACCAGTAGGATATAATGTTCACCGACACTTGGAATGATATGGAAGACACTTGGTAATGTTGAAGACATCATGTGGACACTTTGTTTTGAAGAATTAATCATTGGTATATTCATATTTGCATATTTGCTTTTACCGGTAAATAGGTCCAAGGTTACCTAGGGTTACACCGGTAGGTTTATCTTTTCCCGACCAGCATGGCATGCTATGGAGATGATTTATTATTATTGTAAATGCATTAAGCCAACATGTTCAACCAGTTATTGCATTAGATATTATATTGTTTGTAAAATGTTTTTTGTAATATCTTGTAGAGCCGACCTACTAAAATTGGTCTTAGGTTATGGTATAAATGTAAGATCTTATTTGTAAGATCAAATGTGGAATGCGAAAAAGATTTGTAAGAAGGTATATGCAAGATTAAGCAAAGGTATACATGAAGACATCATTTGAAGGTGAAGCTAGGTTTTTGTAGAAGCATATCAGCATTACACCGGTACTGAATCCAGCATATGAAGATGCTATTTTGTGTAGTACATTCTTATTGGATTTAACCATCCAACTGTAGTCAGTGTGACTCCCATTTTGTGATTGAGCAGTGAGCTCTAGGTTGTTGGCCTTTCTGCATGTGCAGACCCCATTTATGTACACTTACTATCTGTAGTAGTATCATCTGATTGTGGGTAAGGTTTCCCACCGTGGTTTTTCCCTTACAGGGTTTCCACGTACAAATATTGGTGTTATGTGTTGTGGATGACTTTATGTTTATGTTTCATGCATTAATCTTTACCGGTATAGCAATTTACTGTTAAACACTGTCTACCAACATACTTAACTGGTTTACCGGTATTAAGCATTAAGTTGGTTAAATGGTTTTTGGTTTGAATTTATTAGACAACTGATTCACCCCCCCTCTCAATTGTCTCCGGGACCTAACAATTAGTATCAGAGCACAGTCCTCTTTTGTAGAAGTTTAATAACTTGAGGAGATCCAATGTCTACTAATTATTTCAAGAAGGACAGTCCTAAACTTGATGGAACCAACTATGGGATATGAAAGATCAGGATGGAGACACATCTGAATTGCATTGGTAAAGACATCTGGGAAGTTACAAAGAATGGTTATACTGCTACTGTAGCTGGTCAAACTACTCCAAATACCTTAGCTAAAGATGAGGAGAATGATTGCAAAGCAAGAGAAGCACTTCTGAGCACATTATCAGATCAACAAATCATGGGATTATCAGATAGGTCTATTGCTAAAGCTATTTGGGATCATTTGGAAACACTAAATGAAGGAGATTCCACAGTCAAAATTGCAAAACTTGAAAGCTTCCAAGTCAGGTATGAACATTTGAAAATGGAAGAAGACGAAAGGATTTCTACTTTTATCGAAAGAGTAAATGAAATTGTTTTGGGTATTAAATGTTGTGGAGGAACCTTAAGTGAAGATGAAATTGTTTCAAAAATCTTAAGAGGATTTCCACTGGCATATAAAATGAAGGTTACTACTATAAATGAGTTGAGAATAATGCCTAATACATCACTAACTAGGGATACATTGATTGGAAAACTTTCAACCTTTGAAATTGAGGAATTTGGTCTTGTTGCTACTATAATCATAGATTTGGCCTTTAAAGCATCAACATCATCTGCTCCATCATTTGACAAATCAGACTGGAAAGCCTTTTATGCAAGAGAACTTGAAGAAACTAGGAAGGAGAATGAAGAGCTTGAAGAACTTGAAGCACTATTTGCAAGGAAAATGCCAAAAGGTCTAGTTGGAAGTAGGTATGAAGGTAAAGCACCCTTTAAATGTTTCAACTGCAATAAGATTGGTCATATGGCTTTGAGATGCACTGATAGACATGCTAGACTAAGAGAAGAAGCTAGAAGAACATACAAGCCTAATCCTGAATATCAGAGATATAGATTTAAGAAGAACAAAGACAAATCTTGTTACATTGGTGATGAGGATCCAGCAGACAATGGATGGGTTTTTGTTGCTATAACAAAAGATCAACTAGCACCTATTGCTCAACTGGTAGAACAAGCCCTAGTAGCTAAAGTTGAAGTAAAGGATGAATGGATCATTGACTCAGGATGCTCACATCATATGACAGGAGACAAAGGTAAATTCTTGAACTTTCAAGAATATAATGGAGGTTTACTAAGATTTGGAGATGACAAAGCCTGTTCAATATCTCTTGATGGTAAGCATAACACTAACAATGTCTACTATGTTGAAGGATTAAAGCATAATCTTTTAAGTGTTGGTCAATTAGTTGTGAAGGGATTTCAGTTACAATTTAAAAATGGAAAATGCAAAATCATGAATAGAACTAGTTTGGAAATTGTAACCGGTAATCAAATGAGAGGTAATATCTTTCATTTGAATAATAATGAAAAGACATGCTTGATTGCACATATAGATGAAAGTTGGTTATAGCATAAGAGACTATGTCATGTAAACTTTGATTGCATGGTAAAAATCAATATGTCCAAGGCAGTTAGAGATCTACCTAAAATTGTGAAACCTCATAATACAATATGTAAGGAATGTCAATTTGGAAAACAAGTTAGAGCTAGTTTCAAAAGTATTCCAAAAAAATCCAATAATGCTCTTGATTTAATTCACACTGATTTATGTGGTCCAGCTAGAACTAAAAGCTTACAAGGTGATAGATATTTCATGCTAATTATTGATGATTATTCTAGAATGTGTTGGGTTACTTTTCTCAAGGAAAAATTAGAAGCACTTGGAAAGTTAAAACTATTCAAAGCAATTGTTGAAAATGAAACTGGTAAGAAAATCAAATGTTTAAGATCAGATCAAGGAGGAGAATTCACATCTAAGGACTTTAATACATTCTATGAAGTGAATGGAATCAGAAGACAGTTATCAACACCTCGGACACCACAACAAAATGGAGTTGTTGAAAGGAAAAACATAACTATCTTGGATGCAACAAGAAGTATCTTATCTGAAGCAAATTTACCACATGTATATTGGAGAGAAGCAGTTAGCATAGCTGTCTATACATTCAACAAAGTTCACATCAAAGGTGAAACCGGTAAGACCCCTCATGAACTATGGATTGGTAATACTCCTACTCTTAAGTATTTCAAAATTTTTGGAAGTAAATGTTATATTAGAAGAGATGAGTATATTGGAAAATTTGATCCTAGAAGTGATGAAGGAATATTTCTTGGTTATTCATCTAAGAGCAAGGCATATAGATATTTTAATAAGAGATTGCAGAAAATTGTTGAGAGTACAAATGTAAAGATTGATGAACAATTCAGAGGAATTTCAAGGTATATAGACTCTGAACCGGCAACAGAAATTGTGATAAATGAACCTACACTAAATCCACTCGTACAGAATGAAGATCTAGGTACCTTGGTACCATCAGAGGATTCCACAGTAATTGAAGAACAACAACAAATTAAGACACCCCGGTATGTAAGATTGAATCATTCTGAAGATCAGATAATTGGAAACAAATTTAAAGGAGTTCTGACAAGAGGAAGATTGGCAAATGAAGAGGTATGTCTTATTTCTCAAATTGAACCATCATCTATCAATGAGGCATGTGAAGACAAATTTTGGATTAAAGCTATGGAAGAAGAATTAGGACAAATTGAGAAAAATAATACTTGGACATTAGTTCCCCGGCCTAAAGATAAAAATGTAATTGGAACCAAATGGGTATTTAGAAACAAACTTAATGAAGATGGTAAGGTTGTTAGAAATAAAGCAAGACTAGTGTGTAAGGGATATTCTCATAAAGAAGGAGTTGATTACAATGAAACCTTTGAACCGGTAGCTAGAATTGAGGCAGTCATATTATTCTTGGCTTTTGCAGCTCACAAGAACTACAAAGTTTATCAAATGGATATTAAATGTGCATTATTGAATGGAGATCTTGAAGAGGAAGTCTATATTGAACAACCTGATGGATTTTCTTTGACAGATGACAATGATATGGTTTGCAGGTTAAGAAAAGCTTTGTATGGATTGAAACACGCCCCAAGAGCTTGGTATGCAAGGTTGGATAAGTATCTTTTAAAGATTGGTTTTACTAAAGGAAATGTAGACAACAATTTATATTACAAAATAACTAATGATGACATCTTGATTATAGAAGTATTCGTTCATGATATAATTTTTGGAGGAGAAGATGGATTATGTAAGGAATTTTCTATTAAAATGCAGTAAGAATTTGAAATGTCTATGATTGGAGAAATAAAATTCTTTTTAGTATTGCAGATTTCACAGACTGATAAAGGTATATTTTTGAGTCAATCCAAGTACTTGAAAGAGTTACTAAAGAAATTTGGAATGGAGAACTCTAAACCAGTAAGCAAACCTATGACTACAAATGACAAATTATCTCAAAGGGATGAATCTACACCTGTTAATCCAACTAGATACAAATATATGATAGGAGGTTTACTGTATTTGACACAACCCAGACCTGATATTATGAATGCAGTATGTATTATTTCTAGATTTCAAAGTAATCCTAGGGAAAATCATGAATCAACAGTAAAAAGGATTTTACGGTACTTACAAGGCACTATAAATCTTGGATTATGGTATCCTAGAGATGAAAATTTTGATCTATGTGCATACACAGATGCAAATTGGGCAGGAGATATGGATGATAGAAAAAGCACCACCGGCGGAGCATTCTTTCTTGGTAAGAGATTAGTTTCTTGGTTGAGTAAGAAATAGAGTTGTACATAGAATCAGAATATGTTGCAGCAACAACTAACTGTACACAGGTACTATGGCTTAAACAAATGTTGAAAGACATAAAGGTAAAATACAAGGAACCTATCACTATATATTGTGATAACATTGCATCAATTGATATATCTAAGAATCCAGTATTACATTCTAAAACAAAACATGTTTCTATCAAACTAAATTTTCTAAGGGAAAAAGTTGAAGAAAAGGAGATAAAACTAGTTTATGTGAATACTAAAGAATAGCTTGCGGATATTTTTACAAAACCTTTGCCTAAGGAGACTTTTGAATATCTCAGAGATCAGCTTGGAGTCATACCACCACCGGTAGAAACTTAGATAGTTGATGATTGTCATCAACCGACAGAATTGAAAGACAAATCGTTTACTCCGGTCTTTGATGAGGAAGCTACTTCTCATTGGGAGTAGTTGGTATATTAAATTGATTGGTATTTTGTATATGAACTTTAGAATTTGATGTCAAAGGGGGAGAGATATCTATGGAAAAACACATTATCTTTGAGGAAAGATTGATATAAAGATTGGTATTGAAAATAAATCTTTGGATAAACACATGTTGCTCCCAGGGGAAGAGATTGTTTGTTTTTGGTATTTGGCACTTCTATTTTGGCATTTTGATGGTTTTTCCATCTTGTGTTGCCATCAATGCCAAAGGGGGAGATTGTTGGTATTTTGGTATGGGTTTGTCATTGATGTCAACACCTACTGGAACACTAGCACTTTGGAGATCCAGCAACATTCACCGGCAAGCAAGTAACTATTGCACAATTACTGGTATATGGTTCATCGACACTTGGAATGATATGGAAGACACTTGGTAATGTCGAAGACATCATTTGGACACTTTGTTTTGAAGAATTAATCATTGGCATATTCATATTTGCATATTTGCTTTTACCGCAAATAGGTCCAGGGTTACCTAGGGTTACACCGGCATGTTTATCTTTTCCAGATCAGCATGGCATGCTATGGAGATGATTTATTATTATTGTAAATGCATTAAGCCGACATGTTCAATCGGTTATTGCATCAGATATTATATTTTTTGTAAAATGTTTTTTGTAATATCTTGTAGAGCCGACCTACTAAAATTGGTCTTAGGTTATGGTATAAATGTAAGATCTTATTTGTAAGATCAAATGTGGAATGCGAAAAAGATTTGTAAGAAGGTATATGCGAAATTAAGCAGAGGTATACATGAAGACATCATTTGAAGGTGAAGCTAGGTTTTTGTAGAATCATATCAGCATTCCACCGGTACTGAATCCAACATATGAAGATGCTATTTTGTGTAGTACATTCTTATTGGATTTAACCATCCAACTGTAGTCAGTGTGACTCCCATTTTGTGATTGAGCAGTGAGCTCTAGGCTGTTGGCCTTTCTGCATGTGCAGACCCCATTTATGTACACTTACTATCTGCAGTAGTATCATCTGATTGTGGGTAAGGTTTCCCACCGTGGTTTTTCCCCTTACAGGGTTTCCATTTACAAATATTAGTGTTTTGTGTTGTGGATGACTTTATGTTTATGTTTCATGCATTAATCTTTACCAGTATAGCAATTTAATGTTAAACATTGTCTACCGACATACTTAACTAGTTTACCGGTATTAAGCATTAAGTTGGTTAAATGGTTTTTGGTTTGAATTTATTAGACAATTGATTCACCCCCCCCTCTTAGTTGTCTCCAGGACCTAACACTCTTAACAGGGTATTTTTCTTTTTCATCAAGGCATTTTGTAAATCCCTTATCTGGGTGATTCCTAATAGAATCAATTCTTAACAGGACTTATTGTAAAAGCTTTAACAGGCTTGGCTCCTAATAGGGAGAACTTCAAAAGAGTTTAGATAGCTATCCTTGTGAGTCTCATCTCACCATTGTTTTAACCTATTTGGGTTTTCCACGTATAAACATTTGTGTCAAGTGGTGAATGTTTTTGTGGTTATGATCTTATTTGTTGACTTGATTAGTTTATGATAAGGCATGATAACTGGAAGCATTGAGAGATTGAATATATTGAGATATGATTAAGCATTTTAATGTTTACAAGATTGAATTTGTTTACCATTAAGCTGTTATAATAGTTAACCGGTTGATGTTGAGTACTGATCTTGATAAGTGAAAGTTTACTTTGTGAGTTTGAATTTGATATTGGGAAGTGTGTATCAGTTTTCCAGTATATTGATTCACCCCCCCCTCTCAGTATTCTACCAGATACTTATTCTTCATCATACCATCAATTGGTATTAGAGTGTCTTAGGTCCTCTTTAACCTAAAAGACTAACAGCTTGAGGAAAAGAACTTGTAAATCATGATGAAGAAAGAAGGTCTGAAGTTCAACAAAGATAAGTATAGGATATGGAGTGACAGAATGAAGATTTAAATTAAGAGTCTTGGTATTCAGTATTGGGATCATGTAGAAAATAAGTATATTGCACCTACTGGAACCCTGATTGATGATCAGAAGAAAGAACATCAAGAAAATCATCAAGCATTGGAGGCTATTATCAATTCCATGTTTGATGTTGAATATGTAGATGTTCATGGTCTTGAAACTGCATATGAAGTATGGAAAAAATTTAAAAAGATCTATAGCGGTGATGAACATGTTAAGATTGTTAAACAGGAGAGCCTAAGAGGAAAGTTTGATGACATGAGAATGTCTGAAGGTGAGAATATCTAGCAGTATGGTCAAAGGATAAAAGAGATAGTTGGTGAAATAAAGAGTGTAGGAGGGAAAGTGGAAGATGCCACAGTTATCAGTAAGGTACTGAGAACCCTGCTACTAGTCTATGCTATCCGAGTTGCAACTATTCAGGAGTTGAAGTCCATCGAAAAAACAAAGGTAAGTCTTGACTCTATCATTGGCAAACTTACTGCTTTTGAATTAAATGGATATGATGGTAGTATACGAAAATCAGAATCTACATTCAGATCTTATGTCTCTAACCCGTCTATGAGAAGAAGTAAAGATACCAGCCATAGCTATGAATCTAGATCTAGTAGAGATGTTGATGATGAAGACAACTTAGTGGAACTTGAAGCATTGTTGGAAAAATGACTACCTAGAGGCACTGGGAAATATAGAGGTAAGCTACCTTTAAAATGTTTTGCATGCAACAAGATTGGTCATATAGAAGCTAATTGTCCTAATGGTGAAAATGAATACAAGAGAGACAAATTCAAGAAGTATAAGAGCAAAGGCAAGAGAGATTGTCTTATAGTGGTTTACAATGGTATTACTGATGAAGAATTTGATGATGATGCTAGTGAAGATATTATGTTTGTAGCTATTAAGGAAGAGATATCAGATCAGAAGGTACTAGTGTCTAGGATGGATAACTCTGATGATTGGATAATTGATAGTGGTTGTTCACATCACATGATTGATGATCAGAGAAAATTTCTTTCCTTGAAGGAATTGATGGTGGTGTTGTCAAATTTGGCAATGACTCACCATGTATGGTTAAAGGTAAGGGATTTATTTCTCTTAATGGAAAGAAAAGTGCTGACAATGTCTATTAGGTTGAAGGCCTAAAGCACAATCTTTTGAGTGTGGCACAACTTAATGATAGAGGATACCCACTAGAGTTTAAAAATAGTATGTGTAGAATCTTCGACAACAAAGGTGAATTGATTGCAACTAGGAAATAGACTAGAGGTAATCTATTTCATCTTAATCCTAAAGTTAGCAACTATTTGATTGCAAAGGTAGATGATAGTTAGATTTGGCATAGGAGATGTTGTCATATAAACTTTTATAACATTGTTAAAGTGAGCAAGTCCAAGGTAGTAAGAGGTCTACCTCAGCTAGAGAAACTGGTTAATGCTCTTTGTAGAGAATGTTAGTTAGGAAAGATGACTTCTTCAACTTTCAAGAGAAAGTCCTTCTCAATAGAACACTTGTTAGATTTGGTTCATACAAATCTATGTGGACCAATAAGAACAACAAGCATTCAAGGTGATAGATATTTCATGATATTCACTAATGATTGTTCAAGAATGATGTGGGTCACATTCTTGAAGGATAAGAATGAAGCTTTTGGTAAGTTCAATGCATTCAGGGACTTAGCTGAGAAAGAGAGTGGAAAAAAGATAAAATGTTTGAGAATAGATCAAGGTGGTGAATTTACTTCTGAGGAATTCACTAAGTACAATGATGAGAATGGTATCAATCGGTAGCTTTCTGCACCAAGGACACCACAATAGAATGGTATAGTAGAGACGAACAACCAGTTAGTGGTTGAAGCTACTAGGACAATGTTGATACAAGGAAATGTAGCAAAAACATTTTGGAAAGAAGCTGTAAGTACAACTGTCTACACAATGAACCAAGTTTGATGAAAAGAGGTAAGGACAAGACCCCTTATGAATATTGGTATGGGAGATCACCTGATGTTAGTTATTTCAAGATATTTGGTAGAAAATGTTTTATTAAAAGAGATTATTACATTAGCAAGTTTGAAGCTAAGAGTGATGAAGGCATATTTCCTGGCTATTCCACCAAGAGTAAAGCCTATAAATGCTTCAACAACTGAACCCAGAGAACTGTTGAGAGTGCTAATGTTCATGTAGATGAATGTCCTGACGTCCTAGATGGAACCAGTTTAGAGAAGAAGGATGAAGATCCTTGCATTTTTATTTTGGAACCTGAACCTGTTAAATCATAAACTTGTAAAGAAAATCTTGATGTACTTGTTCAACCAGAACAAATAAATTCAAAAGAAGATGATAATGAAGAAGTTGAACCTGAAGAGAATGATCATTTTATTCCTAGTTATGTGAGACTAAACCATAGTCCCAAGCAGATTATTGGGGATAAGGATGCTAGAGTCGTAACTAGAATAAGATTTAGAGAGAACTCTTGCATGATCTCCACCTTTGAATCTAGAAGAGCTAAGGAGGCATTTGGTGATGATCATTGGGTTAAATCTATGGAGGAGGAATTGGATCAAATTAAGAAGAACAACACTTGGACCCTGGTACGTCGACTAGTAAACAAGAATGTTATAGGTACTAAATGGGTATTCAGAAACAAGTTAAATGAAGATGGTGTTGTAGTTTGCAACAAGGCAAGATTAGTCTGCAAGGGTTATGCTCAAGAAGAAGGAGAATATTATGGCTAAACTTTTGCACCAATAGCAAGACTGGAAGGTTTAAGAACTATACTTGCATTTGCAGCCCATAAGAAGTTCATGGTATACCAGATGGATGTTAAGTCTGCATTTTTGAATGGGATATTGGAGGAAGAGGTATACATAGAGCAGACTGATGGTTATGCATTGACTGACGAGAAAGACATGGTATGCAGATTAGATAAAGCTTTGTATGGATTAAAGAAGGCACCTAGAGCATGGTATGAACGACTTCATACACATCTAATGAAGATAGGCTTTCCAAGAGCCAATGATGATAGTAATATTTATCTCAAGTCTGAAAGAGATGAAATACTGATCAATGAATTATTTGTTGATGATATTATTTTTGGAGGTAATGATGTCATGAGCAATAGTTTTGTAGATGAAATGAAAAATGAATTTAAAATGTCTTTAGTAGGGGAAATAAAAAGTTTCATAGGCTTGCAGATACAACAAATGAATTATGGTATTTTCATTACTTAATCTAAGTATGTGCAAGAGGTTTTGAAGACCTTTGGCATGAGTGACTGTAAACCACTTGGAACACCAATGGTTACAGGTTGTAAATTTTTCAAGGAGGATGCATCTAAGTCTATTGATGAAAAGGAATATAGGTCAATAATTGGCAAATTAAACTATGTTGTTCACAACAGACCGGATAGTTCCCATGTGGTTGGTATAGTTGCAAGATTTTAGAAGAATCCACAGGAAGCACACCTGATAGAAACAAAAGAGAATTTTTAGATATCTGAAAGGTACAGTTGACTATGGATTATCATATCCATATGGAGGAAACTTTGATTTGAAGGAATACACTAATGCTGATTGGGTAGGAAATTTTGATGACCAGAAAAGTACTATCGGTGGAGCATTCTTTCTAGGAGGAAGGCTAGTTTCATGGAGTAGTAAGAAGCAGAGTTGTACTTCACAATCTACTGTTGAAGCTGAGTATGTTGTAGCTTGTATGAATTGCACACAAGCTATTTGGATGAGGCACATTTTGGAAGGTTTTAAGATGAAGATATCAGAACCTATAAAGATTTTATGTGATAATACAAGTGCCATTAATATTTCTAAGAATCATGTTTTGCACGCTCGCACCAAGCACATTGAATTGAATATCACTTTTTGAGGGAAAAAGTTCAAAGTAAAGATGTTATCTTAGAGCATGTTTCTACCTAGGAGTAGCTTGCAGATATATTTACCAAACCTCTACCTAAGACTACTTTTGAGTATCTTAGAAGTCAGTTGGGGGTTGTCCCTCTTCATGAAGTTAGTTGAGCATGATGTTGATTGCATCAGTTCCTGAATTACTTCTAAAATTTTACATGGATTGATGAAGAAGTGGATGTATTCCATAGGGGGAGCATCAAGTTACAATATGTTGTTGATGCATAGTGAAAATTTTGACATTACATGTTTTACTTTCAATTTGGCATTGTTGTCAAAGGGGGAGAAGAATTATGTGATTGAGGAGAAGATTTATGTGACTGGAAAAGGGAAACCAATGACAAACTGATGACAGATAGAGCATGGTGAATACTTGGTAATGTAAACCAAGATTCCTATTCACAAATCACAACAACAATCAAAGGCGTTGATATTTATATTATCATCAATGCCAAAGGGGGAGATTGTTGGCATTTGCATGAAGATTACATTAATCATATGTTATGTTGTCATTGATATCAATTGAACCGGTAATGGTATTTATGATATTGTTGATATTGTTGTTATTATTGATATTGGCTTGTAACTGGCAGGAAGAGCTTTGTGGAAGATGTTGTAAACTGGTATGTTAGTTTGTGAGTGGAACCGGTTAACTGGTGTATAAGGTTAAACCCTTTTCTATGCAATGTAACCGGTAAACCCTACCAGTTGTTTTTTGTTAAACCCTAACTGATCAAGTTTGTTGGTTTAATATCTAATGATGAGCAGTAATGATGGAGACACATGTGATCATTGAAAGAGGATAAGTTCATATTTTTTTGGCGTGTTTGTTTGTTGTCTAGGGAATGAGAAAAGTGGATTGCATCTAATGCATAGCGCATGATGAGTTACAAAGTCCGATGAAGTGGTGATCATGGAGCGGTTGGAATTTTCTTGAAGAATGTGAAGAGATTGTTATGATTTATAATGGTCAAGATTGAACCGACTTGTTTGTAATCTCTATGAGAGAATTAGGTTTTTGTTGTGTTATCGACCTAATTGATTTGTATTTAAGTTCGATGAAGTTGTTTATAAAAGTGTTGGCAAAGTGTTGACTGAAAACTAGTTGAGTGTGCGGTTTCCTAACCAGAGAATGGATCTACGGTTTGTGTAAAGGCAGATTGAAGCTTAAAAGGATCTGATCAAGCAAATGTAGTGCTACTCAGACAGATCAAGAAAACCTGTTGTTTTCTAAAAGTTACAGCAAAAGTGAAATCCCCTAATCGGGTAAGCTCTAACAAGATTGGTTAATTATTAAATCTTCTAACAAGGTGGTCCATTATCTTGGATTCTCAAACCCTCTATCAAGGTTACTCCTAACAAGGTATTTTTCTTTTTCATCAAGGCATTTTATAAATCCCTTAACCGGGTGATTCCTAATAGAATCAGTTCTTAACAGGACTTATTGTAAAATATTTAACAGGCTTGGCTGCTAACAGGGAAAACTTCAAAAGATATTAGATAACTATCCTTGTGAGTCTCATCTCATCATGGTTTTTATCTATTTGGGTTTTCCACATTGTGTAGGGGAAAAAGCGAGACTAGGCTAACATGCCCTAATCCTACCTTTTGACACACATTGCGGAATACGAAAGAGCCTAGAGGTATCACACAATTGGCTACTTCTTTTTGTGGAAGAGAGAGCCACAAGCTACCTATTAGGATTTCTATTCCTTTGTTGTAATTGAAAGATAAAATGATGCAAGTTCAACTCCTAACCCCAAAGTGCAAGTATGAACTACTAACAAGATTGCAGAACTGAAACTAAACAATGGAAAGCTATAAACACAAGGACAAGACAAGAATGCAAATGTGTACCCGGAGTTAAAATCTGAGTGGAAATGTTTGAGACGGGGGCGCGGGCGCCACTGTCCTGATTCTGCCCCTGAAACTACTCCTGAAACTACTCTTCTGCAACCTAAAAAGTTGTCTGAAACTTGTTATCTGACAGAAGGACCAGGGTGCCCAGTGCCCCTGTCCCAGGGACCAAGGCACCCAGCGCCCCACGCCCCTGTCCTGGTCTTTTTCTTTGAAATTTGGTGTGTTGTTCTGTCTCAGTCCACTTCCGTCGAATCTGCAACTTGCGGCGTCATCCAAATCCCGAAACCTACACTTATATCTGAAAAGGTATGGTGAGCGGCTATATAGGGTTTTGCCTTAGTCAAACCCCGACTTTGGTGGTTTCCACCTCCACGAATACCCAAGTTGTATTGTAAAAGTAGTGTGTGCAGACCTTGTGTGTGTGCAAGATCCTAAAATGCAAGTAAGCAAACTAGAGCAACCTAGAAAGTAAACCCTAATTGCTTGTACATGATAATGTAAGTGCTCCAAATCAAGATGAAAAGTGATCTAAAGCATGAATACAAATGATATGATGAAGCTTATGCAAAGACATGAAAACAACATGAAATCATACCCAACCCCAAGGGAGGGGTACAAGCCAATCTTCAGTCGGTGATCCCTTATTGTTCTTCAATGCCTTCAAAGCCCTAAATGGATGAATGAAATTGATAGATTCTTGATGGATGGATGTTGAATGTTGTTGAAGTCTTCAAAGATCTTCTCTTTCATTGCATAGAAGGTCCTTGAAACCAAAGTTTCGATCCTTTCAAATGAAGAAGGAGAGCTCTTATATATGAAACCCTAGGTCTTAATTTCAACTTTTGGCTGACCTAGAGATTGAATCTCCTGCCAATATCTTGGGGTTAAGCTTTATTTTATGATTGGATAGCGCTCCTAAAATTTCGGGAAAAATGTCCGGGACCATGTGCACGCCGGGCGCCATGGTCCCGACAACTTTTCACCAAATTTTCAGGGTCGTCGGATATGATGATTTTAGAGAGAATCCCGAAGTTACAGCTAATTTTGAGATGTTTTGACCCCCGAAATCAAGCCCCCAAGTTCAAAATAGGACCTAATTAGGGTTTTAGATTAAATGATGTATTGGAAGAATAAAATGAAAGGGGCACACTTTAATGAAAAGGGCCCAACTTTATGATATGGGAGATGATAAAATAGAACCTTAGACCTAATTAATTTAATTAATTAAGTGCTAAAGGGGAAATGCAATGCAAAATGCAAAATGCGCCAAGGCGGGTGCTAAACTAGGTGGGAAATTGTACTACCCTAGCAAGTGTGTACAATTTACGATGCTATATTTAGCCCCCACTTTAGCGGTCATATGAACACTACGTGCATATGCAAGCTAAAGTACAGAAAAGTAAACATTATTTGAAAAAGGATATATCCATAAGTTTGTCGAATGAAGCTCCCAGCGGTATCTGCAGTACACAGTTAGGAACCGCACCCTACAAAACACACGTTAGATCACAAAATCACCTAATGCTTACTAAGGAAGGTGATAAAAATTCGAGGGTAGCTATATGCCCCCCCTATTTTAGCTTGCTAATTTTAGTGAGTTGAAACAGGGTATCATGTTTACCACTTTGAATTGTTAAAGAATATTGATGACAAATGCTCACAAGAAGATTTGATATGAGATCAAAAATTAATGGAGAATCATTTGGTAAGAAAGAGGACTACATCTCAATTCCAACACAACAAAGAGTGTGAGGATTTGAGAGTTCTCTAACACAAGATGAAGGATGTGAATGGAAACAAAATGCAAAGAGAAGAAAAAAAAAAAAAAAAAACCATGAATACACACATTGGTGATCCATGAGAAGAATAGTGAGAGAGAAAACATGGACTTCTCGCCCCTAGATCTTGTCTATGTGATCCATGGGAAAAGGACATGGAAAACTAGCCCCTAGAGTCTATCTAGGTGATCCATGTAAGGGAGGAGAGTGAGAAAGTCTAGCCTTATGCCGCTAGTTCCACTCAACCTCATGCATGTGTGTGTAAGTAAGGTTAGAAGCACCTCATAGGAGTCTATGCCCGAGTATGCTACAACCTGTATATGTATAGTACAAAAGCATGACATCTCTCTCTAAGAGTCTGTGCTTTGGTTCTGAGAATAATCACCTTGCATAAAAGAAAAATGGAGACATCTCTCTCTAAGAGTCTGTGCTCTGGTTCCGAGAATGACCCATTGCTCAAAAAGTGTAATGTTTATGTCATAAGCAAAGTAGAACAAGGATACCTACCTTCATCACAAAAGAAGATACCCCCAAAATGCAACAATGTCATAGATCCAAGCAAGAGAGTTTTGCACTCTTTAAGCAAGGATAAGATAGTTGAAAAGGGATATCTTGTAGTATGTGTAAAGGAGATCCTTAGAGGAGAAGAGATCTTTGTACAAAAGACACCTATCCCCGAGAGGAATTGTCTTAGACAAATATAACATCTTCTAGAATAAGACAAAGAAGAGAATAAGAATGCAATACTTCCTTCTTTTGCGAGGTGAAAGTGATTCTTAATGAAGGATGACGCTCTTTTTAACCCAATTGGGAGAGTGAATTCATTATGGATATATTTTACCAAGTGCAAAAGAGGTTGTAGTCAAGGACTTACACCTCTTGTAAGAGAGAATCCTTGAACAAACAACAACAAATGCATACAAGGAATAACATCAAGTAATAAAGTTCACACCATCCACGAAATAGGAAAAAGTGGATCCTTAGATAAAAATAAGGAAAGATCATTGCCTCCCAAGGATAAGGACAATGAGAAGGACTTACTGAATCTTCTAGGGAGAGATTTAGACATAAGCAAAATGTACTACATACTCACATGAGTTCATGCAAGCAAGACATTAGTGTATGTAAAATGCTCCTCACAAGAAGTGGGTAAGATAAGAAAGAGAATCCACATCTTCTCCCATATCTAGGAAAAGAGAATTCTAAAGCAAAGATGATCAATATTTCCACACTATTACCCCATAGGAACAAGAGATAACATAGAAAAATTAGGCTATTATGTTGCTTCAAAAATATGATTGCACTTGAAATTGTACCATCATGAATGACAATGAGCCCCCAGTAAATGAGCTACCAATGTCACATAATGATGAGCAACATAATAGCCATTAATTTTATTTAAAGACATGATAGATTGGATGAGGTATTTGAATATGACATGCTAAATGCTCAACTATAAGTGAGATCAAAAACATGTATAAAGTGATAAAAATTGAAGAAGAAAAGTCACAAGAAATCTTAGAAGAGGGATGAGTGTAATTTATTAGAGCCTTATCCCTGGAGGAAAGGACTTTATGATGAATAGGAGATAAAGATTCATAAGTGGATTTAGAAATTTGAGGGGAGTCATAAAGAGATTTGTTCATCGCCAAGATTTCCTTATGAGGGGAATGAGAGTTGATAGAAGTAGAAGATGATTTAGTTGAAGTGAGATCATCATTACTACTAAATATAGCATTTACATTGAGAGATGGTCTTTTAGATGCTTTGGTGGGCTTAGAAAGATTATATCCAAGTCCAAATGAATATTCATGCATGTTATGTTCTAAAGGAACTTTAATTCCTTGTTCATTTGCGCCACAACCATTTCCACTATAGCCACTCTTAGCCAAAATATGAAAACCACGACCATAACGATTAGCCATTTCAGAAAGAAAAGGTGGTTTTTCATAAGACACAGAATCAAATTCTTCAAAATTAGAGGTGTGAGGAGAAGAAGTTTGAGAAGCAGCCACAAAATTATTGCTCATAGGTTCAGGTAAGACTGATTGATCTCTAGTTTCTTCTTTCTTTTTAACTTTAAGCTCTCTAGGAGGAACCCTATACTCACCTACAAAGGTGGGATTAAAATCAAGAGATCCCCAATCGTCTTCTATGAGAACCTTCTCAGGATCAAAAGCCTTTTCATGTGTAGATTCAAGTTGAGAAGAATCTTCTTCAGGAACTTCAGACTCATCCAAAGAATTTTGATTAGAGGGTGATGATTCATCCATAGGTATCTAGTTTAATGAGTCATCACTAGAAGAGGAAGGCCTAGAAGAACTCCCTTTGGAAGTAGATGTTTGCAAACAAGCTTGAAAATTAGTATCACCTATCAAGGTATATGTCTTATTATTATAAATAAATTTAACTTGTCTATGCAATGTAGAGGGGACAACTTGCATACTGTGAATCCAAGGTCTCCCTAATAGCAAGTTGTATGTTAGATTTCCCGACATAACATGGATAGGAGTAGGCAAAGTAACAGGTCCCACTATGATGGGTAAGGTGATAATACCTAATGAAGACTTAGCCACATTATCAAAGCCTCGAATGGGACGAGAGTCAGGCTCAATAAGGGATGTATCCACATTCATCTTATGCAATAGATTAATGCTACACACATTAAGGCCAGAACCATTATCTACCAATGTTCGTCTTATAGCAGTGTCATTTATGATAACCACAATCATCAAGGGATCATATTGATGTTGAATTTCACTAGTAGGAAACTCATCTTGAGTAAACATAATTTGAGCTTTAGGATTCATCACAGAGTTAACCAAAGACACTATATTACTAGATGTATTAGGTGGAGGAAAATTCAAATCTTTCAAGGCATCTTGTAACATTCCATGATGAGCGGAAGAAGTTTGAATCAAATCCCAAAGGGATATCTTAGCAGGGGTAGCTAAAAGTTGTTCTATGAGATCATAGTCCTTACCAAGAACTTGTGAAATACGAGGAGCTTGAGGAAGAATAGGTTGGGAAGGAGGAAGTGAAGTTGGGATAACTGGAGGAGGATTAGGTTGCCTATTGTTTCTAGTATTATAAGTATGGGCAACCGCATGATAACTCTCTCTAGTCAGTTGCTTAGCATACTCATAAGGGCTCTTAGTAGAATAACCTCCTTGCGCAGTAATAATAGGTTTCTTAGGAGTGCAAAAAGAATCATTAGCATAACTAGCTTGAACCACTAAGATAGGCTTATTTAAAGGTTGAGAATTTTGAGAAGGACAAGCACCTTGGATAGTGAAGAGAGGTTTGTTAGGTGTTTCATTCACATGTATCAAATTGATTGAGGATGGTTTAGAGGAATGAACAAAAGTGTTGGAAGAATTATTGATGGTCTTCTCTTGCACTAAAATCTTATCACGGATTAAATCAATTTTAGGAGAGAGACAAGGGGTAGGCATTGATGTTCTAGTAGGCAGAGTAATACTAGGAAGGGTCATATCATCCTCTATCATCAAAGGATCTACATGGGGAATAAACTCTCTAGGAGAAGGATCAACATTACTCTCTAAAGTCTCACTCTTGAGAAGGAGATCTTTGTAAGAGATGTTAACCATCTTGTTTTGAACTAGGGTTTCCTTATGAGTAGAACCAAGTTGAGGAGAGGGAGATGCTTTATTTTTAGAGGGAGAATGATTGAGATTCAAGGAAGGTGAGAAACTATCAAGGGAGTTTTCAATCTTGATTTCATTCCCTTTGGCTAGGGTTCTCTCATGGGGTAGAGAATAATCTACACCTTCTTCTAATGGTTCATCCCAAATAGTGAAGTGGTTGAAAGGAATGTTTGAAGTATGGTCAATTTCGGGAGAGGAGATAACATTGTTTATTAATTCCTCATCCTTAGGAGGGAGAGCATCAATAGATGTGTTAAACTCATCCTCTTTCCTCAAAATATGTTCAATATGATCTTTAGGGGAGAGAAAATTAAGGAAATTGCTTATTATTTCATCTTCTTTCTCTAAGGGATGCTTATGGGTAAGACAAACTTTAGGAGAAGGGTAAGCATTTATCATTAATTCATCATCTCTAGCGGGAATTTTGTTGGAAAAGGAAATGCCATCACTAGGGAATGTAGGGATCATGTCATATTCTTGCACAAAAGGATCCTCATGAAGGGAGTGTTTTTTAGGAGGAACATGAACATATTTCTCCAAAGATTCATGCTTAGGAAGGAGATCTTTGAAAGAAGTATTCATAACCTCTTGTTGCACTAACATGCCCCCATTGGAAGGACCAACTTTAGGAGAAAATAAGTCAATGTCCATCAATACCTTTTCACTTAGAGAGGCATCATGTAGGGAAGGTGAAGTAACATTAAGAAAGGTGTTTATGATATCATTCTCTTCCTCTAGGATAGCTAAATAGGAAGGGCACATTTTAGGAGAATTGTCAAGATCACTCTTAAAGTCTTCACCCTTAGAGCATGGGAGAGTCTCAAAGGGATTGGTAGCAACTCTTTTAAGCACTAAAATGTTGTTATAGATGGGGGGAGGTTCTTTAGGAGAAGGAAAAATTGAAACAAGGGAAGCTAACCCATTATCACATCTATGAAATGAATGCCTCATGACAACAATTTTCCTCTTTCAAATGATAACACATGCAAAATAGAAGGAAATGTTTAATTTTAACCAATGCAAGCACTTAGAATGTAGATTTAGAAAATGAAATTTATGATTCAAATGAGTTCCTAAATCAGATTTGAAATTATTGATCCCAATTAAGCTATCCACAAGTTCAACTTTGAATTGAAAAATTAGAGTTTTAGCAAAAATTTCCTCTTGAATTTTTTGAATCTTGCAAGAAATTAAAACTTGTAAATAAAAATTTGATTTTGAAATAGCATAAACACTTAAATTTGAAGACATAAATTGGAATTAGGGAAGATTGGAATTCACATCGGGTTCACCAAAATGTGTAGGGGAAAAAGCGAGACTAGGCTAACATGCCCTAATCCTACCTTTTGACACACATTGCGGAATACGAAAGAGCCTAGAGGTATCACACAATTGGCTACTTCCTTTTGTGGAAGAGAGAGCCATGGGCTACCTATTAGGATTTCTATTCCTTTGTTGTAATTGAAAGATAAAATGATGCAAGTTCAACTCCTAACCCCAAAGTGCAAGTATGAACTACTAACAAGATTGCAGAATTGAAACTAAACAATGGAAAGCTGTAAACACAAGGACAGGACAAGAATGTAAATGCGTACCCAGAGTTAAAATCTGAGTGGAAATGTTTGAGATGGGGGCGTGGGCGCCACTGTCCTAATTCTGCCCCTGAAACTACTCTTAAAACTGTTGTTCTGCAACCTGAAAAAGCTGTCTGAAACTTGCTGTCTGACAGAAGGACCAGGGTACCCAGCGCCCCTGTCCCAAGGACCAGGGCACCCAGTGCCCCTGTCCTGGAAGGATTAGGGCACCCCACGCCCCTGTCCTGGTCTTTTGCTCTGAAATTTGGTGTGTTGTTCTATCTCAGTCTGCTTCCATCGAATCTGCAACTTGCGGCGTCGTCCGAATCCCGAAACCTGCACTTATATCTGAAAAGGTATGGTGGCCGGCTATATAGGGTTTTGCCTTAGTCAAACCCCGGCTTTGGTGGTTTCCACCTCCATGAATAGCCAAGTTGTATTGTAAAAGTAGTGTGTGCAGACCTTGTGTGTGTGCAAGATCCTAAAATGCAAGTAAGCAAACTAGAGCAACCTAGAAAGTAAACCCTAATTGCTTGTACATGATAATGTAAGTGCTCCAAATCAAGATGAAAAGTGATCTAAAGCATGAATACAAATGATATGATGAAGCTTATGCAAAGACATGAAAACAACATGAAATCATACCCAACCCCAAGGGAGGGGTACAAGCCAATCTTCAGTCGGTGATCCCTTATTGTTCTTCAATGCCTTCAAAGCCCTAAATGGATGAATGAAATTGATAGATGCTTGATTGATGGATGTTGAATGTTGTTGAAGTCTTCAAAGATCTGCTCTTTCTCTGCATAGAAGGTCCTTGAAACCAAAGTTCCGATCCTTTCAAATGAAGAAGGAGAGCTCTTATATATGAAACCCTAGGTCTTAATTTCAACTTTTGGCCGACCTAGAGATTGAATCTCTCGCCAATATCTTGGGGTTAAGCTTTATTTTATGATTGGATCACGCTCCTAAAATTTTGGGAAAAATGTTCGGGACCATGTGCACGCCGGGCGCCATGGTCCTGACAACTTTTCACCAAATTTTCAAGGTCGTCGGATATGATGATTTTAGAGAGAATCCCGAAGTTACAGCTGATTTTGAGATGTTTTGACCCCCGAAATCAAGCCCCCAAGTTCAAAATAGGACCTAATTAGGGTTTTAGATTAAATGATGTATTGGAAGAATAAAATGAAAGGGGCACACTTTAATGAAAAGGGCCCAACTTTATGATATGGGAGATGATAAAATAGAACCTTAGACCTAAATAATTTAATTAATTAAGTGCTAAAGGGGAAATGCAATGCAAAATGCAAAATGCGCCAAGGCGGGTGCTAAACTAGGTGTGAAATTGTACCACCCTAGCAAGTGCGTACAATTTACGACGCTACACACGTATAAACATTTGTGTCAAGTAATGAATGTTTTTGTGGTTATGATCTTATTTGTTGATTTGAATAATTTTTGATTAAGGCATGATAACTGGAAGCATTGAATCATTGAATATGATGAGATATGATTATGCATTTTGATGTTTACAAGATTGAATTTGTTTACTGTTAAGTTGTTATAACACTTAACCAGTTGACGTTGAGTATTGATCTTGATAAGTGAAAGTTTACTTTGTGAGTTTGAATTTGAGATTGGGAAGTTTGTATCAATTTTTTAGTATATTGATTCACCCCCCTCTCATTATTTTACTGGATAATTATTCTTTAATCATACCATCACTTTTCTATAGACCGGTTGTAGGATCGACTCCTGCATTCTCTAGCTAAGTGGCCAATCTTATGGCAATTAAAGCATGCCATACCAGTTGTCCTCCATGGTCCTGAATTGTTTCTCTAACCCATTTTTATTTTGTAGTTTCCTGCAATATGACCAAGACTACCACACAATAAATAGGTGGCATTCAATTGATTACTCCTTTTGTTAGGACTGGCCGTTTTGAATGATGATCTTGATACATTTGTCTTGAATCTGCATTCTTCATATCTATGTCCAAACTTATTGCATGTGAAGAAATGTCCAGTAAGTCTCCTTCCATTTGACATATTGCTAGATTGAGATCTGCACTCATAAGTAGTGTGGCCATACTTATGACAATTATGGCAATAACCATCAAAGTTGTAAGTCTTCTTTTGACTAACCAGTTTGTTTCTACAATCATTGGTCTTATGACCTGACTTACCACAATGATTACAAGAGAATTTGGAAGACTTCATACCTTTTTCTTCTGGATGGTTTCTTTTATCATCCTTCATCTTTTTGGATTTAGAAAATTCTCTAGTTTCCATAGGACCTGAACCAGGGTAACCAAGGTCGATTGTATACTTTGTTCTTCTCTAAGATTTCAACTGTTTATCTACCTTCTTAGATCTTTCATTGAACTTTCTCAGCTTCTCATTTCTCTCATTCTCAGTTTTCAACTCACTCTTGAGTTGTTCAATCTCTTTCATCAACTTCTCCTTTTCTTCTCCATTGTCATTCAGATGTTTGTGTATATATTCATTCTCCTGAGTTAGAACTCAGATTTCTTCATCTTTCTCAATCATGATTGCATCATTTTCTCTCAGAGCATCTTCAACAAGATTCTTGGCTCTTTCATCTTTTGATAGTTCTTCTTCTGCCTCCCTTTTTTATTTCATCGGCACTTCTGCTAGCTTCCAGTATCTTAGTCATTCTTAGGGCCTGACCTTCTTGTTCTCTTTTGAGATGAGTAATTTCTTCGGTCAACTTCTTGTTCTTTTCCATGAGTTCTGAGACTGCTTCTTCAACTTCTTCAAATCCTCTCTTTTCAGAGAGTTGATCTATGATATCCTAGCTCTCATTTAGTAGGTGAGCTAATTCCTTCCTTTTTGCAAGAGATTTTCTCAGTCTCTCTTTCAGCTGAGCAATTATTTCATTGGCTTCATGAATCTGCTTTTGATACTAGTACTCTTCCACGATCTTTATCCTCAAGCTATCAAGCTTCACTTCAGAGGAACTGGGCTCTAATACTAATTGTTGGTCCCAACCGGTACTGAGAGGGGAGGGGTGAATCAGTACATTACCAGTTTTCACCAATTGAAACTTTACTTTAAGTTTGAACTAATTAACCATTCACCAATGTAAACATTTACTACAAAAGATTAAGCATACATGAAAAGATACACAAAGACACACAGATTTATCTTGTGGAAACCCAATAGGGAGAAAACCACAGTGTGAGTAGGAACTCACAAAAATTGTACTCTTCTGAAGTACGCTCGGTTAAGAGCCATCCCTGTTAGGATATTTCAAAGACACTATTAGGTGCCACCCGGTTAAGGAATTTTGAACAAGGCCGGTTAGTGCCTTTACCCTATGAAAGGTAGCCTAGTTAAAGGAATTAGAACATCAATCAAGATGTCACCTGGTTAAGGGATTTTTACAATGGGACCTATTAAAGTCCACCCAGTTAAGGGATTTAAGTTGTAGTTGTTTGAAAGAAATAGATGGATGATATGCTAAAACTACTACTCATTAGCCTGGTCAGATCACACTGAAGCATCACCCTAGATCTGCATTGGTTATGTCTATTCTACACAACTCTGATCTCTTGAATGCAATCAACTCTTCCTTCTGCCAATTTGTTGATCCTTGAATATCACATTGTCGGTCCTCTGTCACTTGAGTTGCCACTCTATGAAACTTCACTCTACTGGTCTTCTGTCATTCTGCTCTGCAGTCTATTAAAACTCCCCCTGTGTCCACTTTCACATTATCTTAATTCACCTTTACAACAACCATCTCAAGAATTAGATATGTGTATTTATAGACACTTTTGGTCTATCACCAACTTTCCCTCCAAAACATACCTTTCAAAATTTCGTTGTTAGGCCTTAAATTACACCTCTGAAATCATGCAAGAATCTCTGTCAATATAGTCAAACAGGCTGATAAGTCCTTTAGTTGACTAAGAGAAGACTCTCAATTTAGCTAGTTGTAACTGAACGTTACCAGTCTGTCGATTACCGACTCTTTCGGTGTACCGGTCAAAAACCTGTCTAGCCGATTTCCTCTTGTATACCGGTCTATTCTTTTCTTAGTCAGTGAACCTCTTTTGTGCTGATCTACTCACCACTACCCGGTCTTCTTACTATTTTTCGGTCTACTCACTATTGATGGACTGTGTCAATCTACTCACTATTACCTGATCTTCTTACTATTTGTCGGTCTACTCACTGCTTTCCGGTCTACTTATTGCCGATGGCCTATGAAGACTAAGGAGATGATGTTGACAACAATGACAACCATACCATTTACCGGTCATACAAAATAGTATTAGAATGCCAACAATTCCACTTTATTACATTATCACACTCATATTTGGGTCCTTAATTAAAGGTGTGCCCTTTGTTAATTTATCTCGATTTATGTGGAATGGATATGGAAATGCCAATTATAACAAAATTGTTCAATTTTTAATGGATATTTTAATGCTTGCAACAATTTTGGACACAAGGCTATTGAGTGTAGGTCAAATATGAAGTTCAAAAGGACTGGTAATGGGAGTGGACCACAATAATGTTTGGTATGCTATAATTGTGATGAGATAGGACATATTGCTAAATACTAGAGGAAAGAAGGAGAAAGCTAAGGATCTAAAGAAGAAGATCAATTCTAATGAAGAAAAAGAAAAGGTGAAGATGACATGGTTAAACAAAGTATATTGAAGGAAATGTTGAGAACAGGTCTACACCTATTATGGATGTTGATTCCTCTTCTAGAAACTAAGAAGATAAAATTATTTAAGGGGGATAACTGATTGCAAAAATTAAGCCCCCTTTTGCAATTGGATGCTGAAGTACTCTCAACATGGAAGAGGTAAGGAATACTTTTTTTGAAGGATCTCAGATGGTTGGTGATCCAGAGTGTTCTTTATGGTTTTATGGAAAAATAGAATATCATTTTTTTTTGAGGAAACAATAATGAACATTTAAGTTGAATGTAAACCCTAAGTTACAAAGATATATGTATTCCTTTTAAGTCTATTTTGGTCACTTGCAAACTTACGGATTTGTCGAATGTGAAAAACTTGAATGACTTGAGTAGAGTTATTGCTACAAATAAACAAAGATATTTTTCTTTGTAAATCAATTTCAAAGGAAAATTATAATAATATCAGTACTCTAGATGAACCTCAAACTATTTTCAAGAAGTGTTTGTTTATACCCTTGGTGGAAGACCTTGTTCGTATTTTACTCTTATTGCTACCAAAGTTGTTCATACGGAGGATATTCACTATTACATTCATGTTCCATTGGATGAAATATGATCATAGAAAAATTAATGATTTTACGAGAACCCATCTAGTTGATCATTTGTAAAGGCTTAAATTAAAATATTCTAGTCTAGGATATATGAGGTTGGATACATGGAGTGGTTTTCCTATGTTCTTGAAAAAAGAAGTAAGAAGGCTTGTTTAAAGTCGAATGCACGAGAATATCTTGTGCCATATTTTATTTCCAAAGAAACCTTAAGAGATGTAACTAGTATGTGTTCTATCGGAAAGGTCCTAGTTCTAAAATATGTAAAGAATGAGGAAGTGAATAGATTAACTAGGGTTGTATCTAACAAGTGAGTGCTTTCAATTGATAGTATTATAGATCTAGGTGTAAGATATGCAACAATGGGAATTTCATATAAGGTTATTTCATAAACAAGGAGGGATCTTCCTCCTCGAAAACAATATATGTTGCTTATCAAATGGTAAAGGAGAATAAAGACTATGATTTGTGTGAACTCTTAAGGTGGCAATTACTAGAAAATATTTAAATGAACAAGGATGAAAAGTAACCCTTTCGGTATGGATCTCTTATTATTTGTTTGGTATTATATTTCTAAAATACATTGCCTAAAAAGAAAAATGTTGTTTGGAGAAAAGACATAACTGATAATGCTCAAATCAAATAATATTTAGATAAGTTGGATGATAATAATAAAGCATCTTGTAAGTTCTTCATGGATCTTGAGAACACTTATCAAAAATATGATTTCTTTGAATGTTATGGATTGGTACAAAGATGAGATTACCTTCATGGTTGATAAGGATAATTGTTTCATGGAGGTAGTAGTGTCAAAAACTTGATGGGTCTCCATGATTCCCTATGAAGTCTCTAAGGATGAATATATGAATATTGTAGAAATTATTCTCAAGCTGCCTAAGGATACAAGTGAAGAAATATTTGTGATGTTTGATGAAATCTTGATAAATTGTATTGGAAAGACTAAAGGTGATGTTGGCATGACTTCAAAAGGAAGTACCTCAAAAGTGAAAAGAGTCAAAAAGTTATCTACTTTATCTACAGAGGCTTCTTCCTATAGGACTAATATATTGAAATTTGAATGTGTCTGACTAAGAAGGAAAGTATAGACACTATAATTATGGGGAGTGATGAAGGTGAACTAGAGAAGGAATAAATGATTGATGGCTTTTCTTACTTCATCTGGAGAAAATTCACTTGATTTTGTCAAAGTACTTAACATAATTGGGAATCCTATTGGTCGAAAAGACAAAGATATTTTTTTCCCTATAGTACCTCGTATGATCAGGAGGCTATTGAGCAAGCATTTGTTAAAAATATGATCTAGAACAACCTAGTTCCTATTGACATTGTTGACTTTCTTTCAAAAGTGTTAGTGGAGATTCTTATTTAAAGCATGGCTTCAGAAGGTGATGATAGTAGTGATTTAGAGGAAAACCTGGCTAATGGGCGACAAAGTAATGTGTAAGGGCACATCAAAGATTCAAGATAAATTTGGAGAATTTTAAAAAGGTTGTTGATGATTTTGTGTGGGTATACTACTATTATTTGAAATGTCTAGTTGCTACTAAAGAGTTTAAGGAAGAGATAGACTCAATTGAGGCTCAACTCACTAAGTTAGCCTTTAATATTTACAAAGATGATAATAGTGTTGTAAGATCTAAGATTTGAGAACTTCATTTACAATTATCTCATCGAAAAGGAAAAAGAGATGAATACAAGAGACAATTTTGTAATCTTAAAAGATACAATGGTGTTGCAAATGTCTTATTTGATCAAGTTACTTATAGATGTTGAAAAGGTAGACCAAAATGTGTAGGAACCTAATATTTTTTATGTTGCAGTAGATTTATATCTTTAGTGTGAGTGTCATATTAGAATTCTTTTTTCCACTATTCATTCATTGGATTCTTCTCTTGTAGGTCTTAAGAAACAATACAAGGATATTTGGCTTGGTAAAAGAACATAAGATATGTTGGTTTTATGGACAACTATTGGATGGTTTATTTTTGAAGATACATATATATACACCAATCTTTTATGTTTTGAGATCTCTTCTTTAATAGATTATTGTTGATAGGGGCAGCTACAGATGTATATAAATAACATGGCAAGTAGTGTTTCCCTTTGTCTTTGATGTCAAAGGAGGAGAAGTGTTGCCATCAATGACAAAGGGAGAGATTGTTTTAAATATAAGTTTATACTAGGATATGAGAATCATGACATGGAGACGAACAATATGTTGGCTAATAGCTTTATGGATGAATAACGCATATAATGTTGGTTCTGATTATGACTGAAAGGAGTACCAAATGATCTGAGAATGATGTATGTACACTTTAGTTTTCATATATTTGAGTGGTTGTGTAGATAAAATATGTTGATAAGGTGATATAGAATGTTTCATATTTTAGCTACGTTTGTTCAATGTGAAATGGGTGTATAATTGTTGTCAACTTATTTGCTTAGAAGTAGTTTGGTTGTGTGCACATGGTGAAAGTATGTATAGATTTTATGAAGATGTGTGGAAACTATCTAAAGGTGTTATGGATGGCAAGTATTGATGGTATGTTATGTTTCTAGAGGATTTGTGACTTTCTTCTTGGTCCAAAAACTGTATAATTTCTTCAAGTGACTATTCTAGTGAATAGTATCTTAGTTTAATAGTTTTTGTTTGTATCAAACTATTGACAACAACAATGTAGGAAAATTTAGAGGGGAGGTGAATAAGTTTTCACCAAACTTAAACAAGTTAACCTCTACTTCAAATTGGATCAAGAACAACAATAAAAAAGATAAACACCACATCAATAGTACACATAACACATAGATTGTTTATGTCAAAAACCCGATTAAGGGAAAAAACATAGTGGGAACCTACCCATAATATGATGATACTTTGCAATAGTATGTGTAAATATTACAATGGGGAATGCACATGCATTTAGGAACACTTCCTGGAGCTCACTTCTCATAACAAAAAAGGGATACAACCATAGGAAGGCTCACTGACTTATAAAGATTAGAGAAAAATCCAGATTACATGAACTAAAAGAATAGCATCTCCAAATGTCTGGTCACATTTTTGCTTAAGCAAATTGTCTGCACAATAAGGCTTCTCTACTCATCTCCACTACCGAAAGATCAATTTTCTTGTTTATACATACAATAATCTTACAGATCATAGACACAACCACAAAAACATATCTTACATGATTACAAGACTTATTTATACAAATAATCAACCTTAACCTCAAGGTCGACTCAAAACATAAGATTTAATTACAAAATTAAATCACATGATACATAAATCCATATACAAACCAAAAAAATGTCAACAAGGACATAGAATGGACCCAAATCAAATCCTCAAACATGCAATACCACCAAATATCTCACCAAGATCATCTGCAACATGCAACAACCATCCGGTTGGCCACAAAGTTGTATAACACAAAGAATACCACTGAACCAATAAAATATTCAATAGCGTGCACCGCGATCAATGTGGACCAACAAAATGCATAGGACACAATCAAAGAACATCAACAAGCAACACAAATACCTCTGCAACAACTGCAACAACTCAGATAACAAGAATATTTATTATTTATTATTTATTATTTCATTATCAAAGCTCAAGATCACCAACAACAAACTAAAAGATACATTTGTGAAGTTCCAAATCATGAACCATCTGAACTGAGGAAACACGTGAACATCCCAAACACTCTCCAAAATTCGTACAACATAAAGAATTAATTTTAAAGCAATACAATCCAGAAATCACAACTCTGTAATACAAAACCACTAGAAAAACTAATCATCACACTAGATCACATAACTTGATCAAATCTCCTTCTGGAACACTGAAACTTATACTAAATCAACTAGAGATAAGTATCTCAAAACCAATTAATCCACATCAACACATCTTCAACCAAACCAACTCTCTGTAATATAGGAATATGTTGACATCAATGACAACAACACATCCAACAACTCTATATCCAACAATCTCCCCCTTTGGCATTGATGGCAACATATAAATGTGAAAAAAAATCACTGCAATGAAAGAAAATAACTCCAAAAATCTCCCCCTGAGATCATGCACACACAACTCTCTACCTTCGATAAGACAATTTTTCACATGCATCTCTCTACCTTTGACAACAATGCCAAAGACATATACAAATCATTATTCTCTCACTCTCTGATAATATCTCCCCCTTAAAACAAACCAAAAAATATGAACAACTGAATTGCACACTAACTACTCCCCTTGAGTAGCAACATCCACTCATCAATATGGATATTAGAATAAGACTAAGAATTCCACTAGATCGATGAAACTCAACATCTAGTTCATAGCAGGAGGGCCAATCACCTTTAACTTCTCTCTGATATACAAATGTATCTACATGCAAAGGCTTCATGAAGATATCTATAATTTGTTCCTTTGTAGATACATACTCCAATCTGACTTCTTTCTCATTCACCTCCTCTCTCAATAAATTAAACTTGATTGATATATGTTTTGTCTTAGAATGCAACATCAGATTCTTGAAATTATTGATAGCACTTGAATTGTCATTGTTGTCACAAAGGATTGCACCCATGAAGCTAAGTCCAAAGCGAAGCAATCATGTGAAACATTGAAACACCTTCGAGCCTATGGGTTGCTCAAGTTAGAGGTGAACCTCTAGGTTATGGACCAAATTCCCTTGAATCCCTTCTAAAACTAAATGACTGATGTGTAAAAGAGAGAAATAATCTAAAAATACTGAAAGTTGCAACTAAACTAGGAGGTGATACACCAAAATTATAATTATAATAGCCTAAAAGCCGACAAAAATATGACAAAACTTTGTCCACATAAAATAATTTTACTCTTCAACCACATAAATATTTCTCAGGAAGGCTAAGGGAACCTAAAATTGGAATGAAAACCAGTTTCACAACCAAATTGGCAAATACCTCTTTTACACAACCTAAAACCTATGGTTATATGAAAAGAAAGGATACATGCACATAAAATAGACATAATATATATATCATGAATAATATCTCCTCCAAAACCCTAAAAAGTGAAAAACTGCATGAGAAAAAGCTTGTGGCAAATTTGCCAAGAATAGACTAAAAAACTCATGCAAAACCCTACCAAAAATAGCCTCTAATGCTCAAAAAAGGACCCCAACTGATGTTGCATGAAAAAGACCCCATGTGCTAAAAATAGAACTATCAATCTACTGCCAAAAATAGGTTCCCTGAAAAAACAACATTCACTATCCAAAACTGCATGCCCATGCTACTAAAACTAGCTCTTAAAAAAGAAAACCCCTTCAACTGAAAACTGCATGATATCTGAGCCAATAATAACTCATGAACTGAAAAAAGAACCTCTCTCTGTGAATCTGCATGAATTGGTATAAATATAGTTCTAAATAGAACTCGCTCTCTAATATATGCATGCTACCTCATATTTTTGCTTTATCCTTATTTAATAATTTAATATAATTTTATTAAGATAACTAATTAAATTTGTCTTAATAATTCTATATTAAATTATTATTAAAATAATTTTAATATAGTTTTATTAGAACAATCAATATAATTGTCACAATGAGGATTTCGATCCTTAGAAGTAGAAGGTGAGTCTAAAATTGTCTTGAGTGGGATAATCAAACAAAAATTCGAGAATTGGAAATTGGAGGCGTGTCGTCCCAAGATCCAAAGTTTATGTGATAGCCTAGACAAATATTCTTTCAAACACATATATCGAGAGGGCAACTCGGTGGCGGATTGGCTGGCAAACAGTGGAATTGATTGTGATGGACCAAAATAGCTGTCTAATGTGGAGGAATTATCGGACGGTCTGTTTTCGATCCTTGTTGCAAATAAAGTCGGGATTCCAAGATCTGGAATTGGATAACAAAGATCTTGTCTGAGATAGGAAGTGTGCATCGAGGATAGGTGATATGGTATTAGTAACACGATTGCACATAGTGTTCGAGGTCTATCAAATTTCAGATTTGCCATTGATTGGGAAACTATCTTCGGGGGTCAGTAGACTGTGTGATTATATAGATGCTGAGGTGAGTGTGTGAAGCTACGCTTGTGTTTTGGTTGGCTCGGGTGCTAAAAATGATTTCTGCAATGGAGGATATCAAAGGACAATGCTTGAAGGACTGCAGAAGATATCTTCGACAGGGGATCAGATAGCATGGCTATGACCTTTTGGTCCCCATCGGCTGCTAGGGTATTGTAGTAGAATATTGATAAGGCAAAGTACGAATTGGAGGCTGTAAACAGGACATTGACTCTTTGACAGCAGGAACACATGGCACCCGAGTAGTTCATCAAGATGCCTAGAAATTGCTACTCATCAAAAATAATATGTTTGCAGGATGAAAGATCCTATCAGGGTATGGGCAAGATGCACTTGATTGATATCTTAGATGGCTTTGACGGTGTTGGCAAAGGGTGTTTCCCTCACAGCCAATATGCAAGTTTTACTATCAGTCGGATCGCCTCAAGCTTCTTTCAAAGGGGAGCATTGACAGAGGTCCACCAAGAACAATATTTATCGAATCAATCAGCACTTGAAAGAATGGTAGATCATCTAGGAATTGTTTGTAAATGCAGCAAGATCATCGGGTTGGAGGAAATGCTCGAAGAACAGGTGGAGCAGTTGTTTAGAAAGGCCAACAAGTAGGAGAAAGTCTCGGTGGTAGAAATTTTGGGCCCCAACTATTGGGTCGGGGGACATGTTCACGTTGGGTGTCTGATGGAGGATCTGTTTCAGCCGATTATTCAAGTGTTGGGCTACCCCATCTCAGCCAATGGTATCCTACATAGGACAGTGGATGAAGGCATTTATCTTGAAGTTATGAGAGCCTTGGATGGAATATTCTCTAGCCCAGTAGATGGTTGTATGATGGGGTATTTTGGTTTGCAAGCAAAGGGGAAGAAGAAGAAGATGCAGAAGGCCTAGAGCATTTTCAAGGTAGGTATTGTTAAGGAGAATAGCATGGAAAGGTTTGAAGCTCTCCTCCAGGAAAATGTTGATCTATTTCCTCATGGAGTAGAGGATAGGTTGGTGGCTATGGGCAATGGGATTAAGTATTTGTATAACTGATCCAAGTGGGATGTAGCCAAAGGAGTTTATCTCCTTCACCCTTTGTAAGGTTTTTTTTAAAGGAAATATAATGGGTACTACCCCCTAGGAAGAACTTGATTAAATATATATATATATATATATATATATATATATAATTGTCATAATAAATATATGTCAAAAATAATGTTAAATCACTCTGATTTTTTTTAAATATGAAACAAGAAATTAAAGAGCTTATAAAAGCTCTTGCCCTTTATTTTAGGGCTACAAAGATAACCTTGGTTGATGACTTAGGAAGTGATGACCACAATTAATAATAGATGGATGATTTAACTAATAACAAAAATAAAAATCTCACCCAAAAGGTCGAACTAGGGCATGTATACAAAAGAATTCTAAACCCTAATTTCACTTATTATTTTCAATCTCTGCATTTGTTGAGAAGCTCTATGTGGGTTGTCGACATGCAACTAGGATTTGAACAAGACTTCAACTAGCTAGAACTGGGATTTTACAGCTAGATAAGTGTGGTATGTGATCTTATGCTCATCTATTTTCACGCAGAGTCAACCATTTTTGAAAGAAAGATGCAAAATATTGCCTTAAAAATATGCATATACCAGGGTTTCTGTGAATATCTTTTTCATATGCATCTTTCAAACATGTATTTCTCTTTCTAGAAATTGTGATATCTCCTTTTGTCTCTACCATTTGTTTGACCTTAGGGTTTTGCTAAAAACTTCCTTTGCATTATCAATATCTTGTGCTTTTTCACGATGGATGTCCATTTTTGCAAAGACTGTAACATTTATCTTGTCAATACTATTCGGTTTGTTTCAAAAAAGCTTTTATTCTTTCAAAATTATGTATACACCTAGGGTTTCTGGTCCAACCCTAGATGTACACATATCTTTGAAAGCTATAGTAATCTTTGCTTCTATAAATAAACTTGATCATTGTAACCCTTATCAGTTGGTGATCACCCACTGTGAAATGGCTTTATCTATTTATTTCAAATATCGTTCATACTATTATTTTCTCCTTGTGTTCATGTTATGGTTTTGCAGTATATGATCATTATGCTCTTATTTATTTCATTCATGGCTATCATACTCTCTATATTTATTTGATCATGCTTGATTCTTGTATACGCCATCTAATCATTATCATGTGGAATGTTTTAATGCTTTATGACTACCTGAGACTGCATTTTGGTGAAGAACTCTCTTGATTGCTATGAGTTCGTTGGGACTACTAATAGTAACATGGTGTTTTCCCTTTTTCTCCAACACTCTAAAAACATATCATGATTGTGATTATTATCCTTGTTCTTTTTCTCCAAGAACATATTGTGTGTATGTTTTAATAGAGCTCTCATCTCTTGGCTTCAACACATTACTTCTTTTACTGTAGAAGTTGCTTTTGGATTGTCATTGTATACAAGGTTTCTTTCACTTCTATTCCAAACACTATTAAAAGTTTTGTCACTATTAATAGTACTTTTTTGAGATAAGCATCAAGTTGTTTTGATTGAGAACCTTTTGATAATTATGAGACTTTAGGTTGTTCATGTTATAGTGATGTTTTTCTTGTGCTGCATGTCTAATTGTTTATTATTTGTGTGGTCAACTAATATCAATCTCAATAATTTTTATGTTGTAACGTACTATCTTTTGTTAAAAAAAAAATTGATGCATTGATTAGCTTGGAATCTTTTCATTTATGATTGCAATCTCATGGTAGCATGCTTTGACTTCTTTATACACCGTGTCTACATCTTTCTCTTTATATTTTGGCTCTTACCTCTCCATCATTTTTTTCGATAAACAAATACCATATTACCTTTTATGTGCATGACTATATTCTATGCTATTTACTATCACATTCTTGTTATGATTGCCACTATTTTTTGATAGAACCAAAAAGGTTGTCTTTATTCCTATCTAAAGCACTTCCACCTTGCTTGATACACTGATATTACTCTATTAAACTCTCCTCTATGTCTTGTGAAGTTGGCACTTGTTCACACTAAGTTTATAATTTATTTTTAATGCATGCTATTTACTGGTTTAATAGTAAAAATATTTTGTCACTGTTATATAATTTTGTGTCTGGAGGTCATTGTTGCTCTTTTATTACAATGAGTTGATTGTTCTTCTATGCAATGAAGACTTTAATATGCCAATTTTAAGATGAATACCTTATCATGGATGACTTGTTTTGTCTCTTTGTTGTTTTATTCTCCACCTTTTGCCTTTGGTAGTGATACTCTTTGTTGTTGCTCCTTGTGATGCATGAAAACTGCATATGCCTTTTGAGACCTCATATCCTCTTTGACTGTCAAAACTAGTTTCAAACCTTGGCATGACTCCTATAGAGTTCTCAATGGTAATTTTGAGATTTGATGCTATCAGGCCCTATGTGTTGGTTGACTATTTTTATAGCCTTTCATCTTCACTGCTTACTGATGGACGTGAAATCTATGGTTTATGAGCCCACTCTTGGTGTTTGCATTAATGTTCCTCCTTTACGCACTATGCATGAATTTTGCCGCATTGCCTCTATTCAATATGTTGGCATTACAATAGAAAAAGAGATTGTTGATATTCATTAAGGATATTGAGAAGGTTGTTGGAGATTATTGATATAATTGAAAAAGGATGATAACTATCTTTTTAACATCATTTTGTCATTGATGATAAGAAATTGATTTCCTGATTCAGAATGATGTTGCCATATCTTGAGAAGATTAATTTGAAGAGAATTAAGATGTCAGTAAAAGACACAGAAAGAATGTGATGAATAAGGAGAGAAATAAGTTACAATGGGCAACTATTACTGAGTTAGACAATGATGAGATCATGTTGTTTAGATTGTTTTGATATCCTACATATGTTGTTGATTGTAAGGTTAATACTATACTATGTCACCGAGCAAAGAACCTAGTCGGTAAACCCTAAGGTTATCAATATCGGTTAATGAAGGTGGAATGTCTCCTGAGTAAAGTTTAGTATTTACCGAGTTGCAACTGAGTTATGACACATCACATTGGATGGATAAAAGCATTATTTAATGAAGGATGCTAATGAGCTGAGGATGAATAAATGATTGGCATGTCGTGCATGAAATTTGTTAAGGATCTACGACAATGGAAAATCAAGAGGAAGATCTACAGCATAGATTGAACCGCAATAACCTAGCACAAGTTCCTAGGAAGGTATGCAAGTTCCAAGGTGAGGTAAAACATTTTCAGATTGAAGGATACATTGAACCTAGTCAAGAGTGAAGATCTGATGGCTATGATTGATCATGGGAAATGTGATCAAGGAGATTCATTGTTTAGCAAATTGTTTATAAATAAGGAATTATTGATAAACAATGTATGTGGGCAAGTGTAAGCATAGGGATGCTACATAGTGATTATCGAGCATAGAAGCTTGAAGACCTATTTGAATAACAGAGTAGGGAGCCCAGTAGAGGGACAAGATAAGTCATATGAAAAGATTGTTTTGAGCAAATAAAATCTGCTTTAGCATTTTAGATATGAATTTGCAGATATATTTTTATTACTGTTATTTTGTAATTGACAGAAAATCTCGTAACCGAGTGGACTTAACAGTCTTATTTGTAAACCCTCTAGCACGGTAACATTCTAAATAAGTGTTTGAAATCCTTTGACAAGGTCACTTCTAACAAAATGAAGATCCTAATAGATCTGAGGGAAATCCCTTAACCGGGTCACATCTAGCAATGTGTTTGTAATCTTTAACAGGATTTGCTTTTAACTGAGCATACTCTAGAAGAGTATATTTCTTAGTGGGTCCAAAATCCCACAGTGGTTTTTCCCTATTTGGGTTTTTATGTTAAATCTGGTGTTATATGTATTATGATGGTTATGTGTTTATGAGTTAGCATGTTTAGCAGTTTTTTGTTATATTGCTGAAGTATAAGTTACCGAGGTTGAATCTGTTGATATTATGAAAAGATTAAGTTTGTATGATTCATCTCCCCCCCCTCTCATCTTGTTAGCTATTGACATCATAAATTTATAATTGGTATCAGAGCTTTGGACTCCAGAAGAAATGTTTAAAGGTACTTGAGGCAAAGATACGAAGATGTATAAAAGGGAGAATATGCAACATATTATTTGGAGAATGATTACATACCACCAAACACCAACCCGATGACCTTGGAAGAGATAAAGGCAAAGAAAGAACATATTCAAGCTATGATTGAAATAACATCAGCATTGACCGACTCAGAGTTTAATGATCTAGAAGGCTGTAATGATGCAAAAGCAATGTGGACCAAGCTCATATCTGTGTATGGTGGTGATGAACATGTTCAAAGAGCAAAAGTAGATAGTCTAAGAGGACAACTTGAATCCATGAGAATGAATGAAGGTGAGAACATAACCCAATATAGTACAAGGTTAAAAGAGACTGTCAATCAAATCAAAGGAGCAGGAGGAACTATTGAAGAAAAGGATGTAACAAGTAAGTTTCTTAGGACACTTCTACCTACTTATGCCATTCAAGTCTCTGCAATCAATGGACTAAGATCTGTACCAAATATGCCAGTTTCTTTGGATGCTACTATTGGTAAGCTACATGCATTTGAGTTAAGTAATTTTGATAACAGTGGGTCTTCGGTAAATAAAGTAGAATCTGCTTTCAATTCTTTTCATATTGGTGAATCTGATGATTACAATGATAGAATGAGCAAGTACTCTGAAGGAAATCACAGTGGAGCAAGTGAAAGATTTCGTAAGAACATGGAAGAAGTGCACAAACTGTATGAGGAAATCAAGAAGCAAGAAGAGTTTGAAGCATTATTAGCCAGAAGGTTACCGAGAGGAAAAGGTAAGTATAAAGGAAAGCTACCTTTAAAATGTTTCAATTGTGATAAAATAGGACATATAGCTTCTAACTGCCCTAACAAAGAATCTAGTGAAAAGAGAGAACCGAGATAACAGGCAAAAGGACAACCAATACAGAGGACACCGAGACTTCAGAAGGAGAGATAGAAAGACATGCCTAGTAGCTGATGAGGAATCCAACGATGATAAATCTGATGAAACTAACACAGAGGAAGTTGTTTATGTGGTTATTAAAGATGGATCAGATGAAGAAAGGTATGAAGAAAATTCCCTAATATCTCACATAAATAATAATAATTCTTGGATCATAGACAGTGGATGCTCACATCACATGACAGGTGATAAACACAAATTTGTTAAATTAGAAGATTATGATGGAGGCTATGTAAGATTTGGTAATGATGCACCATGTCTGGTGAAAGGTAAAGGATCTATAACACTTCTTGACAATGCTAAATGTGATGATGTATACTGGGTTGAAGGTTTGAAATACAATTTGTTGAGTGTAGCATAGCTAAACAATATAGGATACCGAATAGAATTTCAGAAAGGAATTATCAAAGTTCATGACAAGCATGGAAAGTTAGCTGCTACCAGGACACAAACAAAAGGTAATACATTTCATCTTGACTCAACATGGAATAAGTGTCTTTATGAAAAGATGGATGATACTTGGTTATGGCATAAAAGGTTTTGTCATGCAAATTTTGATAATCTGATCAAAATAAATAACAAGCATCGAGTAAGAGGTCTATCGAGCTTAGAAAAACCTGAGAATGTTATGTGTCGAGGATGCCAGATGGGTAAGATGACAAGATCAAGCTTTACAAGTAAGTCCTACACTTCTAAAGGAATTTTAGATCTAGTACACACTGATTTTTGTGGTCCCATGAAAGTTCAAAGTTATTATGGTGATAAATATTTCATATTATTTGTGGATGATTACTCGAGGATGATGTCAGTTATGTTTTTAAAAGAAAAATCAAAAGCTTTTCAAATGTTTAAATGGTACAAGGCAAGAATTGAAAATGAAATAGGAAGACAACTAAAATGTCTTAGATCGGATAGAGGAGGAGAGTTCACTTTTAATGAATTTAACTTATTCTGCAATGATCATGGTATAAAAAGGCAAGTGTCTGCACTAAGAACACCTCAGCAAAATGGGATAGCTAAGAGAAGAAATAGATCAATTGTAGATTGTGCCAGAACCCTGATGATAGAAAAGAGGGTACCTCAAACATTTTGGAGAGAAGCAATCAACACTGCAGTTTACACCTTGAACCAAGTACAACAGAAGAAAGGAACTATGAAGACACCATATGAGATCTGGTATGACAAGAAACCTACTGTAAGTTATTTTAAAATCTTTGGAAGTAGATGTTATGTTCACAAAGATGACAAAAATGGAAAGTTTGATCAGAAAAGTGAAGAAGGAACATTTCTTGGTTATTCTTCTAGAAGTAAAGCATTTAAATGTCTGATCAAATCATCTAACAAAATAGTAGAAAATACAAATGTGAAAATTGATGAATTTGTAGAAAGAAATGATGAAGGAAATTCCAAAGAACCAGAAAATTATGAAGAATTTGTTTATGTTCAACCGAGAAACCCTACCGAGAAAGTTGCTAAAGAAAATGAAGATAATGTCCAATACCGAGTGATGAATAAGATCATACAGAGCCTACCGAGCCTGTATTAGCCAAATATGTCAGAAGACATCATGCATCAAGTCAGATTAATAAGGATGATCCAGTGATGACAAGGAATAAACTGAGACAGAACACATGTCTGATATCTTAATTTGAACCGAGAATAGTTAAAGAGGCATTTAACAGTGAAGATTGGGTAAATGCTATGATGGAAGAGATTGATCAAATCAAGAGAATGACACATGGACACTGATCCCAAGATCGAAGGACAAAAATGTAATTGGTACAAAGTGGATTTTCAGAAATAAGCTAAATGAAAAAGGTGAGGTCATTTGGAATAAAGCAAGACTAGTTTGCAAAGGTTATGCTCAAGAAGGAATAGATTTTGGTGAGACTTTTTCACCTGTGGCTAGACTTGAGGGAGTAAGAACATTGTTGGCATATGCTGCTTTCAAAAATTTCAAGGTATATCAAATAGATGTTAAATCTGCATTTTTGAATGGTATACTAGAAGAAGAAGTTTATATTGAACAACCTGAAGGATTTGTTGAAGACAAGAGTAAAGATCAGGTATGTAAACTAAACAAAGCTTTATATGGTCTGAAATAAGCACCTAGAGCATGGTATGAAAGACTACACTCTTATTTGATCAAGATTGGATTTATAATGACAAGTGAAAACAACAATATGTACATGAAGAATGATGAGGACAATGGAATACTGATCTCAGCCATATTTGTTGATGATATTATTTTTTGTGGTAATGACTCCTTATGCAAGAACTTTGGAAATGAAATGTGCAAAGAATTTGAGATGTCACTAATCGGTGAGATAAAGTATTTTATAGGTTTACAAATACTGCAAATGAAAGATGAGATTTTCATTACTCAATCCAAGTACATAAAGGAAATTTTGAAGAAATTTGGAATGGAGGATTCTAAACCTGTAAGTACTCCTATGACTACTAACTGTAAACTATAAAATAATGATGAATCTGCATCTATTGATGAGACACTTTACCGATCTATGATTGGAAAGTTGCAATAGGTTGTGCACAGTAGACCGGATATAGCACATGCAGTAGGTATTGTTGCAATATTTTCTACAAATCCCAAAGAAACTCATATGACAATAATTAAGAGAATTTTCAGATACCTGAGAGGCACTGAAGATTATGGCTTAGTATATGAAAAGAGAAATGATTTTGATTTAAAAGTTTATACTGATGCTGATTGGGCAGGCAACATTGATGACAGGAAAAGCACAAGTGGTGGAGCTTTCTTTTTAGGAGAAAGACTAGTGAGTTGGCTTAACAAGAAACAAGGATGTATTTCACAGTCAACAGCTAAAGTTGAATATGTTGCTGCAGCATTGAATTGTACCAATATAGCATGGATCAAGCAACTATTGGAAGGTATAAATGATAAAGTTACCGAGCCAATAACTATATTATGTGATAATACGAGTGCCATTAACATTTCAAAGAATCTGGTAATGCACTCTAAGACAAAACATATTTCTATCAAGTATCATTATCTCAAAGAAGAAGTTCAAGAGAAGAAAGTTGTGCTGGAATATATCAGTTCAAAGGAGCAATTAGCAAACTTCTTCACAAAGCCACTACCAAGGGACACTTTTGAGTATCTCAGAAGCAAGTTGGGGGTCCTACCCCTATCTTCTACTCACAGACAGAGTTCGGTGAAAGCATCAATTCGATGAATCTACAGAGTATTATGTATGGATTGATGCCGATTTACGCACTTTAGAAGGTTTTTTAAAAGTGTGCAATAAAGTGATCAGGGAACAGAAAACAGGAAATAGTGAATAGAGACAATTTTCTCTGATCGAGACTGAGATGATACATAGCAAGGCAAATCACTTCACAGGGGAAGAAATCCTGATTTAGTTCTTTTAGTTTTGGCATTGTTGTCAAAGGGGGAGAAGACTAAATGGTAGAACTAAATGGTAAAGCCCTAAATGAAGAAGATAACAAAAGACTAATGACAGGGGGAGAAGATTACTAAAAAGGGAGAAGACTTCACAAGATTTTAACAGCTCAAGGATATCAGGAGAAGTCTAACTACAATCTGAATACGAATCAATTTGAATATCTTGTTGGTATTACCATTTAAAAGTTGGATTTGCCATCAATGCCAAAGGGGGAGATTGTTGGCATTACAATAGAAAAAGAGATTGTTGATATTCATTAAGGATATTGAGAAGGTTGTTGGAGATTATTGATATAACTGAAAAAGGATGATAACTATCTTTTTAACATTATTTTGTCATTGATGTCAAGAAATTGATTTTCTGATTCAGTACGATGTTGCCATATCTTGAGAAGATTGATTTGAAGAGAATTAAGATGTCGGTAAAAGACACAGAAAGAATGTGATGAATAAGGGGAGAAATAAGTTATTCAATGGGCAACTATTACCGAGTTAGCCAATGATGAGATCATGTTGTTTAGATTGTTTTGATATCCTACATATGTTGTTGATTGTAAGGTTAATACTATACTATGTCACCAAGAAAAGAACCTACTCGGTAAACCCTAAGGAACCAAGTCGGTAAACCCTAAGGTTATCGATATCGTTTAATGAAGGCGGAATGTCTACCGAGTAAAGTTTAGTATTTACTGAGTTGCAACTGAGTTATGACAGATCGCATTGGATGGATAAAAGAATTATTTAATGAAGGATGCTGATGAGTTGGAGATGAATAAATGATTGGCATGTCATGCATGAAGTTTGTTAAGGATCTATGGCAATGGAAAATCAAGAGGAAGATCTACAACACAGATTGAACTGCAATAACCTAGCACAAGTTCCTAGGAAGGTATGCAAGTTCCAAGGTGAGGTAAAATGTTTTCAGATCAAAGGATACATTGAACCAAGTCAAGATTGAAGATCTGATGGCTATGATTGATCATGGGAAATGTGATCAAGGAGATTCAGCGATTAGCAAAATGTTTATAAATAAGCAATTGTTGATAAACAATGTATGCGGGCAAGTGTAAGCATAGGGATGCTACATAGTGATTACTAAGCACAGAAGCTTGAAGACCTATTTGAATAACAGAGTAGGGAGCCCAACAGAGGGACAAGATAAGTCCTATGACAAGATTGTTTTGAGCAAATAAAATCTGCTTTAGCATTTTAGATGTGAAGTTGCAGATATATTTTTATTATTGTTATTTTGTAAGTAACAGAAAATCTCTTAACCGAGTGGACTTAACAGTCTTATTTGTAAACCCTCTAGCAAGGTAACATTCTAAATGAGTGTTTGAAATCCTTTGACAAGGTCACTTCTAACAAAGTGAAGATCCTAACAGATTTGAGGGAAATCCCTTAACCGGGTCACATCTAGCAATGTGTTTGTAATCTTTAACATGATTTGCTTTTAACCGAACATACTCTAGAAGAGTATATTTCTTAGTGGGTCCGAAATGCCACATTGGTTTTTTCCTATTTGGGTTTCCACATTAAATTTGGTGTTATATGTGTTATGATGATTATGTGTTTATGAGTTAGCATGTTTAGCAGTTTTTGGTTATATTGCTGAAGTATGAGTTACTGAGGTTGAATCTGTTGATTTTATGAAAAGATTAAGTTTGTATGATTCACCCCCCCCCTCTCATCTTGTTAGCTATTGGCATCAGAAATTTACACAATAGTGATACTACGAACCTTTTATTCATTGGTGTTAGCCTTGAAGATCACTATCAACTCATGATTCTTTTCTCAATGTTTTTTTATGGTCAATCAAATAGCTTATTGTTCTTATGACAATGAAATCTCTTTTAATAATAAAGAGAATAATGTTCTAACAGTTGTGACTATTTTTACCCTTTGCTTCATGTGGCTTGTACATTGGTTTTGCAGCCTCTAAAACACTCAATGTTTACATTATTTCTTCATCCCTTAGGTTTGGCCTTTGTTGGTTGATCATGACATTTAATTACTATTCTTATGGCATTGTTATCGATCATCTACTTCTATAATGTTGTCTTCAAAAGTGATCTCAATATGCCTTTATTTACTGTCATATCTCTCAAAGGACCTGCAGTGTTTCCTAGATACTGAGCATGCATCCCCTTTTTGGATACTAAGCTATGATGTTTATACTTTGGTCACTATTCTCTTCAATCATTGCTCCTGTGATTGTATTTCTATTCTTTGGCCCAAGATTTGTATCTCGTGTGTTGACTTTTAATTGACTATCAATGAGGCTTACAATGAGCTACCCACTGTCCTTTTGATCGATTCCAACTTTTGATCTTATATGAATCCATTGCCTTCACCTACCATGACTTAGTTTATATCCAATTCTCTTGTACTGATGTACTTGATGGCAGCTGTTGTAGTTACTTTTCTATTATAACTGTTTCTTGGGCTACAAATCACTAAAAAACCAACTTTACAAATATCATTAAGCCCTATTCATCAAAACTTACTACTAATTATGAGGTGAAAGAAAGCTCTCTTTCTTAGTTTGCGACTGCTATTAGTCACAGCTTTCTTGAAACTATGATCCATGATCTTTCTCAATCACCTTAATGGACTTCTCATTCATTGTTCTAACCACTGCTATTATAGGACTATCATAACCTATATATATACCACTTACTGCTCTTTGACTCCTATGATAGGGTTGTGATTTCATTTAATCTAGGTCTATATCTTTGAATTTTCTTCTTTTTATGCTAGCTACTACTTTTGATGTCCCTTCCCCAATCAATGGATTGCAACCTTATCTTTTATACCTACCATTGACTAAGAATTTTTCTCAACAATTCTACCTCTACATGATTAGTCTTCTAAGACTTTTATTTGACAAATAAAGTGTTGCTTCCTTCAGGTACTGAGGTTGTTTTTAATGGGTTGTCAAATACTATCTTCAGACCTTGAATCTTAATACCTTTATGAATATTTTTTTTAAACTATCTTTTGAATATTGTGTGTTATCTGGACATAGCAATATTGGAAGATGGTTGCTTGGATTATGGCATTCTTTATCTATTCTATGACTTCTCTGTGAATATCCTAGTGATGATTGTGAAATCTGCTACTTTATTCTCTATCAACATTCAATGGGGCTCTTTGTCCTTTTCAATTTCTGAGTCTGTGCCTTCTCATCTTTTAATTAAGCATATGATGTTGTCCATAAAGTGATGATAGTTACTATTTCTTGTAAATCTCATGAGTAGCTTGTTAATCAATCACTGTTAGTTTTATCAATAGTAATGCTGGTTGTTCCTTAGATTTCATTTATTGTGTCGCTGATAGATATATTGTTCTTGTTGCACTTTAGCTGATAGAATATTGTAACAATCTTATGCTTTTTTAACTATAATGACTATTTGTTTTCATGTATTTCTCAAGCATACAACTATAGATGTTGTTATTATTATTATTTTCATAAAAGATTGCTAGTCAAAAGGTCCCAATTTTCTCATGATATTTTGCTGACCTATAGTTCAATTAGAGGCTGTCAAATGTAAAGACTATTCACTATTTTATGATGTTAGCTCCATTTAATGAGTGATCTTCTTTTCTATTTGTTAAACATGATCTCATAAAGCTTAATCTTGTTAAGACCTTTCATTACTATTTTTACTCACATGATGACTCTAGTCATCTATTAAACATGGGACTTTGGATATGGTTGTGTTCCTGTATGGTAGCTAATTGGTGTTACCCTATGGGTAGTGGCAAGTATTCTATGCTCAACCCCTTCGGGAGCCAATTTTAACCCACATACATGATATTTTTGAAATGAAAACTTGTATCTGCACATGAAACAAAAAAGTTAGATAGAAACATGGTTCTCGTTGATATCTCATGGCATCTCTTATGCATTAATCTGCTATGTTATGAATCTGATATAGCAATGTATGCACATTAGGAGTAGCTTTATGTATGTAGGAGTGAAAGGAATGACTCGGAGCTCTAACCAAATCATTTTTATCTCTATTTCAAGTAATCTCATGGAGCGGACAGTGGGATGATTAGATCTATGAAGTTGACCAGAAGACCTTTTTGCAGAACTCATCAACCTATTCAGGAAATGATGGGTTCTTTCTTTCCTTTCTCCATACATTCTTCTATTTATTTTGTGTTAATATTTCTATTATCAATGTGATCTTTTCTCATATATTCTCATGACTTGTGTGGGATCTTGTAAACAGTTTGTTCTTTATAAATAAACATGTATTACATGTAGATGTTTTATTCATGTATGTTTTTCTTTATTCAAACATTGCATATTTGGAAATAAGATACTTGTATGGCATACATGTCTATTTAATAAAGATAACAAACTTGGAAAAATTTTGTGTACCTTTTATCTACAATACATAAGATCTGTAATATTTCACCAAAATTTTAGTTGTGATAATTTTTTGGTAACATTTTGGGCAACCTCTCAAGGGTGTTTGCCTGCTAAACAGTAGTAGACCAGTATCCTAGCATATCCATTGGTCATTGAGTCAAATCTGCCCTCTTCAAACCTAAAACTGAATCTCAACAATCTAAATAAAATTGAAAATGAAACTACAAAGGCTCTGCATACAGTTGAGCATGCACACTATATAATCTGCACTTATGAGAAACTGCAAATCAACCGAATTGAAACTTCAAAACTGAAAACAACACTATGCTGAAAGCACTTATTGAACTAAAACTTGTTGAAATCTGAAAATAAACACTCAAATCAGGAAAACTGGAACCGTAGAGTGTTGGACATTACTTATTCAGATCAAAATACAACTCGACTTATAGTTGGTCCTAACAAACTGCTGAAAACAAAACTGCAACTACTCTACTACATACATATGCAAACTGTTAGTACTCAATAGCACAATTTGAGGTGAATCCCATTGACAAGGATTGGCAACACCTCTCCATCCAACTTAGCAAGCTGAAATGCATTATTTTGTTTACATTCTGTGATAACATATGGGCCATCCCACATGGCATCAAACTTGATATGTCTACCAGGTCTGTTATTTAATTCATCCCACTTAAAGACAAGATCACCTTGACTAAATATATGTGGTACAAATTTTCTATCAAATGTTCTCTTCATCTGAGCATGATGAACTTCTAATTTTTTGTATGCTTCCTTGCGAGTTTCTTCTAACTCCATAAGCTAAGCAAGCCTAATCTGCATTGGTTGCTCCTCAAGTAGCTATAGCTCTTTTACATAATTTAAAGTTGGCAATTCAACTGAAATAGGTAACTTGGCTTCTTTGCCATAATTCAAAAAATAAGGTGAGATACCTGTTGACCTTTTTGGTGTTATTCTATCAAGCCAAAGGGCTAACTTGAGCTTTTCATGCCAAGTTCTCTAATTTTCAACAATGGTCTTCTTAATGATGTTGATCAAGTTTTTGTTAGTTGATTCAACTTGTCCATTACCCTAAGGATAATAATTGGATGAAGTATTCAAATAAATATTGTGCTTAACTGATCAATCTAAAACTCTAAGACTAATGAAAGCTAAAGCATTATAAAAAATGATTGATTCTAGGGTACCAAACCTGGACACTAAGTCTTGATAGAAGTTTAGGATAGAAGTTTCATTAGCTTCATTCAATGGAACTGCTTATGTCCACTTTGTGAAATAATCAGTTCCTGTAAGAATCCACTTGTGATCTACACTAGAAGGTGGATTAATAGGTCCTATAAAATCAAGCCCCCACTTTGCAAAGGCTTGTTCAACTTCAATTGGTTGCAAAGGAAAGATTGTGGGCCTCTGTTTGCCTATAAACAATAAACATTTTTCACACTTTCTCACCCATGAGTGAGAATCCTTAAACAAATTAGGCCAATAATACCTGGCTCTCATAATTTTTAGAGTTGTTGTTCTTGCTGCAAAGTGACCTCCTGCAAGTCCATGAAATTCTTGCAAAACTTTATCAATCTGATTTGGTTCTATGCATCTTAAGAAAATATTATTGAATTCTATTTTGAACAAAATACCATCAATCAAAGCATAAGGAATGTCCTGGAGCCTAAAATACCTTCTTTTTGACCTATCTGAACCTTCTGGATAGTTGTCTATTTGCTGATAGTGAGCAATCTGTTGATTCCAAGTTGCCAGTATAGCTGAGACAGCAAGTTGCTCATCATTTCTGAGCACTATTTCAATTTGTTGTTCCTCTTCCTTGTTGTTTTCAATACTTGTAGCAAGTTTTTCACACAAACCCTTGCCTCTAACCAACTTGGTAACCTTAATTGAGATGTCATGTTCCATTGCCTTGGTAATCCAACCTGTCCTTTTGTCATTTATGTCTTTGCTGAGTAAAAACTCCTTCACTGTAGGATGAGAAACCATAAACTGAATCTTATTGCTAGAAAACATGTGCCTAAATTTCATAAGGCTTCTTATAACAACTAGTACATGTTTCTCTACAAATGAATACCTAGTCTCATAATCATGCAAAATCTCACTAAATAAAGCAATTAGTTGTTCTTGGCCTTCATCATTTTACTGGCACAACATTGCAGAGATAGTATCTTCAGTCCCAAAAGCATATAGAATAAAATATTTTTTAAAATTAGGATTAATGAGAGTAGGGGCTGCTGCAATTGCTCCTTTAATTTCTTCAAAGTTGTTTCTACCTTCCTTAGTCCACTGAAATGGTATGTTATTCTTGAGCATGGTTGTAAGTGGTTGCATTAATGCAGCTATATTAGGAATAAACCTTATGATGAAGTTAATCCTACCTATGAAACTTTGAAGTCCCTTCTTATGTGCTAGTAATGGCAGTGCAAGTATGGTTATTATCCGCTCAGGATCAATGTTAATACCATGTTTAGAACAATATATCCCAACAATTTGCCTTCATGGACAACAAGTATGCTCTTCTTGGGATTCAATGAAATGTCATACTCCCTGCATCTTTCAAAAATCTGTCTGAGATGGTCAAGATGTTGATCAATATTCTTAGAAAAAATTGTTACATCATCTGAATAAACCAAAACAAACTTGTTAATTAGGCCATGAAATGCCATGTCCATTGCATGCTAAAATATTGCCCCTGCATTGGACAATCCAAATGGTATTTTATTATAAGCCATTGTACCCCACTTGGTGGTAAATGCTATTTTGTATTAATCTTATTCTTTGACCAAAATTTGGTTATATCCCGAATAACCATCAAGCAATGAGAACCTTTCTGAACCTGATACAACCTATAAAATTTATTCCATTAAGGGCAACATATAGTGATCCTTTAAGGAACCCCTGTTCAAGTCTCTAAAGTCCACACATAACCTAAGTTCACCATTCTTCTTCCTAACATGAACTAGATTGGAGACCCAGGATGTGTGCTTTATGGTAAAAATAATGTTTCCTTGAACAATCTTATCCAATTCAGTTTTCATAAGATGTTCGAGTTTTGGATTTAAAGGGCTTTTCTTCTACCTTACTGGCTTTGAATTCTCAACTAGCTCAATGGTATTCTAAGATAAGTGAGGATCAAAACCTTTAAGATCTTCATATCTCCAAGAAAATTATCATTAAATTCTTGACAAAGAAGTACAAAAGCATGTCTTTCTCCAGGAGTACATACCTTACCAATTTTTAGCAGCTTGTCTTTGAAAATCTGAATTGATTAATAATGTTCCTCCTTTATGAACAAGTTTCCTTTATCTTTTATGACCTGATCATTTGTGTTAAAATTTTTCTCAAGGGTTACCAAGCATTTGGGCAGCTTATTAGTCTTCAATTGTAGGAACTGGTTGTCATATTGCTGATTGAATTTATGCTAATTTCCAGCAAAAAAATCAACCTCCTCAATTAGAAAATTTTAGATTTTCTCATTTGATTCAAAAACATGCCAATTAACATTGTTATCTGGGATTGAAGGTCTAACATAAATTTTCACATTTTGAAGCTCTTTTAGGATATCAAATTTAGCACCTAGGGTTGCAAGCCTATCAACTTCCTTATTTTGACTTCTGGGTATGGAAAACAGATTAAATGCATCAAAATCTTCAATTAAATCCCAAATTCTATGCTTATACAGCTTTAAAACATCATTTTTGGTGACATGAATATTCCTTACTTGATTGACAACTAATTCACTGTCACCAAATACTTGCAAGCATTTTATATTTCTCTTTCTATCCCACTCTAGTGCATGTGCAAGTGACTCATACTCTAATGTATTATTTGTACAACTGAAAGAAAATCTGAAAGCAGAGTAATATTTCATACCTTCAGGTGAAATAAGCATAGCACCACCTCTAGAACCATTTTTACCTCTTGAACCATCAAAATAAAGCTGCCAAACCTGATTTTTCTACTATTCTTACTGCTAGTCCAACGGAATGTCATCTTTTTCAAGTTTAGGAATAACAAAATCCTCTTGATGAATTATATAAACACCAAGAACTATTTCATCCATGTTGATGATATGATCTTCTATAGTATTCTGGGATGCCCACTCATCCAAATTCACATCAGGTATGCCTTGAATAGGTGTATCTAGATCTTGAATAGGTCGTAACTCTTCATGGTCTCTAATAGCAAGATCTGCATTTATAGGAGTTGGGGTATATGGTTCCAAGTGGCAAGTAGCTTGAGGTTATGATTTAATGGTTGCCTTAGTGCCATATCAGGTTTTGAAAAACAAGTGTGACCAATTAGCATAAAAGTATCATCCTAATTTTGTTGTGAAATCTCTAGATAGACAAATAGAAAAGTGTGGAGGTAAGTCAACTATGTACATGTCTCAAGGTTTTAGAAAATTAGGACAAGCATGCAATGTCAAACCAAGATCTTTGACCAATCCAACTGACTTGATTGTTGTTCCATCTAACTGTACAACTCCTCTAGAGACAGGTTCATATATTAGACTAGGTTTATCTGCAAGGTATTTGGGCACAATTGAACTACTGGCTCCTGATTCTATCAGGCAATTGTGGACTAGACGGTTACCAATTATCAATGTTACAAAAAATAGAGGAGGCTTTGTTTTTTGGATTGACTGAGTATTTTTCACTGGGATATCACTAGCTAATGCAACCTTGAGCTGATCTTTCTAAGGCTCATTGGTCAAGGAAAGATTATCTAATTTTTCTTACAAAATTACTTTTTGCCTAGGAATTTGCAAAGCATCAACCATTGTCATGGGAATAGTGGTTTTTGCCATAGATTCAACAATATTAAAAGGAAAACCACTAACCTTTTGCTGTACTTTTGGAACAATAGGCTCTTGTTATGCTGGTTTTGACTGAAATTGAACTTTATGTTGTTCCTTGAGTGCTGGAGGTTGTCCTCTTGGTAAAATTTGCACATTTTAGACAAGTGGAGGTACCCTAGCAGTCTGTACGCTTGTAGAAGCTTGTTTTTTGGAATTATCTTTCTAAATCTGACCATTTCCAACTTGATATCCATTATTTATAGCTTGTTGTTGATGATTTGCAGCTTGTTGTCCTATGTCAATAACACATTTTTTTGATCTTGTATTAGCTGCAATATGTGAAAAGGGTCTATTTTATGCTTGTGGATGATTAACTCCACAAAATTCCTCACAATTCCAATTCATCATAGCCACCTCATGACCTTTTAGTTTCTCATTTGTACCTGCATCGTGATAAGGCATGTTATTTTGTACCATCAAGGCTTCTGATTGAACATTCATTGCATTTTGACATGATGCTTGATTATGAGGTTGTTGGCATGGAAAACACCAATCTTGTGTCATGTTGTTCTGAACAGGTATAATTTCTTTGGAATTGATAGTAGTATTCTGATTATACTATTATTATAGTTCCTCCTTTGATTCTGAGGGTCAACTTGGTAATTGGTCCTATTAGGCTGATAAGGAGATTGATACCTCTGATTTTGGGTTTGATTTTTCTCGAGGCTCACCAATTCATTGCCAAAAATTTTCATAGTTTTCTAAATTTGGTGAGTTTCCTCAACATTCTTTATAAACATCTCTTTTAACTCTTGTATTTGCTTTCAGGGGTTTGAAACAACACTATTTTGGATGTAATTCTGAAAACCTAGTGCTAGAAATACGGGTAGTGCTACGTTCTCTTGGGTTACATGGTGAATTGCACATAGAGATGCAACATCCCTTATATGCTCAATGGGTGTGACGTGGTCTTCACCAATGAAAATGGGTAGGCTTTTTAGAGATGCTCCTTGTATGGGATCATGTTGGGTCAAATTTTAAGGGCTACCTCTATTGAAGAGTACAAAAGCATGTGCTCTTAGTATGGCCATTGGAAATACTGGAGGGTTTACTGGTGGATTAACTGGTAGATTTTGGGTAATGAATGGTTGAACTGGAGTTGTTGCAAAAAAAGGATTTATACGAGTGGAAAAATTAGGTTGAGAATTAGACAAAGGAAAAGAATTAGACACAAAACCAAAATTTGGGATCTCAAGAAAATCTTCAGCTGATGAATCTGCTAAAAATTCAACTGCTGAATATGCTTCTTTCTCTGTCTTTTTCATTTTCCTTGACCTCCTCTGTGATGGTGGTAGCTCAATGTGCTCAATTGGATCCAAGCTCTGTCTGGTTTGATATTTTATCATATGTTGTTAAGACCTCTTTTGCATATAAAACTAAAAAATAAAGTCGCTAGTTACTTAGAAAAAAAAACTCAAAAGACTGTAATATTGTTGTCAATACAAAAACAACAACAAAAATGAATCTTTTTTGAGTTGTAAGAGCTCAAACAAGTCCCACCAGGCATGCCAAAATCTTTTGTCATAAATGATTGCACCCCTGAAGGTAATTGTGAAACCAAGAAATCTTGTGAAACAAGGAAACACCTTCGAGCCTATGGGTTTGCTCAAGTTGAAGGTGAATCTCCAGGTTATGGGTCGGCTTCCCTTGAATCCCTCCTAAAAATAAATGATTGATGTGGAAAAGAGAGAAATAATCTAAAAATACTGAAAGTTGCAACTAAACTAGGAGATGATACACCAAAATTATAATTATAATAGCCTAAAAACCCACAAAATTATGATAGAACTTCGTCCACACAAAATAATTTTACTCTTCAACCACATAAATATTTCTCAGGAAGGTAAGGGAACCATAAAATTGGAAGGAAAACCATTTTCACAAACAAATTGACAAATATCTCTTTTACACAACCTAAAACTTGTGATTATATGAAAAGCAAGGATACATGCACATAAAATAGACAAAAATTCAAAGGTTTCTGGATCAAAACACAATAAATCTCTATCAAATCTATAAATGAACATGCACAATTACCAAGGCAAACACATGAAACTCTGTAATATCAAAGGAATGTTGCTATATAAACTGAGAAACTAAAGGTGCTGGAAAAAAAGAAGGAGAATAGAAGAATATATAGATATCATGAAGAATATATCCTCCAAAACCCTAAAAAATGAAAAATTGCGTGAGAAAAATCTTTGGGTGAATTTGCCCAAATTAGCCTAAAAAACTCATGCAAAACCTTACAAAAATAAGCCTCCAATGCTCAAAAAAGGACCCCAACTGATGTTGCATGAAAAAAACCCCCTATGCTAAAAATAGAACTATCAATCTTGATAGTTCTGATACTAATTGTTAAGTACAGATGCCAAGCTAACAAGATGAGAGGGGGGGGTGGTGAATCATAGAAACTTAATCTTCAATATATTCAACAGATTCAACCTTGGTAGCTTAAACAGATATATGTAATCAAAATTGTAAAACATGCAACCTTAAGAACACATAATCATAACAACACTCATAACACCAGATTTAATGTGGAAACCCAAATGGGGAAAAACTACTATGGGATTTCGGACCCACTAAGAAATATACTCTTCTGCAGTATGCTCGGTTAAAAGAAAAACATGTTAAAGATTACAAACACATTGCTATATGTGACCCGATTAAGGGATTTCCCTCAGATCTATTAGGATCTTCACCTTGTTAGAAGTGACCTTGTTAAAGGGTTTCAAACACTCAATCAGAATGTCACCTTGCTAGAGGGTTTTACAAATAAGACTGTTAAGTCCACTCGATTAAGAGATTTTCTATCACTTTAAAAAATAACAGTAATAAAATATATTTGCAACTTCACATCAAAAAATGCTAAAGAAAATTCTTATTTGCTCAATACAATCTAGTCATAGGACTTATCTTGTCCCTCTGCTGGGCTCTATACTCTGTTAATCAAACAGATCTTCAAGCTTCTATGCTCGGTAATCACTATGTAGCATCCTTGTGCTTACACTTGCCCACATTCATTTTTTATCAACAGTTCCTTATTTATAAACAATTTGCTAATTGCTGAATCTCCTTGATCACATATCCCATGATCAATCATAGCCATCAGATCTTCAAACTTGACCAGGTTCAATGTATCCTTTGATCTGAAAATGTTTTACCTTGCCTTGGAACTTGCATACATTTCTTGGAACTTGTGCTAAGGTATTGCGGTTCAATCTGAGTTGTAGATCTTTCTATAGATCTTCCATTGCCATAGATTCTTTAACAAACTTCATGCATGGCATACCAATCATTAAATCAATTCCAGCTCATCAGCTTCCTTCATTAAATAACTCTTTTAATCATTTAATGCATTTTGTTGTAGCTCGGTTGCAACTCGGTAAATACTAAACTTCACTCGGTAGACATTCCACCTTCATTAACCGATAGCGATAACCTTAGGGTTTACCAACTAGGTTCCTTAGGGTTTACCGACTAGGTTCTTTGCTTGATAACATAGTATAGTATTAACCTTACAATTAACAACATATGTAGGATATCAAAACAATCTAAACATCATGATCTCATCATTATCTAACTCAGTAATAGTTGCCCATTGAATAACTTATTTCTCCCCTTATTCATTACAATCTTTCTGTGTCTTTTACCGGCATCTTTATACTCATCAAATCATACTTCTTAAGATATGGCAACATCATACTGAATTAGAAAATCAATTTCTTGACATCAATGACAAAATAATAATATTAAGACAGTAAACATCCTTAATCAGTTATATCCATAATCATCAACAACCTTCTCAATATCCTTATTGAAATGCCAACAAATCTATTGCCAAAAATAGGTTCATTGAAAAAACAACAATCATTGTCCAAAACTGCATGCCCATGCTGCTAAAACTAGCCCTTAAAAAAGAAAACCCCTTCAACTGAAAATTGCATTATATCTTAGCCAATAATAACTCATGAACTGAAACAAGAACCTCTCTCTGTGAATCTGTATTAATTGGTATAAATATAGTTCTAAAAATAACTCCCTCTCTGATATATGCATGCTACCCTATATTTTTGCTTTATCCTTTTTTAATAATTTAATATAATTTTATTGAGACAACTAATTAAATTTGTCTTAAAAATTCTACATTAAATTATTTGTAAAATAATTTTAATATATTTTTATTAGAACAATCAATATAATTGTATTAATAAAGATATGTTAATTTTTTTGTTAAAGCACTTAACTTTGCTTTTTTTTTTAAATATGAAACAAGAAATTAAAGAGCTTATAAAAGCTCTTGCCCTTTATTTTAGGGATACAAAGATAACCTTGGTCGATGACTTAGGAAGTCATGACCACAGTTAATAATAGAGGGATGATTTAACTAAAAACAAAAATAAAAAGCCCACCAAAAATGTTGAACTAGGGCATGTATACAAAAGCATTCCAAACCCTAATTTTACTTATTATTTTCATTCTCTGCATTTGATGAGAAGCTCTTTGTGGGTCGTTGACATGTAGCTAGGGTTTGAACCAAACTTCAACTAGATAGAACTGAGATATTACAACTTGATAAGCGTGGTATGTGATCGCGTGCTCTTCTTTTTTCATGTAGATTCAACCATTTCTGAAAGAAAAACGCAAAATATTGCCTTAAAAACATGCATATACTAGGTTTTCTATGAATATCTTTTCATATCCATCTTTCAAGCATGTATTTCTCTGTCTAGTAGTTGTGATATTTCCTTTTGTCTCTACCATTTGTTTGACCTTAGGATTTCACTAAAAATTGCCTTTGCATTATCAATATCATGTGCTTTTTCACGATGTCTGTCCATTTTTGCAAAGACTGTAACATTTATCTTGTCAATACTATTCGACATGTTTCAGAAAAGCTTTTATTCTTTCAAAATTGTGTATACACCTAGGGTTTCTGGTGCAACCCTAGATGTACACATAGCTTTGAAAGTTGTATTATTCCTTGCTTCTATAAATGAACTTGAGGATTGTAACCCTTATCAGTTGGTGATCACCCACTGTGAAATGGCTTTATCTGTTTATTTCAAGCACCATTCATGCTATTATTTTCTCCTTGTGTTCATGTTATGATTTTGTAGTATATGATCATTATGCTCTTATTTCTTTCATTTATGGCTACCATAATCTTTGTATTATTTGATCATGCTTGATGCTTATGTACACCATCTAATCATTATCATATGGATTGTTCTAATGCTTTATGACTACCTAAGACTACATTTTGGTGAAGAAATATCTTGATTGCTCTGAGTTCGTTGTGACTGCTAATAGTAACATGGTGTTTTCCCTTTTGCTCAAACACTCTGAAAATACATCATGACTATGATTATTATCTCTGTTCTTTTTCCGAGAACATATTGGGCATATGTTTTAATAGAGTTGTCCTCTCTTGGCTTCAACACCTTACTTCTTTTACTATAGAAGTTTCTTCTGGACTGTCATCGTATACAAGGTTGCTTTCACTTGTATTCCAAGCACTATTAAAAGTCCTATCACTGTTAATAGTACTTTTTTCATATATGCATGAAGTTGTTTTGACTGGGAACCTTTTGATAGTTCTGAGGCCTTAGGTTGTTCATGTTATAGTGATGTTGTCCTTGTGCCACATGTCTAATTGTTTATTATTTGTATGCTCAACTACTATCAGTCTCAATGATTTTTATGCTATAACGTACTTTCTTTTATTAAAAAAAAAGTGATGCATTGATTAGCTTTGAATTGTTTCATTTATGATTGCAATCTCATGATAGCATGCTTTAACTGCTTTATGCAGTGTGTCTACATCTTGCTCTTTATATTTGGGCTCTTACCTCTCCATCACTTTTTTTGGATAATCAAATACCACATTACCTTTTATGTGCATGACTGTATTCTATGCTATTTACTGTCACATTCTTGTTATGATTGTCTTTGTATTTTGATAGAACCAAAAAGGTTGTCTTTGTTCCTGTTCGAAGCACTGCTATCTTGCTTGATACATTTATATTGCTCTATTAAACTCTCCTTTATGTCTTGTGAAGTTGGCACTTGTTCACACTAAGTTTATAATTTATCTTTGATGGATGCTATTTATTGTTTTAACAGTGAAAAGATTTTGTCACTGCGATGTAGTCTGTCTCTAGAGGTCACTGTTGCTCTTTTATTATAGTGATTTGTTTGTTCTTCTATGTAAAGAAGAATTTTAAAATGCAACTTTGAAGATGGAGACCTTATCATGGATAGCATGTTCTGTCTCTTTCTTGTTTTATTCTCCACCTTTTTTTTGAGACATGGACTAGCTAGGACTCGAACCTAGGACCTTCCATATGCTGCTAGAGTGCTCTACCACTGAGCTACTGGCCCTTCTTGGACCAGTCCATCATCGGTCCGGGTGTGGCTTATTTCCAACACCAACACCCCCCCTTAAGCCACACCTCTCATCTGCTTGGGGCTCCTAGCCTGGACCTGGCTCTAATACCTTGTTGAGACATGGACCAGCTAGGACTCGAACCTAGGACCTTCCATATGCTGTTGGAGTGCTCTACCACTGAGCTACTGGCCCTTCTTGGACCAGTCCATCGTCAGTCCGGGTGTGGCTTATTTCCAACACCAACACTTTTTCCTTTGGCAATGACTCTTTGTTGTTGTTCCTTGTCATGAATAAAAACTGCATATGCCTTTTGAGACTACTCATATCCTCTTTGACTATCAAAAATAGTTTGAAACCTTGGCATGACTCTTGTAGAGTTCTCAATGGTAATTTGAGATTTTCTTCTATCAAGCCCTATGTGTCGGTTGACTCTTTTTATAGGCTTTCATCTTCATTGCTTACTGCTATATGTGAACTCTATGGTTTATGAGGCCACTCTTGGTGTTTGCATTAATGTTCCTCCTTTATGCACTATGCATGAATTTTGCAGCTTTGACTTTGTTCACTTGTATTCATTGGTGTTACCCTTGAAGATCACTATCAACTTATGATTCTTTTCTCTATGTTTTTCAATGGTCAATCAAATAGCTTACCATTCTTATGACAATGAAATCTCTTTTTATGATAAACAGAATGATGTTTTAATAGTTGTGACTATTTTTTACCCTTTGCATCATGTGGGTTGTGCATTGCTTTTGCAACCTCTAAAACACTCAATGTTTACATTATTGCTTCAACCCTTAGGTTTGGCCTTTGTTTGTTGATCATGACTTTTAATTACTATTCTTATGGCATTGTTATCGATCATTTTCTTCTATAATATTGTCTTCAAAAGTGAGCTCAATGTGTCTTTATTTACTGTCATATCTCTCAAAGGACCTGTAGTGTTTCCTAGATACTGAGCATGCATCCCATTTATGGATACTGAGCTGTGATGTTTATACTTTTCTCACTATTCTCTTCAATCATTTCTCTTGTGACTGTATTTCTATTCTTTGGCCTGAGATTCATATCTTGTGTGTTGACTTTTAATTGACTATCAATGAGGCTTACAATGAGCTACCCACTGTCCTTTTGATTGATTCCAACTTTTGATCTTATATGAATCCACTCCCTTCACATACCATGACTTATTTTATATCCAATGCTCTTGTACTAATGTACTTCATGGTAACTATTGCAGTTACTTTCCTATTATAACTATTTCTTGGGCTGCAAATCACAAAAAAGCCAACTTTACAAATGTTATTAAGCCCTATTCATCAAAACTTACTACCAATTATGAGCTGAAAGAAAGCTTTGTTTCTCAGTTTGCGACTACTATTAGTCACTACTTTCTGAAACTATGGTCCATGGTCTTGCTCAAACACCTTAATGGACTTATCATTCATTGTTATAACCACTGTTGTTATAGGATTGTCATAACCTATATATATACCACTTACTTCTCTTTGACTCCTATGACAGGGTTGTGATTTCATTGAATCTAGGTTTGTATCTTTGAAATTTCTTCTTTTTATGCTGGCTACTACCTCTCATGTCCCTTCCTCAATCAATGGATTGGAACCTTATCTTTTATTCCTACCATTGACTAAAAAAATTCCTCAACAATTATGCCTCTTCATGATCGGTCTTCTAAGACTGTTATTTGACAAATAAAGAGTTGCTTCCTTCAGGTACCGAGGCTATCTTTAATTGGCTATCAAATACTATATTTAGACCTTGAATCTTAATACCTTTTTGAATATTTATTTATAATTGTCTTTTGAATATTTTGTGTAATCTGGACCTAGCAATATTGGAAGATGGATGCTTGGATTATGACATTCTTTATTTGTTCTTTGACTGCTCTGTGAATATCCCAGTGATGATTGTGAAATCTGCTACTCTGTTCTTTGTCAACATTCAATGGGGCTCTTTGTCCTTTTCAAATTTTGAGTTTGTGCCTTCTCATCTTTTAATTAAGCATTTGATGTTGTCCATAAAGTGATGATAGTCACTATTTTCTATAAATCTCATGAGTAGCTTCTTAATCAATCACTGTTAGTTTTATCAATAGTACATGTTGGCTATTGCTTAGATTTCATTAATTGTGTTGCTAATAGATATATTGTTCTTGCTGCACTTTAGCTAATAGAATATTGTAACAATCATACGCTTTTCTAATTGTATTGAAGTGTTTGACGTTGGCATTTGACTATTTGTTGTCATGTATTGCTAAAACATGCAGCTATAGATTTTGCTATTATTTTTTTTTTAATAAAAGATTTCTACTCAAAAGGTCCCAATTTTATCATGATATTTTGTTGACCTATGGTTTAATTAGAGACTATCAAACCTAAATATTGTTCATTATTTTCTGAGGTTAGCTTCCTTTTATGAGTGATCTTGTTTTCTATTTTTTGAACATGAGTTGATAAAGCTTAGTCTTTTTAAGACCTTTCATTACTGTTTTTACTCACATTATGACTCTAGTCATCTATTGAACATGGGATATAGTTCTATCCACTGTTGTATGTGTTGACATTGGATGGCAAATTTTACCTGTCATTGAATGCCAATTGTAGTCACATAAATCTATCCACTTAATTAAATGAATATTTACTATTTATTTAATTATTTAACCATCAATAATCAGTTAATTAAATTAATATTTAATTAATTTCATCCTCAACCTCATCTTCTATTAATTAAATAAATTATTTAATTTATTTAAATTAATTCATTAAGCCACACTCTAAATCAATTAAATGAATAAAACAGTTTTATTTAATTTAACCCCCTTTCCTCCTTTAAATAAATAAATAAAATATTTATTTAAATCCCTAAACTACCCCCCCCCCCCCCCCCCCAAACTTGCATTCTCCTACAAATACAAGTTGCACCTATTTAGTTGAAATAAAGTGATTTTATTTTAATTAAAATCTTATTTTCTCTCACCCACCAAACCCACTTGCTCTTTTAAACCCATTCTAGACTCTTCTAACCCATTCTAGATTATTCTTAGCCATTCCTAATTAGCCTAATCACCCTCCCTAATTATTGTCACATTCCTAAGCAACTTGAAGTCACTTCTCAAAGCCTCAAAGTCTACGAAAAGCCTTAAAGGCTTTATGTCTTCAACAAGTTAACCCCTAAAGTCTTCCAAACCATTAATGGTTAAACTCAACTCACCCACATTGTTAGATACTTTCCCTCTAACTCAACCCTCATTTAACTCATGGGTCTCTTCAAGCATTCATTGCTTGACCATGGTTATCCCCACTGACTCTTGCACAAGAGTAAATGTCCATTGGATAAATGCATTATTCATTGGATAAAGGCTTTATTCATTCAACTCAAGACTAACCTTACCTCCTAAGGTAACCTTTAAGTCATTTCAAGAATTTAATGCTTCTTCCCTCTCCTCTAAAGCCATCTCATGTTGTAATTTGTCATCCTGGGATTGTGTTGAAAGCCCTCACATGGATCATAAACCCATCAATCCTGACCCTTGTTGAGATTACTCAATCTCAACCATCCATTTTTCCATTTTCCCTATAAATAGAGCCCATTCCTTCTTCAAAAGGATCCAAAAATCTTGTATGCATCAAACCTATACCAATTTTAAGAGATAGGAGCATTTTACTTTGTTATTTTGGATAAAATTAACATAGGATAATTAGGTTCTTTCTCATATTAGCTTGTTTACATTTTCATAATTAGTTATCTTCATTTTCATAATCTTGATTCTCCATAAGACATCCATAATAGTGCAAAAAGCTGAGGGCTACACTCATGTGGAACTTGGAGAGGAGAGGAGCAAGAGAGGAGCAACTATGAGCATGTTGGAGAGCATATGAGAGGGTTTTATCTCATTCCTTCGTTTTTGGATGTTTTTCATTATCTGTTTTATATCTCTCTTGATATGCATGTTTAGGATCATAGTTTCATTTGTGTTTCATCTTTGATTATCACTAACAACACTAACAACTTGTCTTATGTTCTTGTGTCCCTTTTTAGCATGTATTATTTGGTGAACCCGACATGAATCAAACACGCAACCTTCAGATTGAAAAGCTAAATTTTTTTGTGATTTTCCCATAAAATTTCCACACACAAGTTGCGCTTTAGCGCTATTGACACTCATTTTAGTGCCTTTGACGGCAGAAGATTTAGCACTTTTTTTCGAGTTCTAGCACTTTTGTTTCACCATCTTCGGGAGTGGGAGTGTTGGGTTCTTCATCATTAGTGTTCTTTCAGTGCGTCTATTAGTCCTTCAATGTTTTTTTCTTAAAGTAGTGCTTTTGTGTTTACATAGAGTAGCGCTTTTGTAACAAAGAGTTGAAAAAAAGATTTGTGTAACTGAAAAAATTAAAATTTTAGGCTTGTAGAAGCGCACCAAAAACCTTCATTTCACTAACTGTTTTCTTTTGTTGTGCAAGTTTTCCAACCTCTTGTTTGCAGTATTCGAGGAGTTATAAATTAGGAATTTTATTTCTTTTTCTTTCTAGATTTGGTTTTAAAGCTAGATTAAAAAGAATTCACTTTCCTTTTGGTTTAAAACAAATTTCATTTTTCATTTTAGACTAAAATCAACAAAATTTTCAATTTGGACATAAAAAGAATTTCATTTTGCAAAGTTAAAAAGAACCACAAATCAAACAAACAAACTTTGCTTTTCTTGCAAGTTAGGGACAAACTTTTCATTTTGGGTTTAAAACAAACAAACAACTTTTATTTCTTGCAAGGATAAAATTCACAATCAACTTTTTATTTTGCAAGTTAAAAAGAACAAACAACTTTTCCATTTTGTTTACAAAATACGCTTTTACTTTGAGCAGTGCTTTCAATTTGGTTGACCAGGATTTTTCACTTTCCTAGTTAGAAAACAAATTGCCTTGTGGGATTAAAAAGAACACCATGGTTGTTGGAGCAAAATGTCCAAATAGCATATAGATCACATTGCGATAAAATAGTTAAAAAGAACAAGTGTTTTCAGTGTTTGGCACACTTGTGCAAAAATCTGTAGAGTGGTCTCATTTCTAACACACACTATCCTCTCCCTTGGCTCTTGTGGTCCTAGGTGCAAGAGAAAAGTGTTAATAACACTCAAAAAATTTTATTTTTAAGAGAGGTCTGCCAAGAGACACATCACTCTTGGGAACAACCTTGTGCGGTAAATCCTTTGAGTCACTATAAAAATCAAGTGAGAGAGAAAGTTGTAGCCTCAGGTGTAGTTGTTCCTACAGTGTAACTTGCTGAAAGGACATATGGGCCCCATCACAAGTTACAAGGCTCTTAAGTGAGTCACTGCAAAATGAACTTACATCCAAAAACATTGAACATTACTAGACACCTTTTATTATAGAAGCCCACCCATTCTATTGATTGAGGTTATTTGTGAAAATTTCAGTGCAAGAGGATAGATGGTTTTTCTCCAAAGATACTCACCATACATATTTCCTTGAGTAGAAATAGGGCTTTTTGAAAAGCTACTTGTAGCTTGATGAAAGTGGTGACTCCTCCATCGTAGGGATCATCTATTTGTTATGCTTGTGCAAGACTTAGTATATCACATCCTTACCTGCCACGACGAGATTCATAAGGTATGTAGTACCAAAGTTGAAGAAATATCAAGATGTGGGCTGAAAATATCGCAATTGGCCATTGACCTTAGGGATAAAAAGTGTTTGAGTTGTCTTCATCTTGTGTCAGACTAGTAACGATTTGGGCCGACTTTAGGCTTTGGGAAACATAAAACAAATTTGGAAAAAGGGTCAAAAAGTTCATGATTGGGTTGATTTAGACCCACACCTATTTTTGCCTTCTGTTGAAAAGGGGTAAGGTTATTGTGCTTGTGTGCTTGCTTTGTTTTCTTGTCAAAGAATTCCAAAACAATTTTAAACCAAGAATCCATCCAACATAATTTACATCAAACATTGATAAACAAAACAAACATCAACAAGTGAAACAAAATATCAGTTTGTATGACCATCACTCATATCTTGAGAAAACGAAAGCTTCATCAAAATACCAAATTAAAGAAGAGACAAGTGGGTTCAAAAGATCTAATCAAAAGAAGGAAGTTTTTCTATATCAATAGACAAATTTTTCTCTCACATAGAGCCTTCTTGCGCCATATGCACTTGTATCGTCAAGGCAAATCCAATGAATTTGACAAAGAGCCTTTGAAAAATAGAGCTTTTACTCAGTATAGAACCTTGGATTATCACAAAAACAAAGGGGGCAAGATCAATCCTTCTTTCTTCCCAAAAATATGTATCACCTACAACAAAGCTTGAGGGGAACCACCAACCCCTGAGAGAGAGGAAGAAGTAGAAACCCCCTTTGTAACAAAACATTTTTATTGAGGTATATATTCTATCCACTCTCACCTTCCACACATCACAAATCCATTCAACTCTCAAAACACAAAGAGGTCTTGTCTTGAGTTTTTTTTTAAATATTGTTGGAATCAAACCAACAAATCACTTTTAGAGTGTCTCTACATCTAGGATCAATCATCCTAAGAGGAATTTATACATAGGTTAAAGCTAGTTTATGAATGCATCCTCTCATTACTAGGTAGCTTGGTTTGTAACACATTTGAAACCTTGCTATACCTCATCACATAAAATTGTTGAAAAACACAAGAGCAATTCAAAAAGAACTTTGTTAAACATCCAACCTTTAGTGTTAGAGATCCATCTTCCAACAAACATTTCACAAAAACTTTTCTTTCATCAAACATTTCATCACCACCTCATAATCACTTTCACCAACCTCAACCTTTCAAGAACATGGCTCACACAAGATCAATGAGAAACCAACAACCAGATATTGAAGAGGAGGAATAAAACCTCAACCATTTTCATGAGGCCATTGGAGGAGGCACTAATGATGAAGAATCTAGCACTCCCACTCCCGAAGATATAGAAAGAGCACAATATAATCCCAAATTCAATAGACTCTTTGATGAAATCCTTAGAAACAATGCAGATGCTCATTTTCTGAGACTTGCTCAAGAGGGTACCAAACTACCCTCTGACTTTCATATCACACAGATATGGCAAACATTTGAGCAACGTAGCCATCACGATGGTGGCAGGGGTAGAGATTACTTCCGCTATGACCTTAATCATCAAGGGAATCCTCCACCTCCTCCTCCTCCTTCAAAAATAGACATGTTGAGACTGTGTGTGTGAAAAGTGGACCTGTATTTGCAAGCACAACACTTCAATTAAGTCATTACATGCATGGTTAGACAGATATAAACATGAATAATAAAACCATAAAAAATTGACCTATTTCCTTCTAGTAGATGTGAGTTTAGATTTTTCTCAGATTGCTTAGCTATCCAGTGACTAGACAACACCTAAACGAAGGATTTAATCTATATGAGCATGAATTCAAGCTAGATGAATGCAAGATTAATCTAACATGATTTAAGCAATAAATGAGCTAAGTGATCTAAATATGTATGCAATAATTAATATAAGAATATCTCAATGCACAAATATCAATGAACCTAGAGAAAAAACAACATAATAACAATATATTCTCCAGGATCTTTTGAATGAGAGATGAGAGCCTGAATTTATAGAAAATTCAGAAAGAAACCAAAGGCTGAGATCAAATGATGATGAGCGGTCAAGATTTTCCAAGAGGAAGCACAATCCAGGTGAATTGATGTGATTGGATGCTTTTCTTAGTTTTAAAGAAAATTGAACTAAAATTAAGATAAAATTAGAAAAAACTGATTTATTCTTCATTTCATTCAAGTTTAATATTTAATTATTTTAATTGCTTTCTTTGAGATTATTTATCAATTTTTAATTTCTATTTCATGATTATCTCCAATTGATTTCTTTTCTCAATTTTTAATTCTTTCTTAGTCAATTAATTCATTTTTTTATTTGTTTCCTTTTTTGAAGATTTAATGGCAAATAAGATAATTGTTTTAAATGATTTACTAAGAATGATTTAAATAATTAAATAAATATTTAATTAATATTGAGTGATTGATTTTGCCATGTGACATTTGATGATTAAAGAATTAATTGTGTGCTCAAGATTTATTTAATTGCCTTTGGTTAGGACCTTGGTGGTGTTGTCGAGATTAGGGGCTCATGGTTTAGATGACCATTTTTAGGGTATTACATTTACCCCTTTGATTTAATGTGCGAGCAGTGCGTTGGTTCAAAGAAAATTTGATGTCTAGGAGATACCAGTTCTGAACTTGATTGATCACGAACTAGATGAACAGGGAGGTGTTTAGCTTGATTTGAAGCGATGAAGCTGAATGAAGTCTGATTAAAGCGATACTGATCCCGAAATTGATTGAACTTGGGAATGATAGAAAATAAAAGATACCAAACTTGAACTTGATTGATCAAGAAGCGGATCTTACTAATCTAGAACTTGATTGATCTAGACACAGTGAGTGATGATAAAAAATAGATCTTGAACTTGATTGATCAAGACATGATGAGCAAAGATGAACTGTTCAGCTTGATTTGATGCAATGAAACTGAACACCTGCTTAGATTGAGTGTGATTAAAAAAACTCTTTGAACCCTTGATTGAGTTTAAATGAATAATCAGCTTGATGAAAAGAGATGAAAATGATTAACGTTAAGAGATTGATTCAGATGAAGACAAATATCAATTTGATTTGAAGCGATAAAACTGATATGCCCCTAGCGATTGATTTGATTCAGATGATCGAGAGATCTCAACTTGATATAAAGCAATGAAGTTGAGATGCCCCTAGCGATGAGGTCTTTTTTGATTGATTTTCTTTAGTTGAAAAAAATATTTTTGCTTGACTTTTGATGAAGATTTGAAAATTTTCCCGACATTTGAAGATGTGAGATCATAAGGTCACGAGTATGCCCCCTCGGGAGCAAAATCAAAAGATAGCGAGGGTACATAATGATTATAGGAAATTTTTAGCAATGATAAGTTGTTTGAGCACAAATTGATTCAGAGAAATTTTTGAAAATTTTGCGTTGATTGATAAGAAATTGAGCACAAAGTTGATTTGTAAAAATTAAATTGAGATGCAGCGTTGATTAATGAGAAATTAAGCGCAAATTGAAGAAGAGAATGAGTAGTTGATGAAAGTGCTAAGTGGTCAACGTCGTAAAATTTTGATGAGAGAATTGACATCAGATTTTGATTTCAATCCCGAAAATGGACTTAGGATAGCCGATTTACAAGCTCGTGATTTGATTTCATCATACTTATGTTGATTGATTATGAGATGTTTTTCTATATGCTTTATTCTATATGTATGCATTTCTTTTCAGTATAGATGAATGAATGCAAATGGAATATGGGTGTTTATTTTTGTTTCTTTTTATGCAAATAAATGATGATGCAAATAAATGAGGAGAATGAGTAACTAGTAATGCAAATGTTTACTTTTCTTCATGCAATAATATGAATGCAAGTATGTATGGATCTATAGAAGATGCTCATGTATGTAACTAGCATCTCAATACACAAGTACTCGGTCAGAGAAACAATGATGAAAAAGAGACCACTTAGCTGAGAAATGACGAATGCCTTAGACTCCCATTCAAAAGATAAAGAGATCATTGTTATCATGCCAAAATCACTCTAAATTCATGAGATGCAAAATGAAATGCAAGATGAGATGCAAAATGAGATGCAACCGAAACCTAGTCATGTGCATTTTCATCATTGAGCATTTTACAAACATAGTAGGAAGATTAGAGTTCCTTTCTTTTCATGTGCAATATTAATTATCTTGTTCGCAATGACCCTTTTTCATTCATATCCTTGGATAGATTTCACAGGGACCTGGATTGCATGATAAAGAAAATCCCTCAAAATAGAAAAAGAAATGATGGGAACCTCCATGTAGCATTCAAATAAGCGGAGTCAAGGTATGTGTGGTGATTTCACCTTGATGTGAAGGCACTTATCACAGACACCTAGCTGATTAGATGTTTCCAGATCATCAGAATCATTCCCAAAAGCAGAAAACAAAGAAAATATTATGCCCCCAATCCTTGCTCCTCTTAGTCAAGATAGACTTCCTCGAGTTACTCAGAGGGAATAATAAGCGAAAGCCAATGTAAAAGATAGCACACAAAGAAAATTTCATGCATATCTCAAATAGTTTAGTGATTGTTTTCAGTTTTGTTGTTTTGCTTGTTTACTCAGTGATGAAACTCTTCAGTAGTCAGGAGATGGGTGACTGACTCGGAGTGGATGACCAGGTTTCACTGACGGAAAGATGACTTGTTTGACACTACTTAGGATATGATGTGCTCTTGTCGATTATCTGAGACTAGGACATTGATCAGTTTAAAGCCATGAGGGTACCAACGAACCAGAATGTCATAGAAGTGACTGAAACATATGTACAAGCGAAAAAAATTATGCATGAAAGTGGGAAATGCCAACATTGCATTGATAGATGGAGTGCTTGAGTACAAGAGGCACCTATTTACCAGGTTTTCACCTACTTGGCAGAGATTCATTTTTTTTTTTACCAAGGTGCCTGTTTACCAGGTTTTTAGCAAGGCATTTTCTCTCTTTTTTCCTTTTTTTTAATTTGAATTTCTATTTTTATTTTTTTTTGAATTTCTTCAGGACTTTTTCTGATTTTTTATGATTTTTTCAAGACTTTTTATGATTTTTTTCAAGACTTTTTCAGATTTTTAGGATTTTTTCAAGACTTTTTAGCTGTATAGGCTGCTGGAGCAGAGAATATTTAAGTGAAGAATTTCTTTAGATGGATGGTGTTGATCGGTTCGCGGAGCTACTCTCCTTCTGATGTTGAGAGCTAATAGGCACCCAAGCCAAAAGTTGTAGTAATGAAATAGGGACCCAGCCAGTTGGGTTCGAACTTCCCTTTGTTGTCTCGAAACTATTGATTCTTAGGATTTTCTCTTAGAACTAGGTCACCAACCTGAAATTCTTGGTGTCAAACCTTTTTGTTATATCCTCTAGACATTCTCTTTTGGTACACTCTAAGATGATCAAATGCCACTTGCCGACACTCATCCAACAATTCGAGCTCTTGCAATCTAGATATTCTATTGTAGCGTCCTAAAATTGTGACACTTGCAATTTCGACTGCATTTCGGTCTTCACGATGGTGACGCAACATGCAACCTGAATGGAGACCCTGAAACTTGCTCATGACACCAAAAACTGCATTTTCTTGCACCCTGGCCTGAACCTCCTTTGCACCCTGCTGTCCCGGGAGGTGGGACCAGAGCGCCCAGTGCCCTGGTCCTTCAGGACAAGGGCACCCAGCGCCCTGGTCCCCCAGGACCATGGCGCCCAGCGCCCTGGTCCCTGGGTCCTATTTTGGGCCCGGTCTCTTTTGGACTTCGGGTCTTTATGTTTGCAAATTGGAAAATTGTCTTTCCTGGTCAGCCTAAGGTCGGGAAAATCAGTCTATCAGCCCTAATTGACAAGTATATAAACTACATTTTCCTCTTTCATTCGACATGATGGAAAAAGCGTGGAAATTATACTCAAGCATTCAAGCATTCAAGCATTCCTTCAAGCAATTGATCATTTCAAGTCTCCATTCAAGGCTAAGTGTTGCATTCAAGACAAGGATTCAACCATTGAAGAGGACATCACTTACTACATACTACTACAACATACAACATACAACATCTATACCTTCGCACATAAGGATACAAACATCCTTACAACAAGGTATTAGTACTTGTTTTACATTACAAACATTTACATTTATAGCATTGCTCATTTCTTGGTTAATTCCAAAACTGGGGTTTGACCTAAAGGCAAACCCCTAATCCCTAACCCTCCAATCGTCTTTGTTTTTCTGTGTGTAGGTTGCAGGTACGCGGCTGAAATTGAAGATCTGGAATCCTTGTGCAGAGACGAACAGATCCCCCTTCGTTTCGCAGATTTTTCGGAGGACCGTGGCGCTCGGGCACCACCGTCCCGGCAACTTTCACTCAAATTTGCAGGACAGCGCCGTATCGACATTTTACTGCTAATTCCAAGTCTGCGGCTTCATCCTATATCCCTATCTCAGTTTATAAGTGAATCTTTGTCACTTTCTATGCATTCCTAGCTTAATTCTTCTATCAACATTCTTTACAAAAGAGGGTAGCCTTGCTTTCTTAACCCTTGAAACACATTTAGCATCCAATCTTGCATTGCGTGGGATTGGATCTTGTGGGTTTCAACCCCTCTTTTGAATGTAGAGTCTCTCCCCTAAGTGAAAACCATCAACCCTAGTGAATCTCCCTTCTCTCTCCTTGGAGTTGGAAGAGGGGAGAGCAACTAGGGTTCGATCGCGATTTTCCGCTTTACATTTTGGTGAACCCGACGTGAACATCCTTTCTGATTATTCATGGTTAGATCTAAAAATTGGATTCCTTGATTACATTTCCATGTTTGATCTTTTGCAAAATTTTAGAGGCTAATTGCATAAAAACCCTAAATTTTCTTTTTAGTAATTAAGCTTGTGAAATGTCTAAATGTTAATGCTTGTTTCAGATCTACCCTTCTATTACAAATTATCAATTCATATCTATGCTTTAATTTTGAAAATTATGTGGTTAAGTGTCAAAACCCTAATTTTTGAAACCCTCTTGATTCAACCTTTGTCCAACAATTTCACTGATCAAAACATCTCCAAATCAGCTGTAACTTTGGATTCCGCAATAAAATCACAATATCTTTCATCCCTGAAAATTTGGAAAAAAGTTGCGAGGACCGTGTGCACTCCGAGCACCATCGTCCCCGACATTTTTTCTGAAATTTCGGGAGTGAGATCTTACTGTGTTTTCCTGCTAAAATCCAGAATTTTGGCTGATTTTATCAATTTTAACACCTTCAAAATTACAGTCAAAGTTGGTCTAGGGATTGCTTGGATTAATGCTTCTAATCATTCAAAAATTGTTGAAATTGAAATTTGTGTCAAAATTGTGTTTCTTACAGTCCTAAGTCTGAAAAGTGTGTTAACATTCATTCGAAATTTCAGTGCTTTATTCAAATTCTTACAATTTGTGACTTTTGAAATTAAGTGCTTAATTACAACAACTTTAATTTCCGCTTTCAAAATTTAATTTTGCGTGAAATTGAGTCAATTTTTAAATTTCAAAACTTGCATTGCTCTTGACATTCCCTCTAAAATCATAACATTCAAAATTTCAGTTTCCCTCTCTTTTTCAAAATTCAAATTTTTGCATTTTTCGACAATCTTGGTAGGGTTCAATTTCGAGATTGCAACTTTAATTTGGCCTATCTACAGATCGTAAAACCACTCAATTTTTTCAGATTAGCTCTAAAATCATCATAACTTTCATCCCTGCAAATTTCGAAAAAAGTTGTCGGGACCGTGTGCACTCCGAAGCGCCACGGTCCCTGACATTTTTTCTGAAATTTCGGGAGATTGTCCTGATTGTATTTAACAGCTTAAATCTGGAAGATTGGCTGATTTTACTGAAAATTGCTACCTCTAAATTCAAAACTTTCTCTCTCTCTCTAGTGCATGAGTTTTACAACAATAAGCCCTACTTACACTATTCCCGTTAGACGAAGCCGTAGAATTAAGTCTTTCCGAGGTTTAACTACTGAGGAGATGGAACCTAATTTGAATAGCCTTTTTAACGAGGACATGGGTAATTCCTCTAATCCTCCTAATGATGAAGAAGCTCTCCATGAGGTTTCTGAAGAACAACTTTCGAAATTGGATAACCAATTTGACGATTTTCGACAATGGATGTCTCAAGAATACCCTGATAGTCAAGCTCTTCCTTTAATTGAGGGTCTAAAACGTATGCTTCAAAGTGATAAGAATGGAATTGATATTTTGCGTGGGATTGCACACATTGTGGATTTGAATGTGATGCCTATGAAGAGTTGTGCTGAAAATTTGGGTTATACACAACCTCCTACTCAAGTCAATCATTCTATTCCTTTGATGACTTCTATTGCTAGCGTACCTACCTTTACATCAAACATAATGGCTACTTCTACACAAGACATTCCTCCTGTGATCACCAGTCATGGGGGCAACCCTTCTTCTTCAATTAACCCTCTTCCTTCATTTAATCCGACTTCTTCATTCATTCCTTCAATGAATGTCCCTATTATATCTCCACAAATGAACATGACGCAAGGGGGCAATTCATTCAATCATTCCATTCCTCCTTGTAGTGTTCCTCCTGTCCAATCATCTCCTATGACTAATTATCATAGAGTCCCACCACCTTACTCTTTACCTTCTTTCAATAACATAACACCTCCATCTCAATCTAACACATCTAATATGAATTCTTCGACTGAAGCGACCATTAACAATCTTGCACAAACTGTCTCTTCTTTACAGCAACAAATTGCCTCTATGAATCAATCTAAGTTTAGTGTGCCCACATTTGATGTTGCGAGTCCACTTTCTCTTGACATTGTTCGAGCTATCCCTCCTAAACATGTTGAAATCCCGCATTTGGAGCTTTATAATGGTAAAGGTGATCCTCTAACACATGTTAAGACTTTTCAAACAATCTATACTGATTTTGCCTATGACCAAAGGTTGCTTGCAAAATTGTTTACTAGAACATTAAGAGACAAAGCCCTACAATGGTATTGCTCGTTGCCTTCCTATTCTATTACTTCTTTCGAACAACTTGCAAATGCTTTCATTCAACAATTTCAAAACAATATAAGTCCTAAAGTTACTTTGATTGATTTAATGCATTGTAAACAAGGTGTTAAAGAAAAAGTGACTGATTTCATTGGTAGATATAAGCATTTGTATGCTCAAATTTCTTTTCCAGTGCCTGACAATGATATTCAAAGAATCTTTATTTCTAATTTACAAAAAGATATTCGAGACAAACTTCTGTTTTCTGAGTTTACTTCTTTCCAACAGTTGTGTCCAACTCTTCACAATTATCAACTGACTGTGAGTCAAATGGAACAATCACATCCTATGGCTCCGAGTGATAAGGGTGATAGCAGTCAACAACCATTTGGGAAGTTTAAACCGAACAGAGATTCCATCAAATTCAATGAAAACATCATCAACAACAATGTGAATGCAGCATCAAGTGTGCCTCCTATTTCTAAATTTTTCAAGAAAGAAAGAAAGTATACTCCTTTGAATGAATCATTGCATAGTATTATGAATAAGTTATTGGAACAAAATGTGCTTACTCTTCCTCCTATAAGACAAATTGATCCTGCAAAGATTACTTCACCTTATTTTGATAACAAAGCTTTTTGTCAATTTCATCATCAGCCTGGGCATGATACTGAAAAATGTTTTTCTTTAAAGGGTAAAATTCAAGATTTGATTGATAATAATACTATTTCTGTTTCTGGAGTGAATGATAAAGGCAATACATCTGTAGCTCCTCCTAATCAAAATCTTCAGATTTTTACTAATCCATTACCTTCTCATACCTCTAATGCAATTGAGGCTAATGATTCCTCTCTCTCATCTGATGGTCTTGTGTCTATGACTCCGAATGTGATTAACTTTGTAGAGCAGCAAGAAAACCCTAAAGAACCTTCCATCACATTTGATTCCAGTGAAACCATTAGGGCACCTGATGGTCCTTTATACATAGTTGCAAAAGTCAAGAACACACCTTGTCGTGGAGTGTTTATTGATCCTCCGTGCATGATTAATGTTATTACTGAAGAATTTCTTTTTACTTTGCAATTGAATCAAGTGATATATGACAAAACCGATGTGATTGTGAAACTTTTTGATGCATTTTCTTCTCCTGCAATTGGTTCTATTACATTGCCTATTGAGGTCCATAACAAATCTCTTGATGTGAACTTTGCTATTATTCCTTCATCCGAACAATTTCGTGTGAAGCTTGGCTATCCTTGGCTATCTTCCATGAAAGCTATTGCTTCTCCTATTCACAAGTGTTTGAAATTTCCCCATAATGGTGAAGTTGTTACTGTCAATCATAGTCTCTTTAAACCAGCTGAAAGAACTTCTAGCGTTCCTATTGATTACTTTTGGCCTAAACAATTCCAATCTCTTCCTCCGCGAAGTGATCATCTTTTCAAATCTTATCAAAAGTGGAAAACAGATATGATCCTATCTCTAAGTGAACCTAGAACACCCAAACTTGACATTCCTATCATTCTTGAGAAGGAAGTTCTTCCTTTGAAAGATAAAACTAATGTCTTTCCTCAAGAAGATTCCCAACCCGTTCCCATGGATGTGATTATGTCTATGCCTAATAAACCTTCTAAGAGTAGACCTATACCTCTTCGTCATGATGGACTTGGTCTTCTTCCTAAACCAAATATTCCTCCTTTGTATGGAGCAGTCCCTCCTCCTTCTTTTTATAGAGAGAAGAGACCTTCTTCTTCTCCTATTATCCAGCCTAAGAGACCACAACCTAAACACCCAAGTGATAAGGATGAGAACATTCCTCCTCCTCAATCTTCTCCACTTCCTACTAAGACTAGACGAAATCGTTCTGCACATGAACGCCGACGAAAGCGTCGTCTTAGAGCTCAAGCAGCTGCTTCTCAAACTTTGCAATCTCCAAAAACACCTTCAACAAGCATTATTCCATTTTCTCCAAAATCTCCAAAACATAAGATGCATGATGGTCTTGATCTTGTGCGAATTAAAGACCCTATTTTTATAAATCTTGATGATGCTATAGATGAAAATGTTATTCATGATGAAAATGTTACTTCTCTTGCTTCTGATAGTGAATATGAACTTGTTGATATTGATAACCATTTATCTAATGAATTTTCTAAAGCACTTATCCTAGCTCCTAGACAAGAACAACGTGGCTTGGAATGTGAAAATAGCCCTTGATTGGATCTTGTGATAGCTCCATCTGCTGTGTTGAATGTTCCTCCTCTAGCGTGTTCCCTGCCTTCCCGAAACATTTATCAGCAAGATCGGGGGGTAGATGACATGCTAGACTAGTTTCATTAGCATAGCAGATTCTCTCCTCCTCTCTTTCGTTACTTCTTCTATATGTTATTCTCATTCTTCTATTTGTTGTCCTTAGTGTTGTCTACTTGAGGACGATGCAAAGCATTGAGATCTCTTTTGGTCTCTCTCATGTTGACTCAAAAGACACATGTGTTCCCTTCTTCTAGGTGACCTTCCTTGATTGGGGAATGAAGAACAATTATGCATACATACATATGATATATATACATGAATTATCATACATCATACTGACCCTGAGGAAAGCGAAGTCACCTTGTGCTTTGTGTTTTGTGTCTATTATCCTTGGGCTTATCTCACACTTGGGCGCTAAATCCTTGTGATAACGTGCTCCTTTCTCATTCCTTATATGTATCACTACCTTAAAGCAATCACCCCCGGTGAGGCATGTGCGATCGCTTTAACGTAGGGGGGCATACATCCCGTTCATATCTTTTCAAGATACTTGAAAATTTCTTGGCAAATTTAACCTTGCCTTGAAAATTTTTGATATCTTTCTTGCATGACTCATAGTGAGGGAACCTTACTACTGACAGTCATGGTTCTCCCTCGTGATCTTCCCTTTTACTTTGTCAATCAAAGTCGTAAGATCCTTAGTCCACTGGGGGCTTGGTGTGTCTTGCCTCCTTGACGTGGTGAAAGTCTTTCAATATTGTTTCCTTGTACTTTACCGGAAGTATGAGCATACATACTCCCGCTAAAGTGGGGGCTAAAAGTAGCATCCTAAAATTGTGACACTTGCAATTTTGACTGCATTTCGGTCTTCACGATGGGGACGCAACACGCAACCTGAATGGAGACCCCAAAACTTGCTCATGACACCAAAAACTGCATTTTCTTGCACCCTGGCCTGAACCTCCTTTGCACCCTGCTGTCCCGGGAGGTGGGACCAGAGCGCCCAGCGCCCTGGTCCTTCAGGACTAGGGCGCCCAGCACCCTGGTCCCCCAGGACCATGGCGCCCAGCGCCCTGGTCCCTGGGTCCTATTTTGGGCCCGGTCTCTTTTGGACTTCGGGTCTTTATGTTTGCAAATTGGAAAATTGTCTTTCCTGGTCGGCCTAAGGTCGGGAAAATCAGTCTATCAGCCCTAATTGACAAGTATATAAACTACATTTTCCTCTTTCATTCGACATGATGGAAAAAGTGTGGAAATTATACTCAAGCATTCAAGCATTCAAGCATTCCTTCAAGCAATTGATCATTTCAAGTCTCCATTCAAGGCTAAGTGTTGCATTCAAGACAAGGATTCAACCATTGAAGAGGAGATCACTTACTACATACTACTACAACATACAACATACAACATCTATACCTTCGCACATAAGGACACAAACATCCTTACAACAAGGTATTAGTACTTGTTTTACATTACAGACATTTACATTTACAGCATTGCTCATTTCTTGGTTAATTCCAAAACTGGGGTTTGACCTAAAGGCAAACCCCTAATCCCTAACCCTCCAATCGTCTTCACTTTTCTGTGTGTAGGTTGCAGGTACGCGGCTGAAATTGAAGATCTGGAATCCTTGTGCAGAGACGAACAGATCCCCCTTCGTTTCGCGGATTTTTCGGAGGACCGTGGCGCTCGGGCGCCACCGTCCCGGCAACTTTCGCTCAAATTTGCAGGACAGCACCGTATCGACATTTTACTGCTAATTCCAAGTCCGCGGCTTCATCCTACATCCCTATCTCAGTTTATAAGCGAATCTTTGTCACTTTCTATGCATTCCTAGCTTAATTCTTCTATCAACATTCTTTACAAAAGAGGGTAGCCTTGCTTTCTTAACCCTTGAAACACATTTAGCATCCAATCTTGCATTGCGTGGGATTGGATCTTGTGGGTTTCAACCCCTCTTTTGAATGTAAAGTCTCTCCCCTAAGTGAAAACCATCAACCCTAGTGAATCTCCCTTCTCTCTCCTTGGAGTTGGAAGAGGGGAGAGCAACTAGGGTTCGATCGCGATTTTCCGCTTTACATTTTGGTGAACCCGACGTGAACATCCTTTCTGATTATTCATGGTTAGATCTAAAAATTGGATTCCTTGATTACATTTCCATGTTTGATCTTTTGCAAAATTTTAGAGGCTAATTGCATAAAAACCCTAAATTTTCTTTTTAGTAATTAAGCTTGTGAAATGTCTAAATGTTAATGCTTGTTTCAGATCTACCCTTCTATTACAAATTATCAATTCATATCTATGCTTTAATTTTGAAAATTATGTGGTTAAGTGTCAAAACCCTAATTTTTGAAACCCTCTTGATTCAACCTTTGTCCAACAATTTCACTGATCAAAACATCTCCAAATCAGCTGTAACTTTGGATTCCGCAATAAAATCACAATATCTTTCATCCCTGAAAATTTGGAAAAAAGTTGCGAGGACCGTGTGCACTCCGAGCACCATCGTCCCCGACATTTTTTCCAAAATTTCGGGAGTGAGATCTTACTCTATTTTCCTGCTAAAATCCAGAATTTTGGCTGATTTTATCAATTTTAACACCTTCAAAATTACAGTCAAAGTTGGTCTAGGGATTGCTTGGATTAACGCTTCTAATCATTCAAAAATTGTTGAAATTGAAATTTGTGTCAAAATTGTGTTTCTTACAGTCCTAAGTCTGAAAAGTGTGTTAACATTCATTCGAAATTTCAGTGCTTTATTCAAATTCTTACAATTTGTGACTTTTGAAATTAAGTGCTTAATTACAACAACTTTAATTTCCGCTTTCAAAATTTAATTTTGCGTGAAATTGAGTCAATTTTTAAATTTCAAAACTTGCATTGCTCTTGACATTCCCTCTAAAATCATAACATTCAAAATTTCAGTTTCCCTCTCTTTTTCAAAATTCAAATTTTTGCATTTTTCGACAATCTTGGTAGGGTTCAATTTCGAGATTGCAACTTTAATTTGGCCTATCTATAGATCGTAAAACCACTCAATTTTTTCAGATTAGCTCTAAAATCATCATAACTTTCATCCCTGCAAATTTCGAAAAAAGTTGTCGGGACCGTGTGCACTCCGAAGCGCCACGGTCCCTGACATTTTTTCTGAAATTTCGGGAGATTGTCCTGATTGTATTTAACAGCTTAAATCTGGAAGATTGGCTGATTTTACTGAAAATTGCTACCTCTAAATTCAAAACTTTCTCTCTCTCTCTAGTGCATGAGTTTTACAACAATAAGCCCTACTTACACTATTCCCGTTAGACGAAGCCGTAGAATTAAGTCTTTCTGAGGTTTAACTACTGAGGAGATGGAACCTAATTTGAATAGCCTTTTTAACGAGGACATGGGTAATTCCTCTAATCCTCCTAATGATGAAGAAGCTCTCCATGAGGTTTCTGAAGAACAACTTTCGAAATTGGATAACCAATTTGATGATTTTCGACAATGGATGTCTCAAGAATACCCTGATAGTCAAGCTCTTCCTTTAATTGAGGGTCTAAAACGTATGCTTCAAAGTGATAAGAATGGAATTGATATTTTGCATGGTATTGCACACATTGTGGATTTGAATGTGATGCCTATGAAGAGTTGTGCTGAAAATTTGGGTTATACACAACCTCCTACTCAAGTCAATCATTCTATTCCTTTGATGACTTCTATTGCTAGCGTACCTACCTTTACATCAAACATAATGGCTACTTCTACACAAGACATTCCTCCTGTGATCACCAGTCATGGGGGCAACCCTTCTTCTTCAATTAACCCTCTTCCTTCATTTAATCCGACTTCTTCATTCATTCCTTCAATGAATGTCCCTATTATATCTCCACAAATGAACATGACGCAAGGGGGCAATTCATTCAATCATTCCATTCCTCCTTGTAGTGTTCCTCCTGTCCAATCATCTCCTATGACTAATTATCATAGAGTCCCACCACCTTACTCTTTACCTTCTTTCAATAACATAACACCTCCATCTCAATCTAACACATCTAATATGAATTCTTCGACTGAAGCGACCATTAACAATCTTGCACAAACTGTCTCTTCTTTACAGCAACAAATTGCCTCTATGAATCAATCTAAGTTTAGTGTGCCCACATTTGATGTTGCGAGTCCACTTTCTCTTGACATTGTTCGAGCTATCCCTCCTAAACATGTTGAAATCCTGCATTTGGAGCTTTATAATGGTAAAGGTGATCCTCTAACACATGTTAAGACTTTTCAAACAATCTATACTGATTTTGCCTATGACCAAAGGTTGCTTGCAAAATTGTTTACTAGAACATTAAGAGACAAAGCCCTACAATGGTATTGCTCGTTGCCTTCCTATTCTATTACTTCTTTCGAACAACTTGCAAATGCTTTCATTCAACAATTTCAAAACAATATAAGTCCTAAAGTTACTTTGATTGATTTAATGCATTGTAAACAAGGTGTTAAAGAAAAAGTGACTGATTTCATTGGTAGATATAAGCATTTGTATGCTCAAATTTCTTTTCCAGTGCCTGACAATGATATTCAAAGAATCTTTATTTCTAATTTACAAAAAGATATTCGAGACAAACTTCTGTTTTCTGAGTTTACTTCTTTCCAACAGTTGTGTCCAACTCTTCACAATTATCAACTGACTGTGAGTCAAATGGAACAATCACATCCTATGGCTCCGAGTGATAAGGGTGATAGCAGTCAACAACCATTTGGGAAGTTTAAACCGAACAGAGATTCCATCAAATTCAATGAAAACATCATCAACAACAATGTGAATGCAGCATCAAGTGTGCCTCCTATTTCTAAATTTTTCAAGAAAGAAAGAAAGTATACTCCTTTGAATGAATCATTGCATAGTATTATGAATAAGTTATTGGAACAAAATGTGCTTACTCTTCCTCCTATAAGACAAATTGATCCTGCAAAGATTACTTCACCTTATTTTGATAACAAAGCTTTTTGTCAATTTCATCATCAGCCTGGGCATGATACTGAAAAATGTTTTTCTTTAAAGGGTAAAATTCAAGATTTGATTGATAATAATACTATTTCTGTTTCTGGAGTGAATGATAAAGGCAATACATCTGTAGCTCCTCCTAATCAAAATCTTCAGATTTTTACTGATCCATTACCTTCTCATACCTCTAATGCAATTGAGGCTAATGATTCCTCTCTCTCATCTGATGGTCTTGTGTCTATGACTCCGAATGTGATTAACTTTGTAGAGCAGCAAGAAAACCCTAAAGAACCTTCCATCACATTTGATTCCAGTGAAACCATTAGGGCACCTGATGGTCCTTTATACATAGTTGCAAAAGTCAAGAACACACCTTGTCGTGGAGTGCTTATTGATCCTCCGTGCATGATTAATGTTATTACTGAAGAATTTCTTTTTACTTTGCAATTGAATCAAGTGATATATGACAAAACCGATGTGATTGTGAAACTTTTTGATGCATTTTCTTCTCCTGCAATTGGTTCTATTACATTGCCTATTGAGGTCCATAACAAATCTCTTGATGTGAACTTTGCTATTATTCCTTCATCCGAACAATTTCGTGTGAAGCTTGGCTATCCTTGGCTATCTTCCATGAAAGCTATTGCTTCTCCTATTCACAAGTGTTTGAAATTTCCCCATAATGGTGAAGTTGTTACTGTCAATCATAGTCTCTTTAAACCAGCTGAAAGAATTTCTAGCGTTCCTATTGATTACTTTTGGCCTAAACAATTCCAATCTCTTCCTCCGCGAAGTGATCATCTTTTCAAATCTTATCAAAAGTGGAAAACAGATATGATCCTATCTCTAAGTGAACCTAGAACACCCAAACTTGACATTCCTATCATTCTTGAGAAGGAAGTTCTTCCTTTGAAAGATAAAACTAATGTCTTTCCTCAAGAAGATTCCCAACCCATTCCCATGGATGTGATTATGTCTATGCCTAATAAACCTTCTAAGAGTAGACCTATACCTCTTCGTCATGATGGACTTGGTCTTCTTCCTAAACCAAATATTCCTCCTTTGTATGGAGCAGTCCCTCCTCCTTCTTTTTATAGAGAGAAGAGACCTTCTTCTTCTCCTATTATCCAGCCTAAGAGACCACAACCTAAACACCCAAGTGATAAGGATGAGAACATTCCTCCTCCTCAATCTTCTCCACTTCCTACTAAGACTAGACGAAATCGTTCTGCACGTGAACGCCGACGAAAGCGTCGTCTTAGAGCTCAAGCAGCTGCTTCTCAAACTTTGCAATCTCCAAAAACACCTTCAACAAGCATTATTCCATTTTCTCCAAAATCTCCAAAACATAAGATGCATGATGGTCTTGATCTTGTGCGAATTAAAGACCCTATTTTTATAAATCTTGATGATGCTATAGATGAAAATGTTATTCATGATGAAAATGTTACTTCTCTTGCTTCTGATAGTGAATATGAACTTGTTGATATTGATAACCATTTATCTAATGAATTTTCTAAAGCACTTATCCTAGCTCCTAGACAAGAACAACGTGGCTTGGAATATGAAAATAGCCCTTGATTGGATCTTGTGATAGCTCCATCTGCTGTGTTGAATGTTCCTCCTCTAGCGTGTTCCCTGCCTTCCCGAAACATTTATCAGCAAGATCGGGGGGTAGATGACATGCTAGACTAGTTTCATTAGCATAGCAGATTCTCTCCTCCTCTCTTTCGTTACTTCTTCTATATGTTATTCTCATTCTTCTATTTGTTGTCCTTAGTGTTGTCTACTTGAGGACGATGCAAAGCATTGAGATCTCTTTTGGTCTCTCTCATGTTGACTCAAAAGACACATGTGTTCCCTTCTTCTAGGTGACCTTCCTTGATTGGGGAATGAAGAACAATTATGCATACATACATATGATATATATACATGAATTATCATACATCATACTGACCCTGAGGAAAGCGAAGTCACCTTGTGCTTTGTGTTTTGTGTCTATTATCCTTGGGCTTATCTCACACTTGGGGGCTAAATCCTTGTGATAATGTGCTCCTTTCTCATTCCTTATATGTATCACTACCTTAAAGCAATCACCCCCGGTGAGGCGTGTGCGATCGCTTTAACGTAGGGGGGCATACATCCCGTTCATATCTTTTCAAGATACTTGAAAATTTCTTGGCAAATTTAACCTTGCCTTGAAAATTTTTGATATCTTTCTTGCATGACTCATAGTGAGGGAACCTTACTGCTGACAGTCATGGTTCTCCCTCGTGATCTTCCCTTTTACTTTGTCAATCAAAGTCGTAAGATCCTTAGTCCACTGGGGGCTTGGTGTGTCTTGCCTCCTTGACGTGGTGAAAGTCTTTCAATATTGTTTCCTTGTACTTTACCGAAAGTATGAGCATACATACTCCCGCTAAAGTGGCGGCTAAATGTAGCATCCTAAAATTGCGACACTTGCAATTTTGACTGCATTTCGGTCTTCACGATGGCGACGCAACACGCAACCTGAATGGGGACCCCGAAACTTGCTCATGACACCAAAAATTGCATTTTCTTGCACCCTGGCCTGAACCTCCTTTGCACCCTGCTATCCCGGGAGGTGGGACCAGAGCGCCCAGCACCCTGGTCCTTCAGGACCATGGCGCCCAGCGCCCTGGTCCCTGGGTCCTATTTTGGGCCCGGTCTCTTTTGGACTTCGGGTCTTTATGTTTGCAAATTGGAAAATTGTCTTTCGTGGTCGGCCTAAGGTCGGGAAAATCAGTCTATCAGCTCTAATTGACAATTATATAAACTACATTTTCCTCTTTCATTCGACATGATGGAAAAAGCGTGGAAGTTATACTCAAGCATTCAAGCATTCAAGCATTCCTTCAAGCAATTGATCATTTCAAGTCTCCATTCAAGGCTAAGTGTTGCATTCAAGACAAGGATTCAACCATTGAAGAGGAGATCACTTACTACATACTACTACAACATACAACATACAACATCTATACCTTCGCACATAAGGATACAAACATCCTTACAACAAGGTATTAGTACTTGTTTTACATTATAGACATTTACATTTACAACATTGCTCATTTCTTGGTTAATTCCAAAACCGGGGTTTGACCTAAATTCAAACCCCTAATCCCTAACCCTCCAATCGTCTTCACTTTTCTGTGTGTAGGTTGCAGGTACGCGGCTGAAATTGAAGATCTGGAATCCTTGTGCAGAGACGAACAGATCCCCCTTCGTTTCACGGATTTTTTGGAGGACCGTGGCGCTCGGGCGCCACCGTCGTGGCAACTTTCGCTCAAATTTGCAGGACAGCACCGTATCGACATTTTACTGCTAATTCCAAGTCCGCAGCTTCATCCTATATCCCTATCTCAGTTTATAAGCGAATCTTTGTCACTTTCTATGCATTCCTAGCTTAATTCTTCTATCAACATTCTTTACAAAAGAGGGTAGCCTTGCTTTCTTAACCCTTGAAACACATTTAGCATCCAATCTTGCATTGCGTGGGATTGGATCTTGTGGGTTTCAACCCCTCTTTTGAATGTAAAGTCTCTCCCCTAAGTGAAAACCATCAACCCTAGTGAATCTCCCTTCTCTCTCCTTGGAGTTGGAAGAGGGGAGAGCAACTAGGGTTCGATCGTGATTTTCCGCTTTACATCTATATTCTTCATGAATAAAAAGTCCTTACAAAGAAACTCTTAGAGATGGTATTTCCACCTCAATAGGTAATACTGCTTCGGACCCATACACCAAAGAAAAAGGTGTAGCCCCAGTAGGTTTTTTGACACTTGTTCTATAAGCCCACAATGTAGGATTGAGTTGCAGATGCCAATCCTTCCCAGATTTGTTCACTATTTTGTGCAAGATAGTCAATAGGTTTTTGTTAGATGCATCTACTTGTCCATTACCTTGAGGGTAATATACTGATGACCAGTGTTGTTTTATTTTGAATTTCTCACAGAGTTCATCTAGATATTTGTTCTTGAACTGTCCTCCATTGTCAGTTATAATGGATGAAGGTATACCATACCTGTAGATGATATTGTAGATAGGAAATGTGGAAATCATCAAAGCAAGAGCAAATTTGACTAGCTCAATCACGAAAACTCAATTGCAATGATAACAAAACCTACAAACATTCAATAGAGACATGAAAGCAAAACATTCAAATCAAATGCAAACCATCGCAAACGTGAATGTCTCCTCTAGAATTCTCCATTGTCCTTCTTTCTCCTTCAAATAGCTTTGTTTTGTGGATCTCACCTTCAAGTGCATAAGCATAATGTGAAAGCAAGATTGACAAGATGAGACAATAGCATAAGGGTACTAGAAACGTGATTGATTCGGCCAGGGATTCGAAAATGTGATCAATTGGGATCGGGATCTTTGATTGAAGAAATTCATCCAATTTATAGACAAATTGGAGAGATGACAAGATTAGCATGAAGAGATTTGAAAGGAAATTTCAAATTAAGAATGACAAATATGACAAATTATGACAAAATGACACTTTCTATGCGAGATTGATTGATTGATAATTATGACAAATTATGACAAATTGCTATGTCAAAATTGATTGATTGACAATTATGACAAATTATGAAAAATTTGCTATGTCATTCCCATGAAATTAGGACAAATATTAGAGAAAATAGAAAATTAGATGAATTAGAAATTAGGAAATTAGAAAATTGATGAAAATTAGAAAATTAGGAATTAGGAGAAATTAGTAAATTGGAAAATTAGGTAAATTAATTAATAATTTTTCATTCATTAATTAATTCACAAAGAGAGGAGGAATTAGTTAGCCAATTAAATAAATATTTAATTGTGACAAGGAAACTTAGGATAAATAAATAAATTATTTAACCTAGAGGGAAAATGACAAACAAGATTAAATGAATAAATCATAAAATCCTAGAAGATGAATTAGAAATGCAAGGACGACAATTAGGTCTTGACATAGGATTGATTTGATCATGATTTTGACTTGATAAAAGACCAATGCTAATAAATGATTTGATTGATAAATGCACCAATTGACGACGAACAATGACTAATTGATCCAAATTGACATGATTGAGAAGGACGATGATCGATGACAAATTGATTGCAAAATGACAAGATTGAAAAGTTGATAAGAGATTGACAAGATCGACCAAAATCATGACTGAATATTGTTATCAACAAGACCAAATTCGAAAGTGAGACAAATGAAGAATGCAGAAGAAGGACTCGATGCTCGCAAATGATAAAGACCAAGTGCGCAACATAGAAGAAATGTTAATGCGATGCAAAAACCCTAAAATAAGGCAATGCGCAAATGTTAAAGTATGACTCCGCAAGCGTTGACCATTTTTAGACGTCTACAGATATAATTAAGAATAAATAGAGCTACTTGTTTGTCAGTTGCTTTGATGAGAGGAACCACTTCTATCCACTTAGTGAAGTATTCAGTGGTTGTGATAATAAATGTGTCTGTTAGATGATGCAGGATATATTTTGCCAATTAGATCAAATGCTCACTGTTGAAAGGGCCAGTGTGTCACAAAGGGTATGAGATCCCTTGCTAGAGCATGGATAAGGTGCCCATGTAGTTGGCACTTTTCACAAATTTTTAGCAATTTTTATAGCTTCTTTCTCAATGTCTGGCCAGTAGTAGCTAGCCCTTAGTAGTTTTCATGCTAAAGTTAGACCGTTCGAATGAGATCCACAAACACCTTCATGAACCTCAGATAATGCGTGTTGGGACTCCTCAATTTCTAGACATATAAGAAAAGTATTATCTAAACCTCACCTAAATAGGTCGTTAGCAATGATGACGTACCATGACTCATTTCGGATTAGGTTCCTTTTTTTATTTCAGGAAAGATTGGCAAGGACAACTTGGTCACACAGGTAAGAGTAAATGTGGCTATAACAAGATAAGTCATGTCCAATAATAGAATAGACCATTTGGGACTCAGAAGAATCATAGGCAGGATAATGTAACTCTTCCACCAGAAATTCAAAGTGAAAATTAGATTCCAGTAGTTGTGGTATAGATGCCAAGGTGGCCATTGCATCCACTGCTCTATTTGCTATTTAGGGGATCTGCTGAAATGATATGAAGGTAAAGTATTTCTTGAGATCATCCACCATTCTCTTATAAGGCATCAATTTATCATCTCTTGTTTGATATAGGTCATTGATTTGGTTGATAATGAGTTGAGAATCTCCATAGATGTGTAATTCAACAATCTTCCACTCGATGGCCAACTTGATCCCGTTTACGAAAGCTTCGTATTCTGCAATGTTGTTTGTGCAAGGGAAGAGAATCTTGTAAGCTTTTGGAATTGAATATTTTTGAGGAGTAATAAAAAGTATTCCGGCACCAGAACCATGTTGAGTGAAAGACCTATCAAAGAACATCTTCCATAATTGTTCAGTAAGGTGCATGATTGATTCATCTAGGAATTCTATATGCAGAGATTGACTGTCTTCAAGTGGAGCATCAACAAGTTGGTTTGCAATAACCTGTCCTTTGATGGCTTTACATTCCACATATTCAATATCAAATTCTGTAAGAACCATGACCCATTTGGCTAGCCTCCTTGTAGGCATTGCTTTACTGAGAAGATATTTGAGCGGATCAATCTTGGCTACCAGCTTAATAGAGTGTGCTAACATATAGTGCCTTAATTTTTGTGATGCAAAGACCAATTCCAAGCATGCTTTCTCTATTATAGTGTAGTTCATTTCATACGACACCAATGTTCTACTGATGTAATAGATAGCTCGTTCCTTTTTATTGTCATCTTGTTATGCCAAAAGTGCCCCCAGTGAAGTATATGTAGTTGATATGTATAGGATCAGTGGCTTACCTTGAATTGATGGCATTAATATGGGTGGATTAGAAAGATATTCTTTGATTTGTTGTAAATGTTGTTCACAATATTTATCCCAGTTGTATTGAACTCCTTTCCTTAATACCTTTGTGAAGGGTTGAGCTTTGTCTGCTAGCTGAGATATAAAATGCCTTATTGACTGAAGATGGTCCTGCAAACTTCTCATTTGACTGATATTCTTGGGTGGAGGCATTTCCATTATAGCTTGGACCTTTTCAGGGTCAACCTCAATTCCTTTTTTTTGAAATTATGTAACCAAGCAATTTTCCTGATGTTACTCCAAATGCACACTTTTTAGGATTTAACCAGAGCTTGAATCTTTCCATTCTATCTAGTATGAGACATATTTCTTGAATATGCATAGATCTCTTCATGGTTTTTACCAGGGTATCATCAACATAATCTTCCATGTTTTTATGCATCATATCATGGAAGATAGTGGTTACTGCTCTTTGGTAAGTAGCTCCCGTGTTCTTTAGCCCAAACGGCATAACATTCCAGCAGAAGGTTCCCCATGCACATGTGAAAGTTGTATTTTCTTGATCTTTAGGTGCTATCTTGATCTGATTGTAACCAGAGAATCCATCCATTAATGAATACCTCTCATATCCAACAGTCATATCTACTATCATGTCAATGTTGGGCAATGGAAAATCATCTTTCGAACATGCTTTGTGGAGATCCCTGAAGTCTGTGCAAACTCTAATAGATTTGTCTGCCTTTGATACAAGTACTATGTTTGATATCCATTTTGCGTAGTCTATAGCTCTGATAAATCCAGCTTTGAGCAATTTCTCTAGTTCATCCTTGACTAGGAGTGCCACTTGAGGATGCATCTTACGGAGTTTTTGCTTGATTGGTTTAACTCTTGGTGTAATAGAGAGATGATGCATGATGAGATCAGGATCTAGTCCTAGCATGTATGAGTATGTACATGCAAAGTTGATCTTCTTTTCTTAAAAAAGGTTGCTGAAATCTTTTAACTCTTTTGCTGATAGTGATTGAGCTAAATGGATGGTGTGTGGTGTCTCTTGACTCCCAATGTTCAGTGGCTGAGTTGGCTCGATCAATATAGAAGATCTCTCCTGGAAGTGACTTGGCAGTATATCAAGTATCTCACCTTTAGGCACCTCAGAGAGGGTTTCACCCTTAGGTACGTCCTTTATTTTCTCTTTTTTAGATTCTGACACCGCCACAACGTGGTTTTTGCCATCGGATCTTTTATTTTTTATTTTTCTTATTTTTGCGACTAAGATACTTGATATCTATTTCAGTCTTGTTTTCACTTTGTTCACTGGTGGAAGAGCTCATGGGTTCAACTGCATTGAGATAATAGGCTAACATATAGTCATTGGAAAAACTAGGTACATTTAAGCATTGGTTATAAAGAGTACAATCAATCAGTTCAAGATGTATTAAGGATAAGGTTGGAACAGGCTCAAGGGAGTTCATGGTACTATCATCATGGCTTCAGATCGACTAGTCAAGTTCCAGAAGACTACCTTGCATATGTGTCTCGAGACCAGGAAGAGTTACGACATGATTATCAAAATTCATGTTAGTATTTATTGGACCTAACCCAACCGACCTACTTCTAGCATCGTCACCTACTTCAAACCAAATTACATACCATGGTGTGGCAATAATAGGCTCAACAGATAGTATCTCATCATTCATGACAAAGTAGTCATAATGCATTGTTGAATAGTTGTTGTTATAAATAGAGCTCCTATTTGAGTCATTAGAGTCATAGGATGAAGTTTCTGACTCATCTTCAAGTGGCTTAGTAAAAGTATATATAGTATCAATACACACATCTTTGATGTTGCAAGTTCCTTCATGATTTGGTTCATTGATTACTTGTATTTGACACACTTGTGGACATAACCTTGATGGTTCTGTTAATCCATGTCATCTATTCCATTCAGCTTCCTTTGGACTAATGACTGGTTCTGTTTCTGTAGCTTCTAATTCTTCTTTTTAAGTTCCATAACTGATTTGTCCTATCTCATTAGAGGTAGAGTTAGTAGGTGAAGAAACTGCTTGTGTCCTTTCTTCCTCCATCTGTCGTTCATAGTATTCTTGTTTTTTTAGTCTAATTTCTTCCATTTCCTTTTGAATTTTTAGGCATATCAACTCTTGTGAATCATCTGTGATATCACTGGATTCTTCAGGGGTTTCTGTAGTAGATGTATCTGAGAGATGGTCAGGACCCCATTCATACTCATTTGAATCAGTTTCTAAATCATCTACTTGTTGTCTTCCAGTATATGTGACCGGAATGTTCAGTTGGGCAAACAATTCTCTGATTCTGTATACTTCATCTCTCATATCCTTTGGGACTTCTACTTCCTGTGGTATTATAGTTGATATAACTGGAACTTGATTACCATTTGTTTCTTCTCTCTAGGCAGGTAATTCTTTTTGTTCATCATCACACACTTCCTGAGTTTTTTGAGTATTAATTCCTTGTGTTGTTAAAGGTAGTACCTTTTTCTTCCACTTACGTTGATGGTGGGATGTGTGCTTCTGATTTGATTGCTTTCTTGGATCATATCCTAGTCCAGCTTTGTCATTGACAGACTTAGTTTGTAACTGAATAGGTTCAACAATACCTTTTTTATGCTTGCCCAGAGGACCAACACCTGAATATCCCATGTGTTGAAGCATCTTATATCCTAGACCATATTGTGTTAGGGAAATCTCACAATATCGTATTTCTTTGTTTGCACTATCTTCTTTGAAAAGTGATTTGAGAACATCATCCTCTTCTATTTCATCTACAAGAGAAGTATAGGACTGTATAAAGACACCATCATAAATGACTTTTGGAGCTAAAATTTGTGGCTTTATAACCTCTGATGGTTTTCCCGACTGTCTTGGTGATGGAGGAAGAGACATTAGTGGGAGTACAGGCTCTATCTTGTAGCCATCCATGCCAGTGTTTGTGATTTACAATTTATTCTGTAAATCTTTCAGCAAAGATTCCAAACTTTCAGCTGTAGAGGCTCCTCTATTATGAGGAACAAAAGCATCAGCACTCTGTGTTAATGCATTGCAAGTATAACTTATATCAGCAGGAATACTAACTTCAACTCCGTTATAAGGAAATTTCAAGCACTGATGATACGTAGATGGTACTACTTTCATTTCATGAATCCATGGCCTACCTAGTAAGATGTTGTATGAAAGATGAAGATCAAGGACCTGAAAAATGACATCTCTTTCTATAGGTCCTACCCTAATTGGTAATAGTACCAGACCCTTAGAAGTTCTTTCTTCTTCATCATAAGCCTTGATTGTTATTTTCTTTGTTGGATCAATAACATTTTCAGAGAATCCCAGCTGTGTCAATAGATTGTAGGTACAAATATTCAACCCAGCGCCTCCATCTATCAAAACACATTTAACTCGGTGTTTATGTATCATAGCTTCAATGTGTAATGGTTGGTTATGCAAGTGACTCAGTGAGTTATCATCTTCTTCAGAGAAAGTGAGGTAATGAGGTGAAGTCAGGTGACCCACCATAGATTGAAACTGATCTACGTCTAAATCTTTAGGGACATTGGTGGTAAGTAGAGCCTTATCCAGGACCTCTCTATGAGAAGAAGAGAACTTAAGCAGTTCCAAAATGGAGATTTGAGAATTGGTTCTCTTCAATTTTTTGACAATACTATAACTAGGAGAAGATGATGAAGCCAACTGTTTTGATTTGGCCATGATTGTGTTTGTTTGTCTATTTGGTAGATTTGATGTTGTTTGATCGAAAGTTGAGGAACTAGCTGTTGGGAGAGTAATCTTCCTTTGAGCACGAGTCATGACATTAGCATCTTGTGCTTGACTTTGGTGATCCTAGACTATGATCACATTGTAATATTCAGGTTGAACATATTCAATCATGTTGATCACATTATCATTGTTAGTGTAGGTATAATTGACTCTAGCTCCTCCCTTGGATTTTGAGGAATCTCCTTGTTTATAAGTCGGTAAGGGATCCTTAAAGGCCTTATGATCAGCATTAGTCACGTGACTTCCAACAAATATCTTGCCTGCGTCAATGAGATCTTGGATTTCATATCGCAGTTTCATGCAATTGTTTATCTTATGTCCCTTGTTTTGATGGTAGTCACAGTATTCATTTTCTCTCCACCATTTGGGTCTAATTTTTGGGTCATATGGTCAAGAATTGTCTGGCAATGTTAACATATTGTTTGCCAATAAAGTTTTAAAAGCTGATTCATATGACTCATCTAGAGGAGTAAAATCACACTTGGGCTTTGAAAGCCAAGGCTTTTCTTTAAACCATTCTCTTGTTTTCTTTGAGGGATTTTCTGTCGTAGTTTCAGCTGTCCTGAGTGCTTGTGTGCCACTGGCCAAGTTAAATATTGTGGATTTTGTTTTTGCTTGGACAATATCTACCACTCCATCATTAACAACATTTCTATTGTTATCTTTTCCATATTTTGTGTACTTGTTCTTTTCTTTAGAGCTAGAACCTTGCGATGTTTCTTTCCAAAGTGATATATCTCCCTTTTTTATAAGCACATCTTCCATTTTGAGGGCATTATCTACCATTTTGTTGAATGAAGGATGTACTTGCATCTGGACATTGTACTTCAATTCAAGGATTAAGTTGTTGACAAAGATATCCATTTTCTCAAGATCTGGGATAGTCCGTGAATATCTAGTTAACATCTTTCTCCATCGTTGGAGAAAAGTGAGATTGGGTTCTCTTGTCTTTTGTCTAGTATTGCAAAGCTCTATCATAGTGATTGGGTGACGAATGTTGTAGGAGTATTGTTGTAGGAATAGTTGGATTAGTTCTTCAAAAAAAATTATTCCTTTGGGTAGACTTGAGAACCATTCCATTGCTTGACCTCCTAAACTCATTAGGAAAAGGTGCATGAGGTATGTTTGATCATGCATGAACTCCATACAAGCGACACAAAACTGTCTGACATGATCTTTAGGATTTGAGGTACCATCATATTTGTCAAATTTTGGGATCTCAACCTGTGAAGGAAATGGAGGCATGTAAAGGTTTTTGTCAAATGGGAATGGGCATATTGTGTCCAGAGAATATTGTTTTGGTGTTTTATCTTTGTTTTGTAGTATTGTGACTGCAATTTGTAATGTTTGCATTTGTTTGCTTATCTGTCCCCATGGTGTTTCTTCCTCTTTAGTGATGAGGGCCTCTACATTATAACCAGTAGGGAGTTTAGCGCCTTGCTTTGCTAATACTAGGAAATAGTCTTCCTTTTCCCTAGCCATGATGACCTTCATCAATTTTTGAAATTCTTTATCATTCTGACATTTATTTATTTCGGCCTCGAGAGGTTCGGGAAGCTCAGATTCAGTTGATGAGGAATCACTGTCAATGGCATGATTTCTGAAGTCATCGTGAATGTTTCATTTACTAGGCTTCTCTTTCTTGTCTTTCCCCAGACATGGTGGGAGAAAGGGGTTGACCAAAGATTGGTAGATCATAAACTGGTATTTGTGATGAGGACGGTTTATTGTAAAAGGGGTTTTCTACAAAGAATGGATTGTCTTTTGATGAAAAGGGTGTTTCTTTTTCTTTGTCTCTTTTGCTGCGAGAATTTCTAGTTTGAACAGGCATTTGTAACTGTAAGGACTGAGAGCCAAATGTTTTGCAGAAGTCAAGATCAAATTGTAGCTAGTAGTTTGTTTAACGTAGTGATTGAGAGAAGTAACTAAGATCTGGTCTGGTTTCAAGAATGATCTATCTTGTGTAAGATGTTATCTAATTTAACTTAAGTTTGATAAGATGTTTGTTTGAAGTAGCTTAAAGATGATTGAAAAAATCGTGCAACGCAATGGCAGAGGTACACTATCAAGGTTGTTTATGCTCCAGAGGATGATAACTAGTTTTAGGCTTGCTGTAGATTGTTTTAGACAGGTCTAACTGTTCTGGACTGGTAAAATCAGAGACTCATACAACAAAATTTTTGAGACCACATGATAGTATAACAGCTTCAGGATGACAACAGTTTTGTTTCATACGAGTTGCTACCTAGTATCGTACGACAAATGGGTAGGTCCCAAATGACAAAAGGTTAGGTGCAATTATGTCTCGTATGACACAAGATTTAGTTTAAATGACAGACTGTTGGGTCTCGTACGACAAAGGATTTATCTTGGATGACAATTTAGAATACTTGTACAACACAGGATATAGTGCAGGATGACAAATGATTAGGCTCGTACGACTGTTAACAGGACAGAGACAAGAATTCTAAGTTTTTTCGATTGCTGAGTATGACAACTATGTATGACCAATTCTGAGGTGGACTAATTTTTTTTTTACCAGGATAGACTAGCTTCGACATGGATAGAGTTTTATCACTGAGTTGTTGATTTGCTTGATTTATTTTCTCCAGTTTTGGTATTCGAGTTTTAGTTTCAAGGATGAAAACACAGAAAATACGCAATATAAATAGTAACTCTAAGCATGCAAACCCTATGGAAGTTGGCTTAGAGAAGAAAACCTTTGCTTGCTGACTTAGGTACACACCCAATAGCTAATCAGAATATGATCGTTGAGTCTCACACAATAGATTCTCAATGTCGTATTAGCTGACTCCAAATGCTAATGGGGGCACGATATGGCAAGTGTCTTGGGAGAGTTACTATCTCTCTTGCACAAAGATTATCAACCTTTCGGAGGTGAATCAGGTAGCTTTTAATTTTAATTGGATCTAGTAAGAGTTTCGTTCGGCGCATCGAGGTATAAATTCAATTAAGAGGTCTCGCAGCCTTGAAAACCAAGGTTCAATATACCCAAAGGTACTGAGGACAGCTATTCCCGAGCATTGTCGTTGACTTGATTTTCATAAAATCGCGTTTATTTTATAGTGGGTTGGAGTACTTGGCATTTAGTTGTTCCCACTTAGGTCATTCCCCTCACACCGGCCATAACGGCTTTAAGAGTTTTTCAACCCCTCAGGAGGGCAGGCCTGCTAAAGATGTACAAATCTCAAACAAAGAAAATGCCTCAAGGGTCTAGATTTCTAATTGTCTAAAAAAAGACAAGAGCATACTCTCCTACCTCTCAGAATTTTCTAAAAACACAAAAGACATATTTGTTCATTAACCAAATAGCAAGTTAGGTGCCTAAAATAATTTTTAAGAATACACAATGTTTAATTGATTCTCTTTAGGCAACCTGCAAAAACAATGTATTAGTAGTCATGTTGTTTTTATTCTTTGACAGGCGTATGTTTGATTGATAAATTCTTTGACAAGCATCCTGCAAGAAACTGGTTAGGCTGTGAAAATACCAGGCAGATAGAAGACAATTCAGGGTTAGCGTTAGCGTAATCAAAATTTATTTCAAGAAAAAACCCTAAAAAGTGAAACTTGCTTTTAATCCAACATAAAATAGAATTGTACGACAATTCCCATAGAATGAAATGACAAAAGGATTTTGTTGTATGAGTTAGAAATAAGCACAGGATGACAGAATACAAAATCAAATAACCAGAAACAGTATGTTGTACGAGTCCATCTTCTGATTCATACGATAAATAATAAGATTTAATATTATGTCGTACGATATTTCGTAGAGATTGTATGGACGAAACCTACAGGATAAAAAGAATGATTTTGAGGCCGAAAAAGTAGTTTCTGCCCCACGGGGGGCACCAAAAATGTGTGTGTGAAAAGTAGACCTATATCTGCAAGCACAACACTTCAATTAAGTCATTACATGCATGGTTAGATAGATATAAACATGAATAATAAAACCATAACAAATTGACCCATTGCCTTCTAGTAGATGTGAGTTTAGATTGCTCTCAGATTGCTTAGCTATCCAGTGACTAGACAACACCTAAATGAAGGATTCAATCTATATGAGCATGAATTCAAGCTAGATGAATGCAAGATTAATCTAACATGATTTAAGCAATAAATGAGCTAAGTGATCTAAATATGTATGCAATAATTAATATATGAATATCTCAATGCACAAATATCAATGAACTTAGAGCAAAAATAGCATAATAACAATATATTCTCCAGGATCTTTTGAATGAGAGATGAGAGCCTAAATTTATAGAAAATTCAGAAAGAAACCAAAGGTTGAGATCAAATGATGATGAGCAGTCAAGATTTTCCAAGAGGAAGCACAATCCAGGTGAATTGATGTGATTGGATGCTTTCCTCAGTTTTAAAGGAAATTGAACTAAAATTAAGATAAAATCAGAAAAAACTGATTTATTCTTCATTTCATTCAATTTTAATATTTAATTGTTTTAATTGCTTTCTTTGAGATTATTTATCAATTTTTACTTTGTTTTTCGAGATTATCTCCAATAGATTTATTTTCTCAATTTTTTATTCTTTCTTAGTCAATTAATTCCTTTTTTGATTTGTTTCCTTTTTTGAAGATTTAATGGCAAATTGATTTATTTCATTAAATATGCTAGGATATTTAATAAAACAAATAAGATAATTGTTTAAAATGATTTACTTGGAATGATTTAATTAATTAAATAAATATTTAATTAATATTGAGTGAATGATTTTGCCATGTGACATTTGATGATTAAAGAATTAATTGTGTGCTCAAGATTTATTTAATTGCCTTTGGTTAGGACCTTGGTGGTGTTGTCGAGATTAGGGGCTCATGATTTAGATGACCATTTTTAGGGTATTACAGAGACAACAAGTAGAAAATCTTTCTCAACAACTCAATAGTGGTGTGAAGACTACTCGATTTTCACTTAACGATATTTGTCCATATCCTTTTGATAGAAACATGCTTATGCCACCTTTTTTGTGAGGGTTTGAAACACCCAAATTTGAAAAGTATAAGGAAAAAGGAGACCATAGAGATCATGTGTGATAATTTCACTCGGCTTGTTTAGAGGTGGCCTATGAGGACACATATCTAATGCGCCTCTTTCCTCAAAGTTTGGGAGGCACAACCACACAATGGTTTTCCTGATTACCAAGTGGCATTAGAACATTTGAGGAACTCGTCCAAAAGTTCATTTCTCATTATGCACATAACATAGAACATGATGTCACCATGGCATATTTATGCAACACCAAACAAAAACCAGAGGAGTTGTTCTTAGCTTTCCTACAATGGTGGAGGTAACTGTCTAGCAGACATTCTCTTCATTTACCTGAGCAAAAACTAGTGGAAATATTCATTTCCAATTTGAATGATGAGATGGAATTCTATTTAGAAATGAAGGGTACAGAATCCTTTGAAGACATGATCACTCAAGGACTAAAATGTGAAAGAACCCTCATCAAAAAAGGACTTATCAAAATCTACAATGAACCCAAAGATGGGCCTCGTCCACATTATAATAGTGATAAACCAAATTTTTGGAACAAAATAAGAAAGTTGTCAATGAAGGGATAGTGGATGCACGAACAGTAAAAATTGCACAACCTATGATCAAGTTTGCAGGACAAAATCCCCCTCCTAAAAACAACACCATCACTAATCCACAAAATCAAGGTTGCAATGCACCACAAGAAGAACCAAAACAAAGGCAACAAAACTACAAACCAAAATGCACCAAAACCCTTAGGGGAACCCATCAAAATAATATTATGTTAATTGGTCTCTTCCAATCTTGTGACCTTACCAGAAACCTCTAACTATGAGCCTCGGGTCAAGCCTCCATGGTGCAGAGATAATGAACATTGCGAATTTCACCAAGGAAGGGGGCATAAAATGAGTAATTGCCATCGAATGAAAGATCTTGTTCAAAATCTTATTGATAGAGGAGAAATTGAAATAGAAGGAAATGACCCTAAAACATCCAATGATGATCATCTAATGTTCAAGAATCCATTTCCATCACATGATCAAAGGGGTCCTTCCACCTCAAGGCGAAACAAAGATACTACAACTAATTATACACAAGATGCATATAATTATACTATGAATCACCTCTATGATGCTGATGAACAAGTTGCAACTCTCACCATCAAAGATCCAGATCCTGCATGCAACGTTGTTATGCATCGTAGCAAGATTACCATTCAAGCAGCACCACAAGGAACAACACCATTGCCCAAGCAATATAATCTTGTAGAACAATTGGATAAAACACCCGGCCTTATTTCCATATAGAGATTTTGCACTTATCCCCTTCACATAAAAAAATCTTGGATCAAGCTTTCCAAGAAGCATCAGTCCTCGCCAACCTCAACATAGATCAATTTCAAGCCATGGTTGGTAGTCTCAAGTCATCACCATGCCTCACTTTTTCTGAAAGTGACAACGCTTCCTTCCAACAACCACATAATGCATCCCTTCACATTGAAGGATTTGTAAACCAACATAGAATCAAGCGAGTCTTGATTGACAATGGAGTCAGCTTGACTATATACACCTTGCAGTTGGTCACAACATTGGGTTATATTGTAGAAAAGGTGGATGCCAACAAAAAGATAACCATTAAAGCCTATGATGATGCAGAGCATTCTTCCAAAGGAGTTGTTATATTACCTATCAGAGTGAGGCCAGTGGTGAAGCATATAGTCTGCCATGTTCTAGATCTTCCTTTACCATATAACCTCTTATTAGGAATACCTTGGATACATGCCATGCAATCTATTCCATCCACCTATCACCAATGTATCAAGTTTCCCCATAACGGTGTAGAAATAACAATCCTTGGCGATGCAAATCCATTTGTGTATTATAATAATATTAGCCATCGGCCAAAGATCACCATACCTAACAACAGAGAAGCTATCCCTTCCACATCATATGTTAATCCAGCCTCTCTTTCCAGCTCAATCACCCCTATACCAAAGCAAGAGAAGTTGAAAATGAAAATGGTTGAGGAAGGTCCAAGGGAATATAATCTTAGCCAACTCTTTTATGTTGGACAATTACTCACCTCCCCTAGAACTCATGGCAAACCCCAAAAGTTGCTTCAAACACCACTGACCAAAAGAACTTGCACTTTGGTGCAATTCATCCTTGGTAAAAGTCAAGAGGAGGACACCATGGATAAGGACCTGGCAGAATGGATCTACAAAGACCCTATCAACAAAGAAAGCCCAAAAGCTAAGCTTCCCACTAGCAAATATGGAAAAGGCTTCGCTATCATACAAACAATGGGCTATGATGGCTAGAGTGCTTTGGGACATTGAAAACAAGGATGACACAAGCCCTTACAACATGAGTTGAAACCCAAAGATAAAACTAGTGTAGGTTTTCAAAAGGAATCTCTTCCTAAGCTTAGATTCAAAGGAAAACCCAGCAAACCTGTGTATCAACCACTTGCTCCAAAGAGGTCATCCTTGATTATCTCTATGGCACCAACAACACCAACTGCACCAACAAAACTGATAATCCCATCAGTAGCATCAGTAGCACCAACGGCACCCACAAAATTGATAATCCCATCAGTAGCATCAAAGCCATCAGCACCACCAACAACATCAATAATCACATTAGTAGCATCAGTAGCACCAACTGTACCAACAACACTGATACTCCCATCAGCATCATCAACAACACTGATAACCCCATTAGCAGCACCAGTAATCCCACCTCCAAAAGTGCATAAACCCATGACCAATACAATCTTCAATTCAAAAGACATCCCATCCTGGTACAGTAATCGGATGTTAGAGAGTGATTCAGAGACAAACTTGCATGAGTGGGAATGGGATTTAGTGAATCTAAATACTTCAAATGAGGAAGACATATCACCTCCACCACCTCATAAAGATATCCCAGTTTATGGAGAGGCATGGATTAAAACCTTTTGGGTTCTTGAGAAAGAAGCTACTTCCACAGGCCCTACGTCAAATCCTACACCAGAATCTGACAAGAAGAATATCATCAATGAACTTCACTCATCTATATTAACCCTCACTAACACCTCCTCTGAACTCAACTTAATCAACGAGGTAATGCCTATCATCCACCCTGAACTCATCGACTGGAACCAACCAAATCCTTCATGTCTTGATCACTTCCAAAATGATGAGGCACTCATAGATTTTTTAGAAATACGGGATAACATACCAAGTGGGGATCATAAAGTTGGGTTTGCCATCTAACTTAACAGCATAACATACTTTGGGGTATATGCCAAACCTTTCAGCTACAAAAATATCACAATAAAATATGGATCTTCTAGTGAAAACCACACAGTGGCACTTGTTGATCCCAAAAAAGTAAAAATAAAGAGCGTATCCAAAGGTGAAAACCTCTCTGAGGCGCTTGAGGATGAAAGGTTTTACATCCTCCCCTCTAGTACAAATCAGTAGAGATCGACGATCCTAATCAAAGAAACAATAGAATTCAATGTGGGGACCCCTACGACTCCTCACCAAATACATTTGACATCTTTATTAACTCCAAAGGAACAACCAAAATTTGTGGAATTCTTCCAGAAGCGTCAAATCAACTTTGCATGGTCTTATGCAGACATGCCTGGCTTAGATCCTGATTTGGTCATGCATCACCTAACTGTGGAAGAAAGAGCTAAACCAGTCAAGCAAAAGCTTAGAAATATGCACCCACAAATTGATGTTCTTGTCAAAGCAGAACTCAAAAAGCTCTTGGATGTTAGTTTCATCAAACCAATCAATTATGCAGATTGGATCTCCAATATTGTACTTGTTGGTAAACCTAATGGGGGCATATGTATCTATACCAAATTCAAAGATTTGAACAAGGCATTCCCTAAAGATGAATTCCCCTTACCAAACATTGACATGATTTTCGATCTCACGGTGGGTCATGCAATGCTTTCTCTTATGGATGGCTTTTCAAGGTACAACTAGATCAAGATTGCTCCAGAGGATCAAGACAAAACTGCTTTCACATGTCCATGGGGAACATACTATTAGAATGTGATGCCATTTGGTCTGAAGAATGCAGGGGCAACATATCAAAGAGCCATGGATACCATCTTTCATGATATGATGCACACCATAATGGAAGATTATGTCTATGATTTATTAGCTAAATCATTAACAAGAGAGGGTCATCTGGCAATACTAGTTAAAATCTTCGACAAATTAGAGCAATATCATGTCAATCTCAATCCAAAGAAATGTGTCTTTGGAGTAACCTTCGGGAATCTCTTAGGATACATTGTCTCAAGAAAAGGAATTGAAGTAGATCCGGAGAAATTCAAAGCAATCATGGACATGCCACCTCCAAAGAACATAAGTCAGTTACGGACACTACAAGGGCGACTACAATCAATTCAAAGATTCATTGCACAATTGGCTGATAAGTGTCATCCCTTCACCCATCTATTACATAAGAATATCCACTTTCAATGGGATACAAAGTGCCAACAAGCATTCCAAATGCTTAAAGACTACTTAATGCATACACCCTTGTTGATTCCACCAGATCCAAGAAGACCTCTATTGTTATATATTTCAGCTACAAATACGGCATTAGGAGTATTGCTGGCACAACATAATGCAGAAGGTGAATAATGTGTTGTATACTATATCTCTCGTACATTGTTAGTCTATGAACTCAATTACACACCTATTGAGTGAGCTTGCCTAGCAGTTATCTTGACAGCGACCAAATTGAGGCACTACATGTTAACGCACAAGGTACAACTCATTGCCAAAATATATCTACTCAAGTACCTACTTAGCAAGTCAGCATTGACAGGTTGCTTGGCCAAATAGGTTATGATCTTGAGTGAATTTTATATAGAGTATGTGGACCGCAAGGTTATCAAGAGGCAAGTTATTGCAGATCAGTTGGCTGATGCACCCCTCGCAGGTGACCATCCTCATGTTTCCAACTTTCCAAATGAGGAGCTCTTCATGATCATAGCTACACAACCTTGGAAGCTATATTTTGATGGCTCATACACTAGACATGGCTCGGGGGTAGGTATTCTTTTTATCATACCTCAAGGTGACAGCATCCCGAAGTCAAACAAGCTCACTTTCTCATGCACCAATAATATAGCAGAATATGAGGCCTTGATCACAGGGCTCATTTTGGCTATACAATGGCATCTAAAAGAGCTATAGGTATATGGAGATTCTCAACTAGTCATCCGACAAGTCACCGATGAATATCAAACTAAGGATGATAAACTCATGCCATATAAAAGGATGATGGATAGTTGCAAAGAATTATTTACAACTATCACATTTGAGCAAGTACCCAGAGATCAAAATCAAGCTGCTGATGCAATGGCTACAATTGCATCTCTTCTGAATCTTCCACAAAATTCAACACGCTATGAGTTCTTGGTAGAACGGCTTTGGATCCCCGCATATGATAGCCCTAAAACTGAAATGATATGTCGCCTTGTCAATTTTGAATCCCCATGGTACGGTGAGTTTCACTTACCTCTCTAATCACACACTTCCTCCCAACCAATAAAATAACCAAAAAAAAACCTTCATCGTCCAAACTGCTCAATACATCATTATTGTCGAAACCCTATACAGGCAAAGTCTTGATGGTACTCTCCTTCGATGTTTGGAACAAGATGAGATAACAAAGGCCTTGGAAGAGGTAGATGAAGGAATTTGTGGGACTCACTCAAGCAGTCCTTCGCTAGCAAAGAAAATCATGTGCGTTGGATACGATTGGCCCTCCATGGAAAAAGACTCCTACTATTTTGTCAGAAAGTGCAAGAAGTGCCAAGTTCACGGAGACCTGATACATGCATCAGCATAGGAATTGCAACCAATCACAACACCAAAGCCCTTTTATCAATGGGGACTTGACCTTGTGGGTAAAATCCATCCATCTTCATCCAACGGCCATAAATTTAGCATTACCGCCACCAAATACTTCACAAAGTGGATCGAAGTTGTTCCCCTTACCCAAGTCACTGGCAAGCAGATCGCCTCATTCATCCTTAATTACATCATCTGCTGGTATGGTGTACCCATGTCCATCATCACAGATAACAGGCTTCCTTTCAAAAATCAAGATGTATGTGAACTCTATGAGAAGTTTCACATCCAACACCATTTTTCCACTCCATATTACCCACAAGGCAATGGTCAAGCTGAAGCATCAAACAAGAACATATTGAGGATTCTCAGAAAGATAGTTAATGATGTTGGTCATGATTGGCACATTTGCTTAAATCCATCACTATGAGTGTATCAAACTAGCATTCGAACCCCTACAGGTGCAACTCCCTACTCACTGGTTTATGGAGCATAAGCCATCTTGCCTATTGAGGTTGAAATACCATCTCTACAGGTCTCTTTGCACAATTTGATAGATGGTGAAGCATATTGAGTCTCCCATCTTCAGGACTTGGAACTGCTTGTTCAAAGGCGACAAGTTGCATACAACCACCTAAAATCCTATCAGCAGTGCATGTGCAGAAGCTACAATCATCGGGTTAAACCTCGTACATTTGAGGTAGGTGATCTTGTTATTAGGGAGAATCCTCATAACCAACCAAATAGAGAACACCAGGGCAACTTTGAATCCAATTGGCTGGGTCCATATGTTATCACTGTTGTATTCAGGTCTGGGGCATATTAGTTGGCAACTTCAAAAGGAGAACCACTAGCAAATCCAATCAATAGCATGCACCTCAAATGATTTCATACATAAGCTATGTAGAGCATCAATCTCCTCCAATATATCAGAAAATACCAAAAACATTTAGAAAAATGTCCTGAAGAAAATACAAAAAAAAATCAAGAAAATAGTAAAGAAAAATCATGCATCCAAACGGTGAAAACCACTCTAGTGGAACCTTGGATAAGTACGGTGGTGAAAACCTGGCAAATAGGCACCATTCGTAAAGGCTATGGCTCCAATATCTTTTAGACTTGTTGTGATCACATCCATTGCATCCATTCACCCATCATTTATACCATGGCTTGTTATTGATCTGCAATCAGGGTTGTTACTTCATGTATCCTGCATCACGCTTTCATAGCGACATCTAACTGCGGGCAATACTCTTAAACCTACTGATGGAAGTTGATTCTACATTACTTGTGATTCATTGAGTTCTTCATTTAAAACTGTTTGGAAATATACCAAAAACATACATAAATACTCATAAAATACCAAAAACATTCAAAAACACTCACAAAATCCAAAAACATGTCAAAAACATCAAAAATCAATCAAAAACATTTCAAAATATATAATATTCTTTGTACATACACATCACAATAGACACCAAACAAAACATATGAGCTACTCAAATGATGATCACTTATCAAATCGACCAACCAATAAAACCATCTACACATAATTGTCTTCACAAGGATGTATCCTTCCTCACAAACCAAGACATGGTAACATTTTCTTTGACAAGAAAATTTTATTTAGCTGATAAGCACTTGGTCGATTTGTTATTTATTTATATTAGGTTCCTATGTTACTTCAAGATATCCACATGTGATTAGAGTAGCCGGGATGGCTCCTAATATCTTTTTTCTTTGTTTGTTGTCTGTGGATTTGTTCCAATTAAGTTTTGGGGCATGTACTAATGGTGTCTACCTGAGAAGTTCACTAAGCTACATAATCCTATGCAAAATATAGTCATAGATCACTATGGTTTACTGACTATAGCGTATACCTTGACCATTTGCGCATGAACTAGAATGGAGGATAACTTCTCCTTGTCTGTGATGCTTGCTTACAGGTGAAATGCTCAAACTTGGTTTTTACTACCTCGGCCAAGAACGATACTACCATGCTCGATGAGGAAAATAAAGCACTATGAATACTCTATGGATCAATTTCATCTCATCTATTTATATTGCATTTTGTTGCATCTCACCCATCCATTTGCTCATTCATTATTCATATCTATTGTTTGCATGCAAGTAATTCAAGCTTCTATGAGAAAGCACCTAATATAGTTTGTCTTGGGTACAAAATCATGATGGAGTTCTCTGATACATCATCTCACATTTTCATTCCACATCTACAAATTCTCACCAACTCGCATTCATATATCATAAAGGCATGGCATTATCATTTAGTTGCATAAAATGCATTTAGTTCATTATCATTTAGTTTCATTTACATTCATTTAGATATTTATTTAAGCTCATTGATTAGTTCATCACATTAGTGCATTTAAAACATCAAGTGCATTTTGTTTTCATTTACTTGAATTTCGTCATTTTCATTTAGTTGTATTGAATGCATTTAGCTTCATTTAAATACCTTTCAAATAATTTCATTCATCTATCTTCATTTTCATTACATATTAGTCATTGACGTACATGTACTAAGTCATTAAGGTACATTTACTATCATCTAGTTGCATCTCAATCATTAAGTTGCACTCATCTAAATCATACACAATCATTCATCATTATTTAGTTGTTTAATTCATTTATCATCATTTACTTACATTTTGTCAAGAACATTCATCTACCCATTTCGTGCATTCCTTTAAAATCATTAAATATGCATTCATCTCATTATCATTTAAGTTTCATTTAGACTCATTTAGTAGGTGCATTTTTACCCATTTAGTTTCATCTAGATTCATAAAGATGCATTCAATATCCTTTAATTGCATTAAGGTGTAGTTATTCATTATCATTTAGTGGCATTCATTTAATCATTAAAGTACATTTTATTCATTAAGTGCATTCATCTAAGAAACATGCATAACATTTGTATAAACATTTTTTCATCCATTTAAGGGCATTCATCCATAAACATTTAGATTCATCTTAATAACATGCATGATTTACTCATATCATCATCATATCATCAAACATAAGCAAGTATTATCTATCACAAATATCATTATTCATTATCATTTAGCATCCGACATCATCATTGCATCACATTAATAGAATTACAAAAGCATCATCCATCCTCTACCTGCATCCACATGTTAGCAAATCATCCATAGCATGCATATAGGAATCATATCATCAACATGTACATCTTGAAAGCAAATCATCCATAACATGTATCTAAGCATAACTCATAAACATCATCCTGCATAAAAACATACATGTCATCATATATACATATCATATCATCACAAACAAATGAGATCTCCTCATATATCACATAAAAAAAAATACACATATCAAAGTACAATGATTTCAAAATATACTGGCTACCAAGAGCCATCCAAGTCATAATCTAAATAACAAAGTAACAAATGCATAGAATCTCTCAAATAGCACTCTAGCCAGATGTTGCTCCAACACCACCCTCTGCTGCCCCACCACCCTCACCATCTCGCCGAGGAGGACCCATAACACCACCACTACTTTGAACCCTCTGAGACCGCTCTTCTCTCACTTGCCACATCTGGGAATAGCTCAGTGCCCGCTGACTACTCAATACCATCTTCTCATATCATACCCACCAATAATCTATCTCCTCCTAAGCCTGCCGCATCTCCCTCAGCACCTCCCTAGTCAGACCTGTGCTTTAGCTACAACTCTTCCTCTATCCTGCAACTCCCTCAATCTATCCGCCAGATCATCTCTCTCTTGCATCACTATAGTCAACTCAGCCTCCTGTGCAAAAAGTTGGATATCCCTAGCTACAATCTTTGCCTCCCTATCCTCTAACCAAGTCAACAATCATATAATCATAAACTCCTGCAAATCTCCCTCTCCTCCACCTATGGCTCCCCCTCCCATCTCCATAGGATCCTCTCCTCCACTTGTGGCTCCCCCTCCCATCTCCATAGGCTTTGCTCCCCCACCAACGTACCTACCTCCTACTATAGTTGCTCCCTATATTAGTGGACCCTATGATAGTCGTAAAGGCTGCCCACCTCTACCTCTCCTTTGTAATCGTCCTCCTCCACCACCTCCACCTCCAAATCCACCCCCACTCCCTCCCCCTCGTCCTGCTCCACAAAAACCTCCTCCCCCACCTCCCTCTCCCCCATCACCTCCTCCTCCATCTCCTCCGACAACAACGCTACAACAACCATGCAATAGTGCCACTACGGCACAATAATGCTACTTTAGGCGACAAAAGTGCTAAAACATAGTTTTAGCACTATTGTCTTACTTGGACTTTGACGCTTCAAAAAACATGACAAAAATACATAAAAAGCAAAATTCAAGATTTGTGTACCGCTGGTCCATAGTCCTCTGGCCGCTGGTATCGACGGATCCGCTCTAATCAGTGATTTGCTATCAGCACGACCATGATGATTTCACTATTAGAGCTCCAAACTATCAGGGAGATAGGTGCAAATGAGCCAATTTTGATGAATACTAAGAGGGGGGGCTGAATTAGTATGCCAAAAATCTATGTACTTAAACACTTTACTAGACTACCAGTAAACCGGTAAAACAGTTTAGTAGACAAACCGGTTAGCACACATGCAAACCAAATAGCAAATAATGCATTCACCCACAGAAGCACAAACACCATAACACAAGAGATTTTGACGTGGAAACCCAAATGGGAAAAACCACAGTGAGATGGAACTCACAAGTAACTATCTGCAGAATAGGAACCAGACCGGTTAAGGTCAGACCGGTTAAGGTCATACAATGTTCTTTACCAGAACAGATCCTGTTAGGAATCTCAATCTCTGTTAGGAGATAAGTCTAGTTAAAGACTACCTTGCTAGAGGATTTTAGATCCATAGATGTGAACCACCTTGTTAGAGGATTTACAAAAGGCTTTTGGGCCTACCCAGTTAATGGCTTCAGACTTGTCAAAGATGTGAGTAATCAACAAGTGAGTGATCTAGCAAATAGCATAGATTGCTTGGTTAGATCCTTGATAGCTCATTCCTAATGCATTCCAGTGTTACTTCAGTCTTCAACACATTCACACTCTACCTCTTCTCACAGACCTAAACTTCTCTTCTGTATATACCCTTACAAAAACTCTTCAACCACCTTAAACCCTTGCAACTTCATAAAACCCTAGACGTGATGTCCTTATAAAGGAATCTGATTTCATGTCGATCCAATAGGATTACATTACAATTTCCTAGGTTCAATGCATCTAGACATATTCTGTAACATGACACAAAAAGCACCGTTAAAGTGTCGGCACCGCTAAACAATCGGTGGATGGTAACTCATCACAAAATGTCGGTTGGTAACTCATCATAGAGTATTACCGGTTAAAGAAAAATACCACTTGCCGGTTTGACAAAATGAAGATTGGGAAATATGAGTTGTGCCACTTCGTTCCTTCGTACCGCTTGAGATCCTCGAACCGGTTGGGGTTTTAATACCACTTTAGATCGGTAAACACTTTCTGCAAAACACTAATAGTCTAAAGACTATCATATCAGTTGGAACAAATACCGGTTGATCTTTAACTCATACATACAAAAAGTGATCTCAAATCAAGTGTGTGTCCATCAATGACAATCACAGCATCAATCATCAAAAATGCCAACAATCTCCCCCTTTGGCATTGATGGCAACACTTAGGAAAATTTTGACATCTAAGTGTTTTACAACAAAAATATGCCAGAATTAAAATTACTCCCCCTAAGCATATACACTATCCCTTTTATAGAAAATACAATGTATACTACTCCTTAACAGAAATAACATGAAAGTATACATCAAAACATTCAAAATTTATACTTCTCCCCCTTTGCCAACAATGACAAAAGTATTGCAGACTAACCCCTATTTCATTAGTAGTAACATAATAAGTGTTTATGACAGTAAAGAGTAAAACTTTCCAAAAACTAATTTAAAGTCCTGCAAAAATTGCTTCATGGATAAGGACCATGAGTCAAGTAGGGAGGTAGCCACCTCTTTCTCTGTCTGCATCTAGGAGACTTGTTCTTCCATGGCATCTATCATGTTCATCTCTTGAGTGACCGTTAGGGCATCAAGATTTAGATAGCACTTCTAGAGAATTTGCAATCTTGGTAGTAGGACCAGTTGAAGTTCCTACAAATTTCATGTCCGATTTCTTATCTCTGCCTCTAGTCTTGCAAACTGCAGTTGAAGCCGATGAATAGTTTGACCATATGTGGAAAAGCAATCATATGGCATCTTGAAGGTGCTAATAAATGACTGCATATCAGATTGCAGTTTGTTCTTGTGAATGAGCACATCATCATAGAATAAATGAGGTTGGCAAATCTTGTTGAGTAGAAGATTGCCCTCATTCATTGCATCTCTAATGGCCTTTTGTGCCTTCTAGAGATCAGACCAGAGCTCTATTAGCTTTTTCACCAGGGCAGTGTCGAGAGCCTTTTGATGTGCCTTCTTGGTATTTGCTTATGTGACCTCTTCCAGGCTTTGTACCTGGTCTTCTACAACTGAGAATAGGAGCTTCAATTGTGCAAGTGAGGAATCGGTACTGGGAAGGTTCGTACCGAGTATCAAACTGGTAAGTGTTTCCACCATAGTTTGGATAACATCTTCCTCCTTTTTCCTCTTAGAGCATCCAATCACTCTTGAGAAAGTTTAATGCTCTGCAATAGCTTTGATTCATTTGTAGACTGGAGATCAATAGGATTGGTAATTGCAACTGGTTTAGCCTGACTACTGATTGCCATTGGAGTCTCCACCTGTGTGCTCTTTTCTGCTGCTTCCTTGTCCTTGGCTTTTTGCTAGTCTTCTTGAGCCTTCCTCTACTCCTCTTCTTCTTGTCTCTTCTCTTCATCTTTTCGCTTCTTCTCTTCTTCATCCTTCTTCTTCTCCTCTTCCTTCTTTTCCTCTTCCTTCTTCTTCCTCTCTTCCTCTTGTTTCTTATTTTTCTCTTCTTGTCTCTTCTTCTCCTCTTCTTTTCTTTTATCCTCTTCCTCTTTCTTCTTTTTCTCCTCTTTTCTCTTATCTGCTTCCTCTTTCCTCTTTTCCTCTTCTTTTCTCTTATCCTCTTCATCTGCCTGTTTCTTCTTTTCAGCTTCTTGTTGCTTCTTTTCTTCCTCTGCCTTCTTTTCCTGTCCCGTTCCTTCTGATGGTGCATCCTGAGTAATATTTTCACCATCTAAGGCGTCTACATCAATGGGGTCCATTTGTTCTATGACCGGTTCTTCTTCACTATTATACACCTCATCCGGTTTCCCAGTTTCCAGTTCTCGCTCTTCTTTTTTGTTGGCTTCAACCACTTGATGCATCTTAAGAGCTTCTTGAGCATGAGTATGTGTATCCTTGATCACTTCTTGACCCTTTCCTTCTAGTAACAAGAGTCTTCTTCTTCTCATGAAGAAGAGGCCTTTGTATTTATTCATAACTTCAAAAAGTTCTGAATTTGATACATCAGGAAAATGTTGAGCAAATATTTTCTCCCTCATTTCCTGTTCCTTTTCTATGGCAATGAGCCATTTATTGTCTAAATAATTATACAAAGAATCCGATGTCTTAGATCTAATTTCTGAAGGCGACCGATCATTAACACATAAATACTTAATGATTTCCTGTTCAACTGCTTCCTTTTCATCATTATTGAAATCATCAAAACAATCAATTAAATCATTCAACACTTTTCTCCTAATATTATTTATAGTTCTTTGACAATTTGTCAAAGGTTTGTAAGAAGAAATGTCAATATTTACCGGTGCAGATGATGTTGGTTCATTCTTTGTCTTTTTCTTTGTTTGCCTAGTCTTCTTCTTAGGTAGTTCTTCTAACACAGTTTCTTCTGAGTCAGGTGTATTGCTTTTTGTCTTTCGCTTCCTCTTGAAGACTTTTGCATCTGTCGCTTTCGGTTTCTTCTTAACTGGTGACCGCTTGGTCACTTTGGGACTGGTTGCAGTAACCGGTGTCGATGCTGAAGGCACTGCCTTTCCTTTCTTTTCAGAGGGTTCTACAACTGGTGCAACCCTTTCCAAATAGGTGTTGGTTCTCTTTGCCTTAGGATCAAGGGGTGAGGCGATTAGGGTAGAAGCATACTTGTCCAGCATATCATGTGTTATCTCATAGCCCATAGGCTCTACTTCTTCCTGCCTAGGCTCAACAGCCTCCATTATGCATTCATCCACTTTGATGGTGAAGCAGATGTCTTCCTCATACTTTTTGACTAAATCATCAGATATTCTTATCATTTGGCTCATCTTACATCTGAACTCATCAAAGTATTTGTTCAGTGCTTTTGGATAGCCAATTCCAACCGCTTGTAGACTTTCCTTGATTTGTTTTGTTACCAGTTAGTCGACAGACCACTGAATGTCACCTACTCCTGGAAAGTAGCCTTGGAAGTAAAAGAACAACCCAACCAGTAGTTGTCTGAACTTGAATCTCAGTGCATTGTCCTGTTTGATCGATTTAAGATTCAACATAAGTTGTCTTTGCATACAAGTGCATAGATCAAATGATTCATCCTCCTTGATCATCTTGTAAGCGGCATTTATTGTTGCAGCAGAGATAGAATTAATTCTACTAGCAGAGAATGTCCGGTAACCTATCACCATACAGGAATACTTGACCAGATCATCCTTGATTGAGTTAACGGTCATGCCACGTGAGTTGCTCATTGAACCGGTGAGCTTGGACATTTCAGTCTTGCTGACCTTCCTTAGGGCTGGCACTTCCCCTGTATTGCAGAAACTGGTGACAGCATGAATCGCTTCCAGTGTGATATCATGTGTCCACTCTAGGTACATCTTGTCACCGTGTACCCTGCTTAGAATAATGTGAATGTGATCATCCGAAAATTCTTCAAGAAAGTAAACTGCATTTTGGAGTTTCTTCTTTTCCAGAATGTTGAATTCCGGTTTAATCTTCTTATCCTTTCCGTAGAATAAACTCAGCTAGGAATGGATTACAAGAGACCCTAGGTCTTCAATTTTGTAGTCTATGTAATCAGAAATCCCTTCTTCTACTATAACACTAGCCGATACTTGAGACAAGGCATTGTATTTCAATTTTTGCTTAATGAAGTCCATAGAATCAATAGTTGCGCTAGAACTATCATGTGCTATGAAAGCCATGATAAATGAAGAATTATGAGAAATACCTTCGCAAATTGAAATTTAGGGCTTCGCAATTTGAACTTCACTTGACACTCCTTCGATTGCAGAGATACCACTTTGCATTCTACACTCCTCCAACATATGTTTGCTTCAGATTCTTCTTCAGGAATTTGATAAAATTCTTTGATTTGCAGTGTAAATTGCTTTCCTTTGCTCTGCACTTGAAAAACTTCTTCGCTCAAAAAATGATAAGTGAGAAATGATTTCAAAATTCCTTTTAAACAGGTTCTCCACCTACCATAATAAATGCTCCAATATTAGGGCGTAAACCCTAATTTGCCTTTTACCATTTCCGGTCTTCTGTCGACTAACATGTATCTCATACCAGTTAAGGTCTTTTATTGGTGTAAATTGGGGGTTTGAAGTATTTCTCCATTTGCCCCCCCTAAGCTTTTCTAATTCTTAGTTTGCTAGTTCCATGATTTCCACACTAGGTGCAGAAGCTGGTTCTTCTTGCAACACCGATGGTTTCTTTTCCAAGTTTTGGTCATATCCTCTTGAATAGTTTCAATATCAATCTTTCCTTCTGAAGTGACCGGTATGTCATCTGATATGTTCTTTCTTGTTCTACAGAATCTGGCAATGTGACCCGGTTTGTTGCAATTATAGAAAACCATTCCAAGTGCTCTCCAAGGTCCATTATTCATGTTACCATTCTTCCTCCTGCATGTTGTAGCAATGTGACCATGACAATGATAGATCAAATAGTTTTCTCTCCATCTGGTTGCCACTTGATAGCCACCACTTCCTGACTGATGATTAAAGGCATTAAACCTATTGTGATTCCGGTTCACAAAAGGTTCCGGACTAGCTCCTTGAGTCCTCTAAGGATATCTTCCAGTGTTGTTCATAACAGACCTGCATTCAGATGCTCTATGCCCAAACTTGTTGCATGCATAACAATTACCATTGAACATATTGGATCTAGGTACATTGTTTATAAAGTAAGGAAAATTATTGTAGGCTTTGCTCCTATGCACATTAGCAGTATGTCCTTCTTTAAGACAGTTAAAGCAAACAGGTTTAAACTTTTTCTTACCTTTATCTTTAAATGTCGGTTGCTTCTTCGATGCTTCAGCACTTGTGCCAGAGGTCTCACCTTGCTCATGACCAAAGTAACCATGTCCATCACTATTCTTGATAGGTTTGGCAGATTCAAGCTTTTGCTCTAGCTTAACAGTACTCTTGTTGAACTTAGCAAGTATTTCCTTTGAGTCAGAGAGTTCTTTGGAAATAGCAGCATTTGTTTCCATCAAGTTTGCATTCTCGGAGATGGCCATGTTTAGTTCTCCTTGCATGTCTTCCTTTTCCACTTTGCTTGCATGGAGTTGACCAGTTAGGGCACTGATCTCTTGCTTCAGCTTGGAGATTTCATGATCTTTGTCTTTTACCAGATCTTCAACTTTTCTCCAGTTCTCAAGCTCTTGGCACATTCGAATAGTTAGTCCTTCCAATTCTTTTCTCAGGTTGGAATTGGATTCATTCAGCTTTTCTACTTCTTGAATTAGGGCTTCCATGTCCACTTCATTAGAAGAACTATTTTCAGATAGCTCCATCAGTTTTTCTACATGTTCTCTCCTTTTTCCCTGAGGGGCCTTATACTTGACCATAAGATCATCATAGGCTTGCTCAGACTGAGTGAGCCAATGAGTAAGTTCCCTCATAGTGTATTCCCCCATATCTCTTTCCAAGAGGTTAAACTTATAGAAAGGTTGGCTCTGATACCAATTGATGAATACTAAGAGGGGGGGTGAATTAGTATGCCAAAAATCTCTGTACTGAAACACTTTACTAGACTACCAGTAAACCGGTAAAATAGTTTAGCAGACAAATCAGTTAGCACACATGCAAACCAAATAGCAAATAATGCATTCACCCACAGAAGCACAAACACCATAACACAAGAGATTTTGATGCGGAAACCCAAATGGGAAAAACCACAGTGAGATGGAACTCACAAGTAACTATCTGCAGAATAGGAACCAGGTTGGTTAAGGTTAGACCGGTTAAGGTCATACAATGTTCTTTACCAAAACAGATCCTGTTAGGAATCTCAATCTCTGTTAGGAGATAAGTCTTGTTAAAGACTACCTTTCTAGAGGATTTTAGATCCACAGATATGAACCACCTTGTTAGAGGATTTACAAAACTAGGCTTTTGGGCCTACCTGGTTAAGGGCTTTAGACTTGTCGAAGATGTGAGTAATCAACAAGTGAGTGATCAAGCAAATAGCACAGATTGCTTGGTTAGATCCTTGATAGCTCATTCCTAATGCATTCCAGCATTACTTCAGTCTTCAACACATGTACACCCTGCCTCTTCTCACAGACCTAAACTTCTCTTATTTATATACCCTTACAAAACCTCTTCAACCACCTTAAACCCTTGCAACTTCATAAAACCCTAGACATGATGTCCTTATAAAGGAATCTGATTTCATGTCGGTCCAATAGGATTACATTACAATTTCCTAGGTTCAATGCATCTAGACATATTATGTAACACGACACAAAAAGTACCGTTAAAGTGTTGGCACCGCCAAACAATCGATGGATAGTAACTCATCACAAAATGCCAGTTGGTAACTCATCACAGAGTATTACCAGTTCATACAAAATACCGGTTAAAGCAAAATACCAGTTGCCGGTTTGACAAAATGAAGACTGGGAAATATGAGTTGTGTCGCTTTGTTCCTTCGTATCGCTTGAGATCCTTGAACCGCTTGGGGTCTTCATACCACTTTAGATCAGTAAACACTTTCTGCAAAACACCGATAGTCTAAAGACTATCATACCGATTGGAACAAATACCGGTTGAGCTTTAACTCATACATACAAAAAGTGATCTCAAATCAAGTGTGTGTTCATCAATGACAATCAAAGCATCAATCATAAAAAATGCCAACAAATTTTTACCCCTTCTCCTCCATATATACCCCCCAACCCTAACCCTAATTCCCTTTCGCTCACCACCATGGTCCCTATGAACTTCGAAAGCCTCTAATTTCTCTGTTTTAACTCTGTTTTCTCCCATTCTTTCACCATTATTTCTAATTTCTTCTATTCTACCTATCCCCACTTCTTTCTCTTTTTCAATTTTTTTAGGCCCATCTCTCGAGGGGGTATACCACCCACTAAATTAACATTCATGGGGCATATTTCTTCACACCTATTTTTCTTTCTTTGAAATGACGCGATAAACTATACCGTCTCAAAGAGGGGAAAATGAAGTCACATAAATCTGTCCACTTAATTAAATGAATATTTACTATTTATTTAATTATTTAACCATCAATAATCAGTTAATTAAATTAATATTTAATTAATTTCATCCTCAACCTCTTCTTCTATTAATTATATAAATTATTCAATTTATTTAAATTAATTCATTAAGCCACACTCTAAATCAATTAAATGAATAAAACATATTTATTTAATTTAACCCCCTTTCCTCCTTTAAATAAATAAATAAAATATTTATTTAAATCCCTAAAATACCCCCCCCCCCACTTGCATTCTTCTACAAATGCAAGTTGTACCTATTTAGTTGAAATAAAGTAATTTTATTTTAATTAAAATCTTATTTTCTCTCACCCACCAAACCCAATTGCTCTTTTAAACCCATTCTAGACTCTTCTAACCCATTCTAGATTCTTCTAAACCATTCCTCATTAGCCTAATCACCCTCTTAAATTATTGTCACATTCCTAAGCAACTTGAAGTCACTTGTTAAAGCCTCAAAGTCTTTGAAAAGCCTTAAAGGCTTTATGTCTTTAACAAGTTAACCCCTAAAGTCTTCCCAACCATTAATGGTTCTTACATAACCATTTATGGCTCTTACATGACCATTAATGGTTAAACTCAACTCACCCACATGGTTAGAGACTTTCCCTCTAACTCAACCCTCATTTAACTCATGGGTCTCTTCAAGCATTCATTGCTTTGACCATGGTTATCCCCACTAACTCTTGCACAAGAGTAAATGTCCATTGGATAAAGGCATTATTCATTGGATAAAGGCTTTATACATTCAACTCAAGCCTAACCTTACCTCCTAAGGTAACCTTTAAGTCATTTCAAGCATTTAATGTTTCTTCCCTCTCCTCTCAAGCCATCTCATGATGACATTTATCATCTTGAGATTGGGTTGAAATCCCTCACATGGATCATAAATCCATCAATCCTAACCCTTGTTGAGATTACTCAATCTCAACCATCCATTTTTCCATTTTTCCTATAAATAGAGCCCATTCCTTCTTCAAAAGGATCTATAAACCTTGTATGCATCAAACCTATACCAATTTTAAGAGAGCATTCTAGGAGCATTTTACTTTGTTATTTTGGATAAAATTAACATAAGATAATTAGGTGCTTTCTCATATTATCTTGTTTACATTTGCATATTTAGTTATCTTTATTTTTATAATCTTGAATCTCCATAAGACATCCATAATAGTGCAAAAAGTGGAGGGCTACACTCATGTGGAACTTGGAGAGGAGAGGAACAAGGGAGGAGAAACTATGAGCATGTTGGAGAGCATCTGGGAGGGTTTTATCTCATTCCTTCATTTTTGTATGCTTTTCATTATCTGTTTTATATCTCTCTTGATATGCATGTTTGGGATCATAGTTTCATTTATGTTTCATCTTTGATTGTCACTAACAAAACTAACGACTTGTCTTATGTTCTTGTGTCCTTTTTAGTGTGCATCACCAATATATGGGACTTTGGATATGGTTGTGTTCCTATTTGGTAGCTGATTGGTGTCACCCTATGGATAGTGGCAAGTATGCTAAGATCAACCCCTTCGAGAGCCCATTTTAACCCACATACATGATATTTTTGAAATGAGAACCTGTATCTGCACATGAAACAAACAATTTAGATAAAAACATGGTTCTTGTTGATACCTCATGGCATCTCTTATGCATTGATCTGCTTTGTTCTGAATCTGATATAGCAATGTATGCACATTAGGAGTAGCTATATGTATGTAAGAGTGAAATGAATGACCCAGAGCTCTAACCAAATCATTTTTCTCTCTATTTTAGGTCATCTCACAGAGCGGACAACGAGATGATTGGATCTATGAAGCTAACCAGAAGGCCTTTCTACAGAACTCATCAACCTATCCAGGCAATGATGGGTTCTTTCTTTCCTTTCTCCATGCATTCTTCTATTTCTTTTGTGTTTATATTTCTATGATCAGTGTGATGTTTTCTCAGCTATTCCCATGACTTGTGTGGGATCTTGTAAATAGTTTGTTTTTAATAAATAAAAATGTATTACATGTAGATTTTTTATTCATGTATGTCTTTCTTGATTCAAACATTGAATATTTGGAAATAAGATACTTGTATGGCATACATGTTTATTTAATAAGGATAAAAAACTTGGAAAAAATTAGTGTACCTTTTATCTGCAATACATAAGACCTGTAATAGGTCACCAAAATGTTAGTTGTGGTTAAATTTTGGTAACAGTCACAATATATAATAGTAGGCTCATTATAAAAAACTTTCAACATCTGCTTCATCCAAATTACCTAAGTAAAATTGCTATTAGCAACAATGTATTCAACTCCTATAGTAGATAAAGAAATAACATCTTTCTTCTAACTTGCCCAAGAAATAAGCTTCTTTCCCAACAAAATTGCTCCACCGATAGTCCACGTTTGGTCATCAACATCACCTGCCCAATTAGCATTTATATAAGCACTCAGAATGAAATCATCATTCTTCAAATATCACAAACCATAATCAACTGATCCCTTCAAATATCATAATATCCTCTTCACAACAGTAACATGACTTTCCTTAAGATCAACTTGGAATCTTATAACAAGGAATACAACATTCATAATGTCAGGTCTAGTCTGAGTGAAATATAGTAGTCCACCAATCATAGATCTATACAGGGTCTGGTTAGCCTTCGAAGATTCGTCATCTTTTGTCATCTTGCATCCAGTTACCATAGGAGTTCCAACAGGTTTGGAAATCATCTAGCCCAAACTTCTTCAGCAATTCCTTCATGGACTTTAATTGAGATATAAAAATACCTCTATCAGACTGTGTAATTTGCAATCCCAAAAACAAAATCATCACCTATCATAGACATCTCAAATTCTTTTTGCATATCATCAGCAAACTTCTTACTCGAATCATCATCTCCTCCAAAAATAATGTCATCAACAAAGACTTCAACAATCAAAATATTATCATTATCAATCTTGAAGTATAAGTTACTATCAATAGTGCCAAGTTATAGAATCCCAACTTCATCAAATACCTATCCAATCTAGTGTACCAAGCTCTAGGGGCTTGTTTAAGTCCATACAATACTTTCTTCAATCTGCATACCATGTCTTCTTCATCTATCAATGAAAATCCATTTGGTTGCTCAATGTATACTTCCTCTTCCGATTCACCATTCAAAAATGTTGACTTCACATCCATCTGATATACCTTGAATTTCTTATGAGAAACATATGCAAGAAATAATCTAACAACTTCAATTCTAGCTACCGAAGCAAAAGCATCCTCAAAATCAATACCTTCCATTTGTAAATATCCCTTACATATCAGTCTTGCTTTGTTTCTAACAACTTCTCTATCCTCATTCAGTTTATTTTGGAACACCTATTTAGTACCAATTACATTCTTGTCTTTAGGTCTCAGAACAAGTTCCCATGTATTGTTTTTCTCAATCTAATCTAGCTCTTCTTCCATAGCTTTTACCCAATTTTCATCTTTACAAGCTTCAGCAACATCTCTAGGCTCAACTTTAGAAATCAAACATGTCTCTTGAGCAGCAATTATTCTCCTAGTCATCACACCTTTATTTTTATCACCAATAATCTAATTCTATGAATGATTTAATCTTACATACCTGGGGGTCTTCTAATTGTTCTATTTTTCAATCTCTTGAACTTTTTCACCGCCAACAACATCTTGATTTACTTACTCTTTGGATCACTCGGTTTCATGCTCGAATTTTGCACTTTCTTTGAGGTAACATCCTGATCATCAGACTCATATTTGCATGCTTTGATTTGCTTCCATGATTCTCATCAACTTTCACATTTGCATTTTCTACTATTTTTCTCAGTCTTTTATTGTAACATCGATAGGCTTTGCTCTTAGTAGAATATCCCAAAAAGATTCCTTCATCACATCTTGCATCAAATTTCCCTATATCCTCATCTCTTTTGATATAACATTTGCATCCAAAGATTCTGAAATATCTAACTGTAGGAACATGACCAAATCATAACTCATAAGGTGTCTTACCAGAATCACCTGTTATATGCACCTGGTTGAATGTGTACATAATAGTGCTAAAATATTCTCTCCAATAGATATGCAAAATATTTCCTTCAATCATCATAGTTCTAGCAGCATCCAAAATAGTTCTATTCTTCCTTTCAACAACTCCATTCTACTAAGGGGTTCGTAGAGAAGATAATTGTCTCCATATTCCATGCTCTTCACAAAAGTAATTAAACTCGTCGTAATTCTCCTCCTCTGTCAAATCTTAGACACTTCATCTTCAATCTCATCTTTGTCTCCACTCTAGCTTTGAATATTTTTTATTTCTCCAGTGCTTCAGATTTCTTCCTTAGAAAAGTAACTCACATCATCCTGGAATAGTCATCAATCAGCAACATAAAGTATCTATCACCCTGCAAACTTCTCGCTCTAGATGGTCCACATAAATCAGTATGCACAAGATCTAATAACCCGTCAGATGTATCCAGTTTTCTCTTGAATGAATTTCTTGTTAGTTCTCCCAATTGACATTCTTTACACACTAGATTAGTAGGCTTCACTATCTTAGGCAGATCTCTAACAACTTGAGTAGAACTTATCTTAATCATGCAGTAAAAGTTAACATGACACATGTTTCTCTGCCACAACCAACTCTCATCAATCTGAGAAATCAAATAACTTTTCTCACTAGAATTCAGATGAAATATATTACCTTTAGTTTTAGTTCTTGATGCAATTTCTATACTGGAGCTATTCAAAATCTTACATTTCCCTTTCTTGAATTGTAAGTTATATCCCTTATCAACCATCTGTCTAACACTCAAAAGATTATGCTTCAAACCTTCAACATATAAAACATCATTATTATTATGCTTACCATAAAGAGAAATAGAACCTCTACCACGGATTACACAAGCTTTGTTGTCTCCAAATCTTACCACACTGCTATCATACTTCTCCATATTTACAAATTTACCTTTATCACTTGTCATGTGATCTGAACAACCACTGTCAATCACCCATTCATCTTTCTCTTTAATCTTAGCATCAAAGGTTTTCTCCTCAACAATACAACTTGTAGAATCAATAGGTACCAAATCATCTTCCTTGATAACAATGAACACAAATTTATCTTCTGAATTCCCTTTCTCAGACTCATCATCTATCACACCTTCATCAACAGCATAATAACACTTCTTCTGATAGCTATAATTGCAATTAGGCTTGTAAGGCTTATCATACTTTGATACTCTTTCTTCTCTTTTAGGACACCTAGAAGCAAAATGACCAATCTCATTGCATGAAAAACATTTCAAAGGTAACTTCCCTTCATACTTACCGACTCCCTTAGGCAATATTCTAGCAGTAAGTGCTCCAAACTCTTCCAATTATCTTTCATGTTCTTCCATCTCTCTCATTTCCCTTTCATATCTGGAAACCCTAGTTGAACTCTCTCTCGGATCATACTTCTGCTTCTCAAATACAGTAGATTTGAATGCAGTCTCAGCTTTACCATGTGATTCACCAAGTTTCATCAATTCAAAAGAAGTAAGCTTACTGTAAAGCGGAAAAATCGAACCCTAGTTGTTCTCCCCTCCCCAACTCCAAGGAGAGAGAAGGGAGAGTCACTAGGGTTAATGGTTTTCACTTAGGAGAGACTTTACATTCAAAAGAGGGGTTGAAACCCACAAGATCCAATCCCACGCAATGCAGGATTGGATTCTATATGAGTTTCAAGGGTTAAGACATCAAGGATACCCTCTTTTGTAAAGAATGTAGATAGAAAGATTGAACTAGGAATGCATGTAGAAGCAAGAAAGATTCACTTATAAACAGAGATAGGGATATGGGATGAAGCTGCGGACCTGGAATTAGTAGTAAAATGTCGAGACGGTGCTATTCTGCAAATTTGAGCGAAAGTTGATGGGACGATGGTGCTCGGCGTGCACACGGTCCTCCGAAAAATCCGCGAAACGAAGGGGGATCTGTTCGTCTCTGCACAAGGATTCCAGATCTTCAATTATAGCTGCGTACCTGCAACCTACACACAGAAAATAGAGGACGATTGGGGGGTTAGGGATGAGGGGTTTGCCTTTAGGTCAAACCCCAGTTTTGGAATTAACCAAGAAATGAGAATGTTGTAAATGTAAATGTTTGTAATGTAAACAAGTACTTATACCTTGTTGTAAGAATGTTTGTATTCTTACATGCGAAGGTGTAATGTATATAGTATGTTGTATGTTGTATGTGATCTCCTCTTCAATGGTTGAATCCTTGTCTCGAATGCAACACTTAGCCTTGAATGGAGACTTAGAATGCTCAATTGCTTAAAGGAATGCTTGAATGCTTGAATGTTTGAATATTGCTTCTGCGTCTTGCTCTTACTTATTTCCTTTTTTTCAACCTCCTCAAATGGGAGGGGAAATGTAGTTTATATACTTGTCAATTAGGGCTGATAGACTAATTTTCCCGACCTTAGGCCGACCAGGAAACATTATTTCCCGAATTGAAAACTTAAAGACCCGATGCCCAAAAGAGACCGGGCCCAAAATAGGGCCAGGGACCAGGGTGTTGGGCGCCATGGTCCTGGGGGACCAGGGCGCTAGGCTCCATGGTCCCACCTCCAAGGACAGCAGTGTGCAAGGAGGATCAGGCCAGGGTGCTGAAAAATGCAGTTTTTGATGTCATGAACAAGTTTCGGGGTCTCCATTCAGGTTCCGTGTTGCATCGCCATCGTGAAGACCCAAATGCAGTCAAAATTGCAAGTGTCACAATTTTAGGACGCTACACTTACCAACTAGCATATCTCTTGTCACAATTGTCACAGTCCGGATCTCATCAATAGAAGCAACTTTGTGTTTATAAGTAGGAGGGAAAGATCTCAACACTTTAGCCATAATCTCATCTTCTTCAAGGACTCCACTAACATATCTAATGTTCAGCACAAGATCATTCACTTTAGCCATAAAGGATGAAATATTATCATTTTCTCCCATTCTCAGCAACTCATACTTTCCTTTCAAGATCTGTAATTTAGCAGCTTTCACATGTTTATCTCCTTCATACAAGGTTTCTAGCTTCTCCCAAATCTCTTGTGCAGTTTGTAATCCCATCACATTAGTCATCTCTACATTAGTCTGGGCACTCAACAATACTTCTTTAGCTCTTATATTATGTTTATCATCCTTGATCTTAGCTTCAGTAACATGACCATTATTAGGAACATTGTAGGCATTCTTTGTGATCTTTCAATAATCTTCTACAAGGAAGTTCAAGTGACACTCCATCTAGTCCTTCCCTATAGTGTAATTAGTATGTGTGTGAAAAAGTGAAATAGGTATCTGTAAGTTGCAAGACACAACACTTCAATTAAGTCATTACATGTATGGCTAGACAGATATAAGTATGAATAATAAAACCATAACAAAACGACCCATTGCCTTCTAAAAGATGTGAGTATAAGATTGCTCTCAGAATTGTATAAGCAATACCAGTGACTAGACTACACCAAGATGAAGGATTTAATCTATATGAGCATGATATTAAGCTAAATGGATGCAAGATGGATGAAAGATTCAAGCAATATGGATTCAAGCAATCATGAAATATGCAAAAAGAAATTAAAGTAAGATGCAATAATCTCAAAAAGCAAGAACAATATATTCAATGAGTCCAGAGAAAAAAGTGTATAATAATAAATCTCCAGGGTGTTTTGAATGAGAGTTGAAGGATGAATTTATAGAGAATCACAAGAGAGATCAAGAAAAAGCACAATTTAAGATTAATTGAAATAATTGAGAAATCAGATTCAGTTAACCTTGAGATAGATTCCAATTATAGTTTAAATTGAAATGCATTCTGATTATAAGTTTGATTTGCATTGGTGATAGAATTAATTCATTCTATGCACTTGTGATAAAAATAGGTAATTCCATGCGATTATTTGATTTATTCAAGAAAAGAGTCTTTTCAATGCAACTGAACTTCTTTTTCTCAAAAGCTTTGAGTTCCAATTTTAGAGAATGAAATAATATCTCAAGTTGATTTCTCTTAATTCAATTCTTTTATTTTATTTTCAATTTAACTCTTGCTTTGTGTATTGATTCCTTTTTTGTAGTAAATTAATTCTTTTTTTATGATTAAATGGCAAATTTATTAATTAATTAAATATGCTAAGATATTTAATAAATTAAATAGGATAGTTGATCAAATTGATTTTCTTGGAATGATTTAATTAATTAAATAATATTTAATTAATATTGAGTAATTGATTTGTCATGTAATATTTGATGATTGAAGAATTAATAATGTGCTCAAGATTGATTTAATTGCCTTTGGTTAGGACCTTGGTGATGTTGTTGAGATTAAGGGCCCATGGTTTAGATGACCAATTTTAGGGTATTTGCCCCTCTTTGAAGTAATGTACGAATAGCATGTTGGTTCAAAGAATAGTTGATGTCTAGGGGATACCAATTATGAACTTGATTGATCACGAACCAGATGAAGGAAGAGGTGTTTAACTTGATTTGAAGCGATGAAGCTGAACAGAATTGATTAAAGTGATACCGATCTCGAACTTGATTGAACTAGGACCAATAGAGAGAAAAGATACCGAACTTGAACTTGATTGATCAAGAAGCAGATCTTACTGATCTAGAACTTGATTGAACTAGACACAGTGAGCAAAGATAAAATCGATCTTGAACTTGATGGATCAAGACAGGATGAGCGAAGATAAACTGTCCAACTTGATTTGAAGCAATAAAATTGGACACCTTCTTAGATTGAGCGTGTGATCAAAGATACTCTTTAAACTTTTGATTGAGTTTAAATGTATAATCAGCTTGATGAAAAGCAATGAAATTGATTAACGTTAAGAGACTGATTCAGATGAAGACAAATATCAGCTTGATATGAAGTGATGAAACTGATATGCCCCTAGTGATTGATTCAATTCAGATGATCGAGAGATCTCAACTTGATATGAAGCGATGAAGTTGAGATTCCCCTGAGCAATGAGAATTTGATTTTCTTTAGTTGAAAATATTTTTGCTCGACTTTTGATGAAGATTTGAAAAATTTCTCAACTTTGAAGATATTAGGTCATGAGTATGCCCCCTCGAGAGAGAAATCGAAAGATAGCGAGAGTACACTATCATAGGCAATTATTTAGTGATGATTTTTATTTGAGCACAAAAAATGATTCAGAGGAATATTTGAAGATTTGGCAATGATTGATGTGAAATTGAGCGCAAATTGAAGAAAGAATGAGCTTTTGATGAAAAGCGCTATGTGGTTCAAATTTTATGAAATTGACTAGCAGAATGATCTCGAATTTCGATTTCATTCCAAAAATGGAATCGGGATGGAAAAATTAGCTAAGGGTACAATTTTCATGTCCGTCGGAGCAAGTTGAAAAATTAGGGTTTTGGCTATATAAGGAATGGAAATATCATTTTCAATTCATTTTAACCCTAAAAGTTTGAAAATTCAAAAAGCCTTTTGCAAAGAAAAATGGTAGTCTCCACACAAGAGCATCGATTCGAGCGCTAGAGACTACATAATCGACCTCGGAACTATGAGCCAACGGTAAGTGATCGATCTTAAGCCTCTTAATCATTTCATTTTTGAATTTTTAGCCATGTAAAAGTCGGGTTTTGTTGATTTGTCGTGCGAGACGACATCCTGTCTCGTATGACAAACTGCTTGAAATTGTTTTGACATTTTAGTCCATTAGTTTTGTCATTCCACATATACCCTTGTATCGTACGAGCTTGTTATAAAAAGACCATTTTGTCGTTCTAGGGCTTGTTTCATGTCGTATCAGAGTCTTTTGTCGTCCTACACCCATTCCTGACTCGTACGAGTTTCTGCCTCTACTGTGTTATGTCATTTGGAAAACAGTGAGCATTTTTAAGGGTGCAAACTTGAAAATTTGATTTTTCAATTGATTGTTTTGGATTTGCGTGATGTTTTACTTGTCTTGTAGCTTAATTTGAAATGTTGTCTGATGATCTATTGTTTGATTCTTGCAGGTTCAACTACCTCACATGCTTTTTAGATGTGTTTCTCCACCAGCTATGACATTAGTTTGTGAGTTATCTGATATAGATAGAGCACATATTGATTTGTGCAGATTGACTCACCTTTTATAGATGCCAGATATCTATGTGAATCACGAGATGCTCACTGCGCTTGTAGAGAGATTCCATTCTAAGCATAACACATTTCATTTGCTAGTTGGGGAGATGACTATCACTCCCGAGGATGTATATAGGATTCTCTAGATTCCATTTGTTGGGGATAAGTAGGATTATGATTCAGCACAGCGTCCTGGCCTATTAGCTCTGAGGTAGGTATTCTACGATGCAAACATTCTTACGCGGGCTATCAGTTAGGATGACATGATGGCTAGGTACAGTTAGCAGTTTCCACTGGCATGCATCTTAGCAGGGTTCATCGGTTGTTTTCTTATGCTGGATAGGGGACAACAGGGTTTCTTATGTGGCTGGGGCAAGATGCTAGAGAGGCTTGTGGAGCACCATCAGAGATTAGGATGGGGTTCTTGTATTCTAGCACACATGTATCGTGAGATGCATGAGATTGTCTACCGGGAGGGGAAGAGCATGGCTGCAGGTGTTTTGATATTATAGATATGGGCCTAGGAGCACCTTCCAATTTGCAGACCGATTGTGGATGACGCCAGAGATCCACAACAATCGATTGTTTATAGATACATTAGATATATTACTCAACCCCATGTAGGCAAGACAGATTATTGGAGACGACAGTTGGACGACTTGATAGTCATGATACGAAGACTGTACAGGGGTCTAGAGCCTTGGGATGATTGGAAAGTTGTTCTTTGGGACCTATTCATGACCTGGCCTCTCATAAGCATATCAGTGACAGTGGTCAAGCGGTTTGTTGTTACTCGAGTGATGAGGTAGTATGGTAGACCTCAGGGGATCTCACAGGAGATTACTGCATACGCACGTTATGCAGATGAGGAGAGGCGAAGATGAGCGTCGAGGCTATCATACACCCTAGGCATGTAGGAGATGACTAGGTTATAGTAGTTGAGATGGGATTACATGGATGATATTGCAGATGTAGGGGTATTGCCCTAGTACAGGGATTGGTTTCAGCAACACCCTTTCCCAATATTTACTGATCCAGCAGAGCAGGTACCTTGTATAGATGAGGTTGAGGATGATTCCCCTGTGTAGGGAAAGGGATAGGAACATAGGTAGGGACAAAGAGCCGAGGCTCCAAGGCGGACAGGTGGCAATCCTAGCACTAGCAGCAGCAGGGTGCCAACTGCGGGTAGGCAACAACAGAGAGGAGAGGGTGGATCCCTAGGGGTTGTTGGCATGAGGTTGAGTGGATCTAGGGTACCTAAGGGTGGTGGTGAGGAGGAGCAAGTAGCTCCCAGATAGGTTAGATAGAAGAGAGATGAGCAAAGGGAGTTGGGGGTGGATATGGAGGTAGCGATGGAGGCGGAGAACCTGCGAGGGAGTAGGGGGCGGATGCAGCGTGGTCGATGAGAGAATGTTTGGCAGGTTTGTAGTCATAGTTGACAGTGGCACAGACATAGCTGGTAGAGGGAGACCGACAGCTAGCAGACCTTAGAGCAAAGAGAGATCATCAGTTGGTTGAGGTCAGAGTTGGGCGTGATCGTCAAGTTGTAGAGATGAGAGCAGAGTAGACGGTGGGTGCCATAAATGTGTGTGTGAAAAAGTGAAATAAGTATATGTAAGCTGCAAGACACAACACTTCAATTAAGTCATTACATGTATGGTTAGACAGTTATAAGCATGAATAATAAAACCATAACAAATTGACCCATTGCCTTCTAAAAGATGCGAGTATAAGATTGCTCTCAGATTTGTATAAACAATACCAGTGACTAGACTACACCAAGATGAAGGATTTAATCTATATGAGCATGATATTAAGCTAAATGGATGCAAGATGGATGAAAGATTCAAGCAATATGGGTTCAAGCAATCATGAAATATGCAAAAAGAAATTAAACTAAGATGCAATAATCTCAAAAGGCAAGCACAATATATTCATTGACTCCAGAGCAAAAAGTGTATAATAATAAATCTCTAGGGTGTTTTGAATGAGAGCTGAAGGCTGAATTTATAGAGAATCACAAGAGAGATCAAGAAAAATCACAATTTAGGATTGTATATGGTGAAAATGGATAACAACAATGTTGAAAGACTAAATAGATTCAACCACAAAACCCTAGCCTAACAAAAACAAAAATCCACCATAACATATGAAGATTACCTAAGACACTGCAAATCAAATGAAATCACAAAGATTATACCATCACATGTCCAATAGGGTTTAGATCTCCATTCTTCCTATCTCCATTGATCTTTCTTGATATATTTGCTCTCAAATTTTATGTGCACAAGAGCTCAACAAAGAACGGAATGTGGTTGCAAGTAGGATCGCCTATGTTCAAAAGCGTAGTGTAGTCAAGTAGTCAACAGGGGGGTGCATAGATTGATTGATTAGGGTTGATAATGAAGGAAGCATCTTCTTATATAGAAGACACTATAAGAAATGGAGGGATACGATTGAGAGGTGTAAAAGATAAATGGTCGGCTATGATTAGAGGGTAGGTATAGAAAATAATAAAATAATGAAAGGGGTAGGTAGTGTATGAATTAAGAGATGAATGACATGTGTCATGGGTAGAAAAGGTTAATGAATTAATTAAATAAATAAATATTTATTTAATTAATAGGAGTGAGATCAATTAAATAAATAAGATATTTATTTAATTTAGGAAAAGGATAATTTAAATAAATAAATGTATTTATTTAAATGAGAAATAAGGCTAGAAGAGGATAAATGAATTAATTAAATAAATAAAGATTTATTTAATTAATAGAAGAATTAAGCTTAGATAATTAAATAAATATTTATTTAATTAGACTGGACAATTTTGGGTGTCTACATTTTGCCCCTCTTTGAGACAATGCGGCTTGTCGCGTTGTTTCAAAGAAGATAATATGAACTGATACAGAGTTGCCCCAAGATGGGAATGATATGCCCCCTCGAGAGATTGGATGAAAATGTCTGAAAAGATTGCAGACAATCTCTCAATAAGAAAGAGAGGCTAGAATGGACTAATCGGATAAAGTGACAGAGTCACGGGATAATGAAGACTGACTTGGGAAACGAGGGCTAGGGCAGTCTATAAGATAGACCACGAGGGAAATACATCTTCATTGTCATCTATACATCCAAGAGATCAGAGTGCAGAGCGAGATAAAGCAGCAGTAGTCAGTAGCGATGGCAATGGTTCACAAATTCAATCGCATTCGCCGATTTCAGAGGCCAATAGAGGCAAGAGAGCCAGTAAGTACCACAAAACCTCCTTATACTTTGATGCATTTATTGTTGTCATTAATGCATGCTAGGTAGAGTAATAAATGCGCTTAGAATAGGGTCCAAAAAAATGTAAAAAACGTGTAGGTGCGTCTGCGTTGGTGCCAGGTGTGTTTATGCGGTCTAAAAGAGCGTTTATGTCATGAAAGCACGTTTGTGTCCAAAAATGTGAATTTGTGTCTTCTAGGTCAAATCGACAGTTCTGTGATGAACATACGCTGTCGATTGGATAAGCTGCTGAGAGGATACACTCAAGAAGGTCCTCTAGGGAAGACTAGGATAACAAATAGGGCTAGGATTGACAATTCTGTGATAGAACATACGTTGCCAATTAGGAAACTTCTCAAGAGGATTCACTCAAGCAGAGGCCCTAAGATAGGATAGATCAAGGCACTTTGTGATGAACAATGAGTACCAAGATATAGTACTTTGTGATGAATAGGGAGTACTAAAATATGAGCAGCACTTTGTGATGAACAGTGAGTGTAAATGTGAGCAGCACTTTGTGATGAACAGGGAGTGCCAAACATGTAGTACTTTGTGATGAACAGGGAGTACCACTAGGATAGAAGCAACACTTTGTGATGAACAGTGAATGTCACTAGGACTGAGATGATTGATTTGTGTGACTGCAGGAGTATTTGCCTATGCTGGAGTCATGAGAGAGATTCCCATAGACTCAGAGGTTGTGACCTGAGTTGACATTCGAGGACCGAGCTGTGATTGAGGCTATGGGATTAAGACATATTCTATATGTGCTTGAGTTTCGGGCGAACATGGGATTGTTGCTGCACTGGCGAAGAGGTGGCACTCTGAGACTTGCACTTTTCATTTGCTGATGGGGGAGATGACAGTCACCCTGTAGGATGTATACAGGATTCTGCGGATACCGATCGATGGGGAGTTGATTCCGTACGATCGAGACGGAGACAGAGATGCCCTTAGACAAGTGTTCTAGGATCCAGGACTAGAGATGAGGGTGGGACATGTGGCATGGAATACCATGACATGGACAGGATTAGCACTACCAACAGTGTTGGCAGGAGTTATCAGTGGGTTCCTATGTTTGGTTAGGGTGACATGAGGGGTGGCTGCAGAGGACACAGGGGCTAGGAGAGATGATCTTGGGGCGGGTCCTTCTAGGGCTCAGACTCCGTCAAGGCCAGTCGGCTCTGAGGGAGGGAATTCATCATAGCCGTAGAGGGCTCCCTATGTATCAGTATTGTACCATTTTTGTATGATGATGTAGACACCTGCGGGTGATTGTAGCCATATGATTTTGACATCATTGTATCATGACACTTTTGATTTATATATACAAGATGATTCTTCTTTGCGGTAGCTATATGCATGTGTACCTATGTGATGAGATGTTCTTATGTGATGCTTATGATATGGATGCAAATATGTATATGATGAAATACAATATTTTTTTTCTTTTATGTTTTTATATGTTATGCTAATGCAAATGTGAATGTATGAAATGGGGATGGATATGACAATGCAAATAACTATTTACATGATGAGAATATAAAATGTTCTAACATGTGTTGTGTGTAGGAGTGATGCAATTGTGATATCTATATGTGTGTATGGAATGCTAACATGTGATAATGTA